>NC_068428.1:11904262-12214070 GCF_023373465.1 Oncorhynchus keta
ACTTTCTACAAGCAATAAAGATCAAGAAATATCATCGAGACACAGAGGACTACCAGCTTAACCAGTTGTACGCATGGGAAGGCCCAAGGACAGGAGCACGGAGAGGCCGACGTAGGGACGCAACACTGATCGGGGGACGCAGATACGCAGCAGCGGGAGGACATGGAAACTTGGACACAGAGGCATCCACCGAGAGTGAATTCCCTACAGACAGTGACTCCAGCTACCATAGCACACAGTCCGTTTTCTTAGCCCGGAAGCAACACAAGGCTCCACGAAAGAAAAGAAACGATGTAGGAGAGGCAAGTAGTCGAAGAGGAGACCAGGAACACAGGCCGTGGACACGGAGCTACAGTAGGACGCGGTAATTAACCTCACTGACGCTCAAGTCTCAGTCTTATCTCAGTCTTATCTAAGGGCCTCTCTTTTGTACCTTCATGTACAGATAAACCATTCGATACGAAAGTAGATCTGTTTAAATTCGCAAGATTTAACTTAAGCATGTGTTTTCACAAAACACTGTTTCGGGCCTAGAAACACATCAAAGAACTGGTACCCATTTTAAGCCCAAAAGCTAATTCTGTCCCATGGTTAACTCCTCGATTAATACCTATTGTAGGTTAGTCGAACAAGAAGCCATGTCAATATATACGAGACAAACAAACCACATTCAGAAGAATCTCACTTGAACAGAAGAACAGGCACTTAATGAATTAATTAAAGATTCATCTTTGGTTATTAAACCTGCAGACAAGGGTGGTGCTGTGGTTGTTTTAGACTATGAAAAATATAAAGAAGAAATTCAGAGACAACTCAGTAATGAACGTTTCTATAGAAAACTGAGTGTTGATCCCACGCAGATGTTCCAAAGGGATATATGCTCTAATCTGGAGCCCTATTTTAAACCACCTCATCTCAAAACCTGAATATGAATATCTTTGCTGCAAATGTGCCATACGTCCATGCCTGTACATTTGACCGAAATTAGACAAACCTAAAACACAACAAGGCAACTATCCAGGCAGACCAGTGATTGCAGGAATAGGCTCAATGCTAGAGCCGTTCTCGAACTTTGTTCTCGAACTTTGACTCTTTTATTAAAACTCATGTGCAAGCATTGCCATCATATGTAAAAGACTCTACAGACTTCAGAAACAAGATCTCACCAATAACGGGTTTAAAAGAAGACTGTATCCTGGTCACATTAGATGTCGAGAGTCTATATACCAGCATTCCCCATGTGTGTGTGTGGGGGGGGGGCAGCACTAACACACTATTTGGGAGACAGAGATACTAATGAATATCCACCAACAAACTTCATTCTAGAGCTGGCAGAATATGTTTCGAAGTATAACCATTTTAGGTTTGATTCCACAAGCACCGAAACAGCATCTGCGCTATCTTCACCATGCCTCACCATCATAGAAGACACACCGGAGAGGGACCACAGCAAGGGTAAGACGGGGAAAAAGCGGACAAGGCACCACCTCGAAATGAAAGCAAAGCAGCCTAAAAAGGAGGGGATCCCTGAGAAGATCAAGCATAAAAAGAAGTCCTCAAAAAGGGCCAAAGGAAAGGAGACTAGAAGCTCCAAGAGCGAGAGAAGTAAAGTCACTACTCCACCCCAATCTACCCCATCACCCAACAGCCTGTCTGCCAAGAATATCATCATAAGAAAGGGGGCAGTGGTGGTGACTTGGACAAGGTGAGTTGGGTTTTAACATTCATGCCCTTTTGTTTACGTACCATCTTGCATGTTAGCTGTTGGGGAGTCTTCAAGGTCAAGTGTCATGATTTTCACTGAAAACCGTCATTTTCTTTTAAAGGGATGAAGACCGAAATATTCTCCTCCTGCTGAAGATGAAAGGTGCCTCTCCAGATACTTTCTCTTCCCTATAGGAGAAGATGAACAAGACACCCGCTCAGGTATGTCTTTACCTATTTGCTGTGTTTGGAGTTTTCTTTTTCATAGTAATGGAATTCTATGTTTTTGATTTGAGACTAGTAGTTATTGCTGAGCATTAATGTCGGTTCTGTATATTTGAGTATTTAAAAAAAAATATATATATCTTTTAGATTGCAGAGAGATTTTCCCAGCTGATGAAGCTTTTTAAGAAGAAGAAGATGGCAAGTTGACTTTCCAGAATCGTAGAATTTTTCTTCATTCAATGAAGATTTCATGTACTATGCTTTTTTTTTTTTTTTTTTTTTTACTCAGATGTCTCAAGGTCAAGGCTCGAATTTCCCATTTGACGAATGAGCAGAAGCAGATCATCTGAATTTGATCCCTGGAATTGATGGCCCTGGAACATATGAAGGACAAACCAACTAGATCTCAAACTGAATTTTTTAGTTTTTTGTTTGTTTGATGGGTGGTCAGCAAGGATCAGAATATCCTTGAGGTAACATCCACACATGCTTCAATGTATCGTCTCCCCACAGCCTAAATGAATACAGCTCGTATAAGCTGTTTTGGTACATCTGCACTAGTATTTCTTTCTTTTTGTTTGCGTTAAATCTAATCTTACCATGTTGATCCTGGGCAATATCCCATATCAACTTCACAACTCTTAATATGCCCCAGCAAGTTTATACCGTATGTGGAGATAAACACTGCTGCAATCATACATTTAATCTGAACTAATTGATACATTTTAGCAGTAAATGGGGAGTTGTCTCTGATACTTTTATGGAGCATTGTTGTATGTACTGAAGTTACTTTTTATACAACGTCTGGGGGGGACTACAATTCAGGTCACATTTATATCTTATTTAATGCTGTAAGGTCACATGGCAGAAAGTACATTTTACTGTACGGTATGTCAACAGTATTCTATTTTGGATATATATTGTACTGACTTGAAGATGGTCAGTTAAATGAATAAATAAGGCGCACACGTTCCATTTTATGTACGATTCAAGGTGGTATGTTTATAGAAATTAAGGATTTTAAGGGGAATATTTCCTGTCAGATGTTTGGTTGGTTGGTTTGGATGAGTGACTACCTGGTTAAACAAATGTACACTGTATATTGTGCAAATTTTGGTTTTGTAAATAAAGTGTATTTATTTAACTTGGTTTTGATTTATTAATGGAATTGAACTCAATGACGACTTACCACCCAAATGAGTACAGCATATTTTAGGCACATTCTCACCTGCTGCTTAGGTTTTATTAGCAACAGGCAGCATATCTTCTGGCCAAAAGTATGAAAGCTTCATCGTCATAGTTCAGCACACTTATTTTTGCTGCAACAGCTGTCATGGGATATTGTTCATTAATAATTAATCCTTCTGGAGGGCAATGTTTCAAGGTAATACATGCTCTAATATAAATATCCAGAAACTGGGCCACGAAGTATGGGAATTGAGGTCAGTGCCTAAGGATGTACTTGCCTTAGCTCACTGAAACAAAGTTGAATGAAGTTGGTTATAGCAGAGTGATTGTAAGGACACCTTCTCTTTCATGAGAAATGAATGTCATGGAATGGGATCATGGGGTTGAGACTCACATTTGGGTGTATTAAAGGGATATTGCACAAAAATATGTTTTGGATTCCTTACCCTGTAAACAGTCTAGGGAGAAAGTATGACAGCAATCCGGGCTTTGTTATTGCATGCTTGAACAGTCTACATTTGAAAGAGGACAATTGCATTGGAATCATGAAAAACATACACACTAAACTATGAAAAATGTGCTTATCCTGTGAGGTATTTAGAAAATACCATGGCCCAGTGGAAATTCATGTATGTAAAACCGTTTTTATAGCATAAGGATATGTGACTCAGAAGTTGGGGGATTGGAACTTGTTGGGGAGTATCTTAGAAGAGGTACATATTCATTCAACCATCGTGGGAAAAATCTGGCTAACCATCCTTTTTATATTCCGGATGCTCGTTCTTGGTGTGGCAGCAGAGGATGTTTGGGACGATGAGCAGAGTGAGTTTGTGTGCAACACGGACCAGCCTGGGTGTAAGAACGTGTGTTACGATGATGCATTCCCCATTTCTCTTATCCGATACTGGGTGTTACAAATCATTTTCGTGTCCTCTCCCTCTCTGGTATACATGGGACATGCACTGTACCGTTTGAGGGCCCTTGAAAAAGAGCGACACAAGAAAAAAGCCTTCCTGAAAGCGGAGCTAGAGGGCGCTGAGCCCGTTCACGAGGACAGACAGAGGATAGAGAGGGAGCTGAGGAAGCTGGAGGAACAGAAGAGAGTAAGGAAAGCTCCACTCAGGGGCTCCTTGCTGCGCACATATGTTTTCCATATCTTGAAGAGGTCAGTGGTGGAGGTTGGCTTCATAATGGGACAATATGTGCTGTACGGAGTTGGATTGGATCCTTTGTACAAATGTGAGAGATTGCCTTGCCCGAACAGTGTGGATTGCTTTGTGTCCAGACCAACTGAGAAGAACATTTTCATGATCTTCATGCTCGTCATCGCTGGGGTTTCTTTGTTCTTGAATCTCCTGGAGATATTCCACCTGGGAGTGAAAAAAGTCAAGCAAAGTCTGTATGGAAATAAAGGTACAGATGACGAAAGCTTATTAGTGTTCAGGTCCAAGAAAAACTCCATGGTCCAGCAGGTGTGTGTCCTCACAAACTCATCACCCCAAAAGATGATGCAACATGGATCAACATGCTGGATGCTATCCCCTTGTACCTGCATTCGGTAGCTCCTCACAACGATAGTGGTGGCATCAACGACTCAGAGCAGTACCTCAGACAGACTGAGCTCCAGTCCCTGCGACAGCTGAGGACTGAGGAGCACCACTACACCCTGGACCAGAGAAACCACTCATGCAGCAGTGATGACTCCAACGGGCCTAAAGGCTCAGGCCATCCCAGGCACTGCGGAGCACAGCCACGGCCTTCCCTTATGCAAACAGAGCCGGGTCAGCGCTCTGCAGGATTACAGTGACATGAGTAATTCACCTGACAGTGGTCACTATCCCACGGGGAGGAAGCTAGTTTCATGTCCCGAGGACTCTCTCAGACCAACCTGGACAGTCCTTCTGATAGCCCAGAACTCCGGGAGTGGGACGGACACAGAGGCCAAGCGTATCGCCCAAGGAGAGAGCCCACCTATGACCCCGCCTCCAGCCAGCGGACGAAGAATGTCAATGGTAAGTAGAACTATTACACAACACAATTTTTTTTAAATGGAGGATGCATTGTAGGATTCTCATCATGTGTTTCTAAGGCTAAGATTAAATAACTACTGACTAACTCATGTTGCATATTTCAATCTTTCAGAGCATGATTCTGGAACTGTCTTGAATCATGAAAAAGTGAGAACTGGCTGAGGGACCAGAAGGATCTGGGGACACTGATTACGAAGCAACATTCCCCTTCTAATTGCCTAATTGTATTCATAATAACATGTGTATTGTGGATGAGCAGTAAACCCATTAGTATAGTTACACTGAACAAAAATATAAATGCCTCATGCAACAATTTCTAAGATTTTACTGAGTTACAGTTCACATGGATTTCTATGGATTTCACATGACTGGGAGTACGGATATGCATCTGTTGGTCACAGATACTGTACCTTAAAAAAAAAAGTAGGGGCGTGGATCAGAAAACCAATCAGTATCTGTTGTGACCACTATTTGCCTCATGCAGCACAACAACTTCTTCACATAGAGTTGATCAGGCTGTTGATTGTGGCCTGTGGAACGTTGTCTCCTCTTCAATGGCTGTGCGGAGTTGCTGGATATTGACGGGAACTGGAACACGCTGTCATACACGTTGATCCAGAGCATCCCAAACATGCTCAATGGGTGACATGTCTGGTGAATATGCAGGCCATGGAAGAACTGGAGGTCAGCTTCCAGGAATTGTGTACAGATCCTTGCAATAAGGGGCCATGTATTATGCTGAAACATAAGGTGATGGCGGCGGATGAATGGCACGACAATGGGCCTCGGGATCTCATCAAAGTATTGGTAGCTTATGTCTACCCATACCATAAGCCCCCTCCAATCTTGTTTTGGAGAATTTGTCAGTACGTCCAACTGGCCTCACAACCGCAGACCATGTGTAACCACGCTAGACTAGGACTTCCACAAATTTGAGACATCTGTGGCATTGTGATATGACAGAAAACATCACATTTTAGAGTGGCCTTTTATTGTCCCCAGAACAAGGTGCACCTGTGTAATGATCATGCTGTTTGACCAGTATCTTGATATGCCACACCTATCAGGTGGATGGATTATATGGGAGGAGAAATGCTCACTAAGAGGGATGTAAACAAATTTGTGCACAACATTTGAGAGAATTAAGTTTTTTGTGCGTAATGGAACATTTCTGGGATCTTTTATTTCAGCTCACGAAACATGCGACCAACACTTTACATGTTGCATTTATATTTTTGTTCAGTGTATGTCTGCTTGGGTAGTTCTAATTTCACATTTTTGATATGTCACATGCTATCTTTGCAAGAAATATCTGTGGCATCAAATGTAATTGCATTCGTGGAATTTTATATTTTTTGTCAAAGTGATATGACTGCAAGCTACTTGTAAGTGACATTTTGCTAAAAGACAGTCTTCTCATAAGATGAGAATTCCACATTTTGATTGATAATACATGTAAAACATTGTGGGATATGATGATAAACTCCACCATGTACATATTTGATCTCAAAATGTAAATATGATTATTTTTTAAAGCACTTTGATATTGTTTATCCTACAGAACGATGGTAAAGTTGGAGATGGAAGTGCTCTTCAAGTTGAACAAAATGTGAATTTATTGATGAATATCTTGAAATGTTTTGTGAACCCTGCATTGGATGCTTTACAAAAAATGTAACATAATATCTTCAACTTTCTTGATATCGTTGAGAAATCTATAACCTGTTTGCTTGTACATAATGCTTTTCTAGGATCTGATGTACAACTATTCAAATGCAAATATGTCACATCCAAAATTATTGGCACCCTTGATAAACAATGACTTTATAAAATTATATAATTACAAATACTGAGCTATATTGTATGCTGAAGAGAATTTTAATATGATTTTATTTTATACTAATACAACTGCTCAGAGAACAATATTTTGTTTAACAAGTAATATGAAAAAATCTCAAAAAGTTATGTGTCAAAATTATTGGCACCCGTTTTCAATACGTTGTGCACCCTCCCCATGCAAGGATAACATCACTGAACCTTTTTCTATAATGTTTCATGAGATTGAAAAACACATTGGGAGGGATATTAGACCATTCCTCCATACAGAACCTTTCCAGACCCTTGATATCCTTCATCTGTACTTATGAACAGCCCTCTTCAATTCAAATCACAGGTTTTCAATGAAGTTCAAGTCCGGAGACTGAGATGTTGATTTTGTGGTGTGTTTTGGGTGATTGTCTTGCTGGAAGATCCACTTGCGACCAGTGTCCTGGCAGAGGCAACCAGGTTTTTGTCTAAAATATCCTGGTACTTGGCAGAGCTCATGATGCCGTAGACCTTAACAAGGGCCCCAGTACCAGTGGAAGCAAAACAGCCCCATAACATCAAATATTCACCACCATATTTTACAGTAGGTATGGGGTATTTCCTGCATATGCATCCTTCTTTCGAGGCCAAACCAATCACTGGTGGGTGTGGCCGAAGAGCTTTATTTGAATCTCATCTGACCGTAGTACCCGGTTACAACCCAAGTGCCAATGCCATTTAGCAAACTTCGGGTGTTTACAATTGTTGGTTGCTCACAATACAGGCGTTTAAAAAAAATAGAAACCCTTCCCAATAGCCTTTTGGCTTGGAGGTGGCGTTCTGTAACTCTCCAACTGTGGCTCTTGGACTTTTCTTTGCCTCCCAAACCATCTTTCTCACTGTGCAAAGGGACAAGAAACACTTGGGTCCTCTTCTTATGTGACTACTTTACACCTTATTTCAAATCCGATATGATTTTTAATCAGATAGTTCATATACCTTTGATTCATTTCGAATTACACCTTAAAAGTACAGATTATGATTTAGTGAAAGAGTACGACGAAGTAAACAATATTTATTTGCATTTGCAGATATTTAAAAAAAAAAGGACAAAAATAACGTACATGATATGATTCTTTATTTCATAAACAGAAATGGTGTCGAGACAAAAATGTCATTTATATAACACTAGCAATTGAAATGAATGAAAAGGGGGTTTACGCAACACTGTATTTACAATGGTTGTTAAGTCATTTGAATTCATTAGGGGTTGTGTAGCATTTAAAAATGAACAAGGTAAGTAGAGAATAAGCAAATAACAGTTATTTCAAATGGACAATATTAACACAAAACAGTCTTCTATAAAAACGGGAGAGAAAAACAACTTTGTGACTACAAGCTTAAGAGTTATTACATTTAAAGAAAACGATGCACCAAAATCTACTAATACAATAATCCATATAATCTGTGTAAAAAGCATGTAAAAAAAACCACCTGATGCAGTTTGCTGATACAGTCATTGACCAATTATGAGAGGTATGAAGGATTTCACAGGTAGATAAGTGTGAGAACGTCTGCACTGGTGGTTACTCAGAAATGGGGGGCGTAGGCCCCTGCATACACTCACTTCACTTGAATGTGAACTATGGCCTCTGCAAGTTCTAAGGCAAAAATCGGAGGTGCACTTGTATCCGTGTAACTCTGAAACATCCCCAGTTGAATGAAAAGACAAGTTGAGGAAACACAGTTTTCTGTTTACAAAATGTAAAAACACTAACCATCAGTCCAATTTGAACCTACCAATTTCTATATACATGGCAAATTGAATAAACACAACTTTTTTGTAAACATATTTAACTTTTCTTTTACTCCTAAAATGGTCTCAGCCTGTGCATGTAATCAGGATACCAGTATACTGTATTATAAAGTTGAGCAATTTGTGAAAAAGGCAAGTTTTGTTCGTCTTTTCAAAACAACAACCTTTGGAGTTGGAGAGACAGTGTTTTTTTTCTTCCAGAGAAGCAGCACAGAAAAACTAAAACAAACACAAGTTCAACTAAACAAGAAAATATCCACCAACTAATAACCAAAGCCAGTTAACAAATCAAATGACGTGGATTTGTGTTGTTGTTGTTGTGTGTTTGGCTTGTAAAAAACTGCAGAGGTAAAGAACTTGAGAGAAATCCAACTAATAATGAAATGTATTACCAAAACATAATTCCTATTTGTACTCCAATGTATTGTGTACTCTCTGTACTCTCTGCAGCCTCTTGATGGGGTTGATCTGTATCGGGCCAAGCTCATTACACAGTATTTGCATTGGTAGAAATAAGCTTCGGGAATATAAAACCAGAGTTTAAAGCTATACTTTCACACACCCAAAGCAAAGCCAAAAACATCAAAGCAAACATAAAAACCAGCTAAAAGTTACAAACGTCTGCTCCAAATTCAGAAATTGAGAAATAAAACACTTGGCACCCTGAGACGATATACAAGAGCAATGACTGATCCTGGTTAAAGTTAAACCAGACGATTGAGATGATGACACAACAAGCTTATTTCACCTGGAATGCTTGGGGAGGGGGTTTGACGGGTTGAGGTGGCCATGCTCTACTTTCAACCACTGGCCACCATAGTAACACCACACATGGCATATCAGGCATGGAGCAGCTCTCTCAAGGCTAGAGGGCTAAGAGGTATGGACTGGACTGTCAAATGACTGGAGGGATGGTGCTGCTCTTCATGTATCTGCATCCACCCAACCAGCCTTTACATGAATCCAGGGGGCTCTTTTGGTAGAGCAAAAAACAATGATGAGGAATTAGAAATGTTACGCACAGTAGCCTACACACCAGAAATATACTATGCACTCATTGCTATCCAAAGAACATCAACAGTAATCATAATAGCATTATAAGGACATCTAAAAACAGATAGAAGGATATCTATTGGTATAGCTTTGATGGAGGACAATAGAAACCTGATGCATTTCAATACATTTTCCCAAAATATGACATTTGTCAAAGTGTAGCCTAATGAGTGTGCTTTTCTGGTGGAACGTCATGCTTTTCACTTTTTACTTCAAAAAAACGAGTACGAAAAAGTCGGAATTGCATATGGTTTGCACAAATGTCCACTTGAATCCACCCATCTTTAGTTTTCTGTTTTGTATCTGATAATGGGGATGAATACCGTTCCACTTCAGTGACGGCTTATGAATCAGAGCAAAGTGGAAAAAGAACCTCGCAAACAACAATTTCACCAGGCAATCAATCACAACTGCTCTAGACTGAAGCCTTCGAGCAAGGATGCCATTACGACATGCATGGTGTGTGTGTGTATGTATTCATATTTGTGCGTATGCTTGTGGTTCTCTGTGTGAGACTGTATATGAGTCTAGCTACAACCTTAGGGAAACCTATGTGTATGGTCAAATAATCAGACTAGCAACCACACCGCAAAACACAGAGCACTCGTAATACCACACGGTTTGTTCCGTCAGGACTGGTTGGAGAACTACATAACTGTGTCCAACAGGGGGCAGCAGAGTAACGCCAAGGGGAATTTGCAGACTCCTCAATATTTACAGTTGTATTTATCGCTCTTTCCTGACAAACTGTATAGCTTTTCGTCCTGAATGAAGTTCAAGTTATGAGCAAAGCTTTATATTCCAATTGAATTCACTCCTCTTCATAGGTTATGGCTCTATTTTCTTATATTCTGTATGTTCAAGCACATCTCTGACTGTTGAACAGATAAGAAAAGTATTTCTGTAAATTTACATTATAAATGTAAATATGGTTCATCAACAAAAGACAAGAGTAAATCATTTAGCTGAGGACTATTGTTAGAAGCAAACATAAGCTAGACAAACTAACTAAGTAAAATATACAGGGGCATGCATTCACATCACAGAATATGATGTTTTCAACAAATGTACAACCAGGGCAAAAATGTTACTATATCATATGATTGTTACTATCATATGATTGTTACTCAATCAGTTTGATGATGACACACACAGTGCTTTCACGTGAACTGAAGTCTCAATTAGCTTATTCAATTCTTAAAGAATTACAAATATAAGATGTGAACACTCTCAATATTATGTTAGCTTCCTTTTTTTGTTAATAAGCCTGTTGACTCTAGTTTAAAAAAAATGTAGTCTTCATAGAGATATTTATATCAATATTAACATTCAATAAGATGTTTTCATTTAAGTGCCAATTCAAGTGTTTCGGTATCAGACTTTTCAGGATTCTGAATCAGACATAAGCCCTCTATGAAGTGCTATTATAACTAGTTATAACTGACCATCCGGTGCTGGAAGGAAAGAGCCTGAATTGAGCCCAGATTCATTAGGAGAAAGTATCCTTGGTAAATAGAAATACTTTGTGTCTGTTTTTGTTGTTTGTTGCAGACAGAATAGCTATCCCTCAGCTTGAGAAGATGTCTACTCACACATTCCTTGGCAACATTGAAACACAACACTGAAGAAATCCAAAGGGTGCCTGTGAGAGTTTTCCCCATCGTACATATAGCATCTTCAAACACTGATAAGGAGAAATAAAGTTTCCTCAAAAACACAACAAGCTGAAACTCGTTTTCACATTTAAAGTGGTGTCAAATTTTGAATGGATGTGGCTTGAGCCACTGGTTAATAACATACTTACACGGTCCGTGCCAGCAACATCCAATTTTCATGCAAGGGGCTCTGAAATGAATGTACGTGTGTGTGTGTGTGTGTGTGTGTGTGTGTGTGTGTGTGTGTGTGTGTGTGTGTGTGTGTGTGTGTGTGTGTGTGTGTGTGTGTGTGTGTGTGTGTGTGTGTGTGTGTGTGTGTGTGTGTGTGTGTGTGTGTCAAGCTGATTTCCTGAGTTTAAGAACACCCACCCTTATGGGGAATTTTCCTTTAGGCAGGAAACAGCAAAGCAAATATTTCCCCTTAGCAAAAACCCCAGTGAAAAGAAACGTCTAAGCCTCTACTTGTATAATATTACTGTGACAGTCACCATGCTCCATACTATATACATTATACGTTCTGCCCAAGCAAGCACTTGAAAGTTACCATTACAACATCCAAATACAATGGTATTGCTGATGTGTGGGAACCAGGATTGGGGTCAATTCCTTTTCCATTCCAGAAAGCAAACCAAATTGCAATTCCAATTTCACATTTTCGTCATTGAAAAGCCTTCAAGAGAGTTGGAATTCAGTGTACGTCCTGACTGGAATTGAAATGGAATTGACCCCAACCCTGGTGAGAACATAGCTATTTAACCACCTGTCAAATCGTTAGTTTTTCTCTTTCGTTTCAGTGCTGCTGAAGGCAAAGGAGGAATGTTTAGGTACTGTCTGTACACATTGTTTTGATGTACAGAAAATGCTAAATGAGTGAAGCAGAAGACATTTTTTTGCATATGAACATTTACAGTCTAACTCCTTCATAAATCTCTCATGTACAGAAGCTGTATTCTTATTTTCATGGATCATATCGAACATTCAGAAGATTTCTTCCTGAGTTTGAATTGCTGTGACAAGGGCCACCGAGAGAGAGTGAGAGAATAAGCGAGAGAGAGAGAGAATATACAGAGAGCGAAAGTGTTTTAAGAGGTAGAAACAGATTGATAGGAAATAGACAGAGTAGAAGAGCGATTGGGAGAGAGAGAGAGAGAGAGAGAGAGAGAGAGAGAGAGACAGAGAGAGACAGAGAGAGACAGAGAGAGAGAGAGAGAGAGAGAGAGAGAGAGAGAGAGAGAGAGAGAGAGAGAGAGAGAGAGGGAGAGACGAGAGAAATAGAGAGAGGAGAGACAGGGAGATAGAAACTGTAAGTTGATCGAGAGACAGAGGGAGCTGCTGTTAGGTCCATTGAGGTTTGAATTGAAGATGTGAACTTTGCCCATCCCTGTGAGTAGACTGTAATACATGGATAAAGAACACTGTGGAGATCGCTGCCTGCCCGGACACGGTGTAGCACCATTGTAAGAGGAGTTTTGTGTGAGAAGTTCCCACTCTGTCATGGTTACAGAGAGGAGAATACCTGGAGAACAGTATTGCTGCTCTTAAGACAACTGTAGTGTCAACCTTTAAAAAGACATACAAACAACAAATATTTTCAAAGAACACTGGCCAAGGCTGACCATCTCACCAACCCCGAGAAAGGGGTTTGTCAGAAGAAAATCAAAACTAAAAATTAAATAATAAAAACACAGATATTAAAACCACCGTTTACTACTAAGTACAGTCCTTTCTCGGCTGTTCATCAGTTGTACATTTATCAGTCATTTCCTGGCAGAAGTCTACCGTCACTGTCTGATTGGACTGTTCATTGAACGAGAGCCCCGCCTCCATGTATAACCTCGGCTCCTGGCCTTCCGCCTCGTTGCTGCCCGCCCCCCCGTCAGCCCCATTCCCCATGACCGAGTCAGGCTCGCTCTCTGAGGGCCCGGGGGACTTGAGGAAGCTGGGCTCCGGGGTGGCTGAGCCGGAGTGGGTGGTGAGGTCAATGCTGTTGGAGGCAGCATTGCCGGCAATGTCGATGGTGTTGGTGCCGGGCTTCAGGACCGGGCAGTAGTGGTTCAGGGACTGGACCTGCTCGGGGCTCAGCTGCACGTCCCTGCACACTTCTTGGGACAGACAGGAGAAGTTCTCCCACAGCTCACCCATACACTCCTTCAGCTGGTTCCTCTCTGTCAGCAGCTTGTCCTTCTCGTTCACCTGGTGGACACACAAGGAAATATTAGGGATGAGGACTAGTGTCATGAGCTGTGGTCTGACCAGGAGCAAAGATACATGCAGTACATACTGTGATACCCTTTGACACTGCAGCTGCACAGTCTACGTTCTACAAATGCTTAGATGCATAGATACGTACTACATGCATAGATACGTACTACATGCATAGATACGTACTACATGCATAGATACGTACTACATGCATAGATACGTACTACATGCATAGATACGTACTACATGCATAGATACGTACTACATGCATAGATACGTACTACATGCATAGATACGTACTACATGCATAGATACGTACTACATGCATAGATACGTACTACATGCATAGATACGTACTACATGCATAGATACGTACTACATGCATAGATACGTACTACATGCATAGATACGTACTACATGCATAGATACGTACTACATGCATAGATACGTACTACATGCATAGATACGTACTACATGCATAGATACGTACTACATGCCAATTCACCTCTTCGTATCAACATAAAAGAGTTCACGTGAACGAGCTTTACTGCTTGTTCACCGAGCTTATATAATAATGCATGTTTTGGATGAGGTTTGTGATGGGCGAGCATTCCCAGGATGCTGTGCGCAACGAGGTAACATGGGACCAGGTGGTGGAAAGCGGATTGAGATGATGAACTTGTTCTCATATCCTAGGATGCTGCTGGGTGACATCAAGGGGAAGGCTGTCAGTCCATTGTGGAGTGTAAAGCACTCGTGTGTGTGTGTGTGTGTGTGTGTGTGTGTGTGTGTGTGTGTGTGTGTGTGTGTGTGTGTGTGTGTGTGTGTGTGTGTGTGTGTGTGTGGTGATACACACATCAAAGGGCCCGCAGCTCCACCCCCCATCATGGAACAAAAGCATACTGGCTGCCTGTGAGAGACCACCCGCCGCGGTGCCATGGAAACGTGGGGGCGAGGAGGTAGGAAGAGAGACATACAGCCAGCACTCTACTGCGGATGCTTGACTCTTACTATTCTTCCCCCTACACACATTGCTGTACTTTGACAGCTTGGCAGCTAGAGGGCAGTCGGCCAGCGTGAAAGTGCTGACACGGTGTTGAGGTAATTAATACCACTCTATCCCAAGTTAATGCATGGTTCTACTACTTTACATATGCCAGTAGGTCCACACACTATGTGCTGTAGTACTGTATGCGCCAGAGGAGGCTGGTGGAAGGAGCTGTAGGAGGACGGGCTCGTTGTAATAGCTGGAATGGAATGAACGGAACGGTGTCCAACACATCAAACGTATAGAAGCCCCATGTTAGACTCCGTTCATTTCATTCCGGCCATCCCAATGAGCCCGTCCTCCTATAGTTCCTCCTACCAGCCTCCTCTGGTGTGCACAGTGTATCTGTGAGAGAGACATGGCTGGAGACACACTCACCAACTTTCTGATCTCACACTCCAGGTTCATGATACAGTCAAGCTTCCTCTTGCGACAGCGCTGCGCCGCGATGCGGTTCTTACTCCGCCGCCGGACGTCATGGATGAACTCCAGCTGCTCTGAGGTCAGTTTGTGCATTTTGACCATCATTTGGAAGTCGTTCCGCGGAAGATTTGTGATCTGATCGACAGGGAAAGGAAGCTTTACCTGCAAATCAAGAAATAAAGAAGGGCTTTTCACATCTGACGTGGTACAAAATTTGAATGGAATATGGAAGGAACGTGAACGTGAACGAACATGTAACAGTTTGATGAACCCTTGCTGATTCGACTTTATGTGCGTGTCAAAAACGGTCAGCCGTTTTTTTTTTACCACAAGATGGTGCCAGAGTGCCATCAGGACCAGGAATAGAGGATGTGACTTACATACACATGTAAAGCCTGCATCTCTCTCTCTCTCTCTCTCTCTCTCTCTCTCTCTCTCTCTCTCTCTCTCTCTCTCTCTCTCTCTCTCTCTCTCTCTCTCTCTCTCTCTCTCTCTCTCTCTCTCTCCCTCTCTCTCTCTCTCTCTCTCTCTCTCGCTCTCTCGCTCTCGCTCCCATCTGTCCCTGCGAGCTTGGAAAGGTGCCAGCGTGACAGATCGAGGAGGGACAGGCAGGGACTTGTCACCCCCATCCATAATGGTGTCAGGTGATATCTGTAGGGCATGATATGTAACATCTACACTAGGGGTAGGCAACTAGATTCAGCCGTGGGACGTTTTCTTTTGTCGGATCTGATGGAACATAATTATAATAATTTCCACACTGCAAATTGACCCCAACTAAGCCCCCAAAATAGATTGTATTTGAAAATCACAATAATTTCATATGTTGAATAAGATTGAGAGACGATCACATAGGTCTCTTTTTCTATTCATGGGAACACTTGGAAATAAACATTTTTGGACACTACAAACGTTAGGGGGGGAGAGGCAAACAAATATAATCTTGCAGGCCAGATCTATACTATCAACCTACAATAGTCCACGGGGACTGCAGAACAAAAGAACCACGCAGAGCCATACTTTCTCTGACACCTTCAGTCACATAGTGCAACACTAATCCGGAGAAAAATCATTGGCAATAAAATACAGATAATTGCAAATTATCACAATACATTATTTCCATGGATTTGCTGCCAATTTCCACGAGGGTGTGATTTTTCCTCCCCGCAAAGCATCAATAGATCGCCTGATTCTTTCTGTTCCCTTTAGGTGCTGACAAAACTTCTGATACCGACATACCTCAGCGATACCTTACAGCACCAGGGAGCCATAGGAGAGTAGCTTAGGGGGGAAGAAACAGGATGGCAGAGAGAGAGAGAGGCGAGGAGGAATAACAAAGAGCCAGAGGAAGACAGCCAGAGAGCTTTTGCCAAGATGAGATGAGCTGCTGCTCTCTTCCGCTCTGCTCTCTCTCTCCCCCCGCGGCTGCCTCTCTGGAGCACGTCAAGAACAAAGTCAAACGGCGAGGAGGGATAGGAGGGAGGGAGGGGGGAGGAGAAACGTCTCCCCGTTCTCTCTGTACCTGGCCGCTGAACCAGGGCCAGATGGAGAATCCAAAAGCCCCTCGCAAACTGAGCCCCACTAAAACAGAAGACTAGAGGACAATGGACTGGGCTGGAGCCTGCTTACACTCCCTCAAGCTACTACACACACACACACCCACAGGCACGCACACACCACAGTGAGCCGAGATATACGGCATCACCTGGGGTAAGTGCTGCACTTCAAGGGACAAAGCAAGGTGCCTATTCACGAGCACATCGAAATCACTCTCCATTGAAAAGCAAATCTAGATGTCAATTTATCCCAGAGAGACCGGCTTGAATTTCCTCATTAGAAGCCCTCAGTCCTCCGAGCCGTTGAGCCTATTTCTCATCTGGCCGCTGCATGCAGACACATGAATAAATAATGGGAGGAGATTTCAAGGCCACACTAGGCCCTGCAGGCTCCCTCCCACTACCAGCCAGGGTATGACAGTAGCTACAGAGAGAATGAAGGCAGAAAGAGAGGGAGGGCAATGGAACACATCCACATCCTGCCTGCTCTATGTGATCTGAAAACAAACAGAAGATGACTCTGCCGGTGATGATGGCCCCATTGAGCATCATCTAATAACCACTAGTTATAGTCTATGGAGTGACCAGACAGATGCACTGATGGGGGGGGGCTCTCTCCCTGAGATAGGCTAGGGGAGGGAGGAGATGTTCAGCTACCTTTCCACAGCGAGCGACCTTGTAATGTTTTTCTCTTTTTTCTTCCCGGCAGTGGCGTTCGGAAGGGGTTCTGAAGGATATGATTTAGTGGTTCCACCAGGAGAATCAGTCCAGCAGCAGCTCTGACGGCAGTCATAAATTCAAACCTAATGTGTTCTGGATTCTCACTAACTTTCTTTTTCCCCCTTCCGTCTTTCCTTCCTCTCCTCTTTCCCCTCTATTCCCCCCAGACTCACTCTTTCTCTGGGTCACTATGCTGCAAATAGGTCCAGAGTGAAAAGCAGGGCTTATCTGCTACCCGGGGCGGCACTGTGTGTGCAGTGCCTCTATACCCTACTTCCCTCTCCCCTCAGAAACAAAGAGAGAGGCTGGGCATCTGGCTGCCTGCAGGTCCAGACTTGGGCCAAGCCTTAGGAGTCAGATGGTGGGGCGGCCCGACGATGACGGCTAACGCCCGGGGTCAGTGGGTTCTGTACTGCAAGTCCTCATCTGTAGGGTTGGTGACCCACGTTGAACCCTGGGAGGGAGTTTAACACTGCAGCGCACTGTGCAAGAGAGAGGCATGCAAAGCCACCTACTACTGTGTTCCTTCCTAGCTATTGACACAGGCCCTGAGGCAATATAAATACAGATGTGGGATCTTAATTTCATCACTCTTTTGTTGCTGAGAATTTTCCTGCACAGCAGGTAATGCTAATTTGTAGTGTATTCAAGATTTAAAAAGGCTTCTAAAGTTTGTAATTTCCAGGTTAAAATGTCAGACTTGATTTCCCCTAACAATTTTTTTTAATCAACCCCTACAAAAAATGTCCTTTCATTTTAATGTACATAATAATCCACATTTCCTGTTGCCGCAGGAATATTTTCCTGCTGTAGAAAACCTACTCAAATTAAGATCCTACGTCTGTACTTCCAATTTCCAGAGCAATTTTGTCTGAAAAGTGAAGCCATTGACTTAAATGGCCACACGCACTGTGAGTTGTTTTTCAGGTCTAACCGTCTCCCACTAGTTCTATAGTGCTGCTATCGTGACTGTGGCTCTGCATCTGCATCAAAAACAGACCTTTATCTGGTGAGTATGATAAAACATGAACGTGAACACTAGCGTCTTTCTATGCTGATTATATACTACGTGCTCCTAGTTACACAGTGATATATCTATCACTTGTTGGTTTATAATGTGATTACAGAGCATTATGCATCCTATGAAGATCTGGGAGAAGATCATGTTGTTACAGAACTCCGTTTAGTCTCGTATTGCTTTTTCTACCGTAAACAAACGCTGTTGCCGGAAAACCCCTATGGGAGATGAGTTAGAGAGGCTCTGTGGTGAAGAGATGGGCTGTGTGTCTGTGGGTACTGTTACTGCAGGATGCCAGGTCCCAGGGGATGGAAGGCGAAGTGGCAGCACCCCAGCTGGCTTTAAAGCTGACACAGAGCCTGTTCTCAGCTGCCAGCCCCAGCATCCGACCGTTCCCCAATGGGCACAACAACAGCCTGACTCTGTCTGCACACAAGACAAATAACGAAACCTACAACAACAAATCAAAAAGGCTGCACCAAATCGGTATAATGTGGTTTAAACTGTATGCCCCAAATGATTGAGACCACAGATGCATCATAACAAGGGTGGAGCAAGATTTTTTAGATTTGTTTTACTGTAGACTATAATAGAAATAACAGAAGTGATATTTAGGTTTGTGCACTTCCTGTGTCACATGTTCATTCAGAGGTTAACGTTTGGTGGTGGGCGAGATCGGAAACATTGTGCTGCTAATATATCAACTCTACTTCCCTATCACTCCCACCTCACTCTCAGATCAATATGTGCAGCATATTGTGACCAGACAGTTAGACTGAGCTTAACGCCTACACAGGGAGAGAGAGAGAGAGAGAGAGAGAGAGAGAGAGAGAGAGAGAGAGAGAGAGAGAGAGAGAGAGAGAGAGAGAGAAAGAAAGAAAGAAAGAGAAAGAGAGAAAAAGGTCTCAGCTCTTTAAATCTCCTTTATCACTGTGAATTCAATCTCCTTTATCACTGTGAATTCAATATCTTTTATCACTGTGAATTCCATCTCCTTTATCACTGTGAATTCCATCTCTTTTATCACTGTGAATTCCATCTCCTTTATCACTGTGAATTCAATCTCTTTTATCACTGTGAATTCCATCTCCTTTATCACTGTGAATTCCATCTATTTTATTACTGTGACTTCCATCTCCTTTATCACTGTGAATTCCATCTCCTTTATCACTGTGAATTCCATATCTGCTTCCTCCTCTGTGGGTGGATAGTGCAAAAACATTGGCTGGTGGTGTACTGGGTTCCGTATTCACAAAGCGTGCTGATCTCGGATCAGCTCCTCCCTGTCCACATAATCGTATTCATTATGAACTGAAAAGGCAAAACTGATCAAAGATCAGCACTCACTCCTCTGAGACTCTTTATGAATCCGGGCCATGGTCCATGTTTCAGAGGGGCCTCTCCTGACCCTATTGGCTGATTCACTATGTATGATGTCGTCCAGCTGGGAAGCAGTAGAAATACAGTTAAGGTATAAAAAGGTGTCAATTAAAAAGTTACCCCAGTGTGGTGTAGTGTCTGCTATGTGGGAGGGTGTTGCTAATGTGGCTACCAGATGTGGGCTCGTATGCAACACCCACTAACCTCAGTACTGGGAGCAGCCAGGAGACCTCAGACTACCTTGAATGACTATTGCCTCCCTCTGCCAGACTAGCCTCCAGTTTAACAACTTCCTTCCCTGTCAGAATTCATTGTTCCCAGCGCCGGGGCTGCAGCTATTTCCAACAGCAGCAGCGTTGGGCGCTTGCCTGACTAGCTCTCCCTGAGTGGGGCCCGGTCTGCCTGTCATTTGCTCTGCAAATACACAGAGGGAGAGGCATGGCAGAGGCCTCCCTGGACGCTAGCTGTGTTTGTTTGTACAGCCGACTCACTGGGGGGAATAAGGAAAAGAGGGCCCCAGGAAGCATGAGGTAGCAGTTTTGTTGCCAGATCAAGCTGGAGGAGAAAGCACGGCGGGATTTGGCCCCACACTGAGGCTCCTTATGTAAATGCTCTCCTACGCCTCCATCCATAACAACATGTAATAAACCAAACAGCACTACTGCGAGAGGTTCTCTCACACACAGCAGCATCTGAGACCGGGCAGAGTCTGCCAACCTCATTCATAATCCATCTTATCAGCAGCAGGCAGATATAACTCCATGCGGGTCAATAGAGGTCTGACCAGGGGAGAGCGACTGCCCCCTCTCATTGAAGCCACGGAAGTTCAAGGCCGACCGGGCACTGAAGGCATTGTTAGCAGAAAACAGGATCCCCCCATTTTAGTGAATGGAAGAATGGAAATCTTCATGGTCAATCATTGTGTAAAAAAAATACAAATACAAATGAAGACAATCACGGTACCAATAATTGCTTCTATAATACACCAGATGTTTGTCCTGGAACCAATCATTTTTTAATTGCACAAAGAAGAAATTACAAGGATAATTTAGTTGCTAATGGCAGCCTGCAGTACCCCGGGCGGCCTTTAACTTGAGTTACTCAAAGAGAGGGGGCAGCACTGAGCTAGCCTGCAACATCACTTCCTGGAGTAGCTCAAACAGCGCATGTTATGTCTCCATGAGCTGCCATCTTAACTGACTTAATTTGGCTTCTATTGAGTCTTCACATAGGAATGAATGGTGTCACGTGATCAGTGATTTTGTCCATTCATATATACAGTCATTGGATCTGACAGTGGATATTGTGCTCTGCTAATCGACTGCCTACAATAGAGTGTAGTGTGTGTTCCATACACTCTTTGACTCATACAAGATAACAAAGGGAACTGGAAATGTCTGAAGAGTCATTTTGGGGCTGCTTTTCTCTTCCTCGACAGCTCTAACGCTGTAAATTACAATTGTCTATAGTAGAGCACTCAACAGTCCTTCAAACGGCCAATAAATCACTGGGTGTGGGTGCCACTGAGGTAATAATTACACATTACTGCTAGGGCTGTTAATCTTTCTGTTTGTGCACAGAAGAAGTGACTGACTGGATTCTTTCCACAGTCCCTGTCATGTGGCTCCAACACCGGCGAAACAGGGACGAGGCTCCGCGAATCCGGTCGCCATGGCAACGCACCAGTTTCTCCCTCTCTCGGCTCCCTGCGCACTTCAAGGTCTCAGGCTGAGAAGCGGCGAGCCTTTATCTTCCAGGCAAAGAGAAAACACGTCTGCCTACAACAAAAGCAAATGCTACGGATGCAATAGTTTCAAGGTGAAATTAAAGAGGCATCAGAGGCATTCTGTATGAAGGAAAAAAAGGATCATTTTACATTTCCTTTTGATGGAACAAAACCGCTTTCATCCTGATTATAATTGTCCACTTGACTAGGTTGTATTCTATTTATCCTTAGTGATCTCACAGTAAACAACAACAACAACAACAACAACACCAGAGCTGTTCTGCAGTCAGCCTGGAGGACATCGGTTGTCTGGCCAGATGGATTAGGGGATGATTAAGGGATTGGCCATCCATCCTTGTCAGCAGCATGCCAGGCGCTGCAGGATGCAGTCTCATCATGACACAATGCGGAGCAGCCCCCCACCCTCCACCAAACCACGTGCACAATACAGCTACATCCTGTTTCATTACGCTGTTGTTGTCCGATCGCTATCGCAAACATACCGTATATGCTTTAAAGCTGTGCGTAACACAACATAGCCTAGCTTGCGTCTGTCACATACATTATAAGCTATATTTGTTTATAATAAAACAAAGGCTACCTTCGCCTTCAAGTAGTGCAGGTGTATTGGTGACACAGCATACATGTATACAGTGTACATGCCCAAGCGAGGTGGCTCGACAATTAGCAGATGCAGATTCTGTGGAATTGGATTAGAGATGTCAGGTTTGTGGAGGGATAATATCAGCTATTTAGCCCGTGACAGCTAAGGGGGACAGAGATAAAGTCACAGGAGAACCCCTTCAGACCCCGGGCCTTAGAGAGAACCCGGACTCCTCCCCAGCTCCGGCCGTCTACATCTCAGTCTATTAGCCCTTCTACACACACCAGCGCTTCCCTGTCCATAGGATCAACCAATCACAGCCCTTGACACGACCACCGCATCCTCGGGTGTGTGTGTGTGTGTGTGTGTGTGGGCTCAGACTGTTTGAGCGAGCGCGTTCGGTTTGGACCCTCGCTCCTATTCAGACTCATTACACAGATCTCAAACGGTGCGTAAAGCCGATTAACATTATCAAGGCGCATCTGTGCCCCTGTTCTGTTCACGGTGGCGTTGCTGTAAATCTGTTATTGAAAGAATAATACTCCCGGTTCAATTACATGATGATCTAATGACTGTGAATGCAGACCCAGAGAGCAAGGTCACTGTGAGATGATGATTCGTCTCCAAGGTGGGACTGGGTGTATGAGCCATTGTGTACAACATGAGAGAAGGCAGTGTGATAGTGTTAAATTTACTCACCTCTGGGCCCTGCTCGACTCGGCACGACTCGCTGTCACCCTCGGAGAATGATCCCGACTCGTCGCTGGAGTTGGTGCCGTACGACTGCTCGCACTTGATCTTGGGGCGTACCTGGTTGAAGAGGGCATCTCCCCCTATCACGCCCTGGTCCTGCTGGTCGGTGGCGAGGCGGAGAGCCACGTTGGAGCACGGCGAGGAGGAGAACTCAAACTGGGGCAGGCTGCAAGGTGAGCCGCCGCTCCCGTCCTCCGCGTAGGAGTAGGAGGAGCAGGAGCTGGAGGTCCTCGTGCGGGTCTCGGAGGGCGGCGAGCGCGTGCACACCTTGATTGGTACTGGGCAGCTGGTGTTGGGCCGCGGGTGGCAGAGGAGCGGCGGGGGCTCTGTGGTGGTGGAAGCGTGGGTGGGGGCGCTGCTGGGAGAGTAGGTCTGTGAGGTGGGGAGGGACTGGCTGGCACCAGCCCACAGACTCTTTGGCGTGTGCTCTGAGAGCTCCATCTCCAAAGAGTTCCCACCGGGGTAGGAATGCGCCGGGGTGCCCAGACGGTCGCAGGCCCCTGAGGAGGAAAAGATGACACTGCGGCGGTCCAGCTCCACTTCCTGTTTGCAAACGCCGTCGCAGGAGGCGGACTTCAGCGACGACAGCATCGGAGGGAAGCCGTCCACTACCTTTGGAGATGTAACAGACAGGCCCAGCTCCACTGCAGTGAAAGGCCTGAAATCTCCCTGAGTGGTTTCTTTGTCTTCGGGGCAGACGCTGGCGAGTCTGTTGGCGAATAGCTGTTGTGACACGTTGGGCAGAGCTGACAGGTCCGTTCCTTTCTTGAAGAAGGCGCGGATGCAGGTGGGGGACTTGCTCCTCTTGACGGAAGAGGGGGATACCACTGGGACACTGTCCAATTCCATGGCTGTCACGTCGTCCTTGTCATGGCCATCCTGCTCGTCCCCTGACAAGCACAGCGAGATGGCCTCTTCCTCTGCCTGAGGCTCCACTTTGATTTGAGCCACCGGCGGCCTACTCTGGTCCCGGACTGCCCCGTCGCTGATACCACCGCTGGTCTCCTTAAATAATAATGTGCTTGGAAAACCTGAGGTACTGGTGTGTGAGGAGGTGTCGTTATTGTGCTTGTTGCAGGCCCACTGGTACTTCCTGTATTTGGGGCAGCGAGGGAGGTCCGATGCTCCGTGCCTGTCGAAGTCCAGCCGTCCGTCTGCGAAGTCGCTGGGCACCGTCATGGCTAGCGGGTCCGCGTCTGGTGCTTGCCGCAAGGAGGCCAAGCATTCAGCGCGCCGCCGGGCCCGGGGGGAGGCAACCTTTGTTGTCGTCTCAGACTGCATGCTCTCGTCCTCAGGCTCGTGGTTCCCCTCGGCCGGCGCCACCTTGCGGCACAGCAGCAGGCCGTCCTCCTCGCTGCGGAGCTGGGCCTCCAGGAAGCGAAAGCACGAGTCCTCCAGGTTGTGCACGCGCAGGAATTGGGCACAGCGGATGACCTCCTGGATGTTGTCTCTGCTGAGTAACAGCTTAGCAGTGTAGGCAAACTGCAACAATGGGGCGAATCCCCTGGCAGTGACCTGCAAAAAAAACAGGGAAATTGCCAGCATTACCATCAGCACTGCCATTGTTCTGAGCCCTTGGAGTGTGGTGAGACAACCCGACAGCTCTAATGACCATAAACAAACACTTTAAAGTACCAGTTAATCTTTTATCGGGTCAGCACCGAACTTTCTATACAGCCTGGCAAATTTTAAAAAACCCAGTGGTGCTGGGCTAGCTGGCTGGCTGTGTCCAATTCCCATTTTATGTTGTGTCCAACTCCCCATTTTCACTACAATAACCCTTGTGGCATACTGACATTCAACTGGCCCACCACAGTCTGTCTGCCCTGCCGCCCGGCGGTAGCCTATCGCTCTCCCCCGGCAGTTTCCGCCCACCTCTAGTCTTGTGTGGTGTCGCCGTACAGTGTAGGACCATATGGATTGCAGCTCCTGCTGCTGCCTCACTTTCAGGTTCAGTCCCCTGCAGCCCCTCTGAGGTGAAGTGCCTCTAAAACCTAACGATTATGCAAGACAGTGGCTAATCTTTACTGCAGCCATACGGAGTAAACTAGGATGAGAGAGGGAATCCTTCCATTTAGACTTAATGCTGGATAATTAGGTAAACTCCTGAGACTGCAGAAGCTTGGCCGCCCTCTACTACTGTTGTTGTTGAAGACAGAGAGACAGGAGGACAGAGCCAGGCTAGCTAGCTGTTTAATGCCATTCTGATTGGTGTCTGTAGAGAGAAACCAGTGTTAAGCTCAATTTGAGAGACACATCCCTTGAGCAGGCAACAGTAGCACACAGTGCTGTTTAACTACAGTTTCTGATGGCGAACGCACCTCTGTTCGGGTCTGGCTCGAGGAATGCCACGTGAAACTACACAGGGCAAGGTGTCCTCACAAACACAACTACGGGGGTTTCACTTTGAATCGGGGAGCGGCATTGTTCAGCAAAGCACTTTTCTTTGTCAGAGCGATGTCAAGTTCCCGGTAACACTTAACGGGCTCTCTCAATGTGTTTTTAATGACCAGGGAGAAAAGGCCCAGTGTTTACTGATTATTTTTGCTTTCCATTGTTGGTAGGAACAACACAAGATGAATTCCCTAGGTGTAATGGTATTCTCTCTCTCTCTCTGAGAGAGAAGACTGCCCGCTGCCAACTGTCAGCAGTAGAGGCTGCAGGCAAACCGGCACTCCAATGCTCTGTGCCACGCACCCTTCTAGTAAAACCGGATATTCCCTCCTCAGAAATGAAGCTCACAAACCACAGAAATTTGCTTTTGGAAAAACAACTGGGCAGTGTATATAAGGAAATACAAACATAGAGGGGGATTTTTTTTTTTAAAGCCTGAGGTCATTCAATCATTCCTAGCAGAAGGAATGAAATCACTGAGATGTGTGTTGATTGTGTTGGAGGGATTATTCTAAATGGGTTTAAAATACACCAGATTGGGCCTCCCGAGTGGCTTAAGGCACTGCTAGCTGTGCCACTAGAGATTCTGTGTTCGAGTCCAGGCTCTGTTGCGATCGGGAGACCCATGGAGCAGTGCATAATTGGCCCAGCGTTGTCCGGGTTAGGAAAGGGTTTGGCCTGATCAAACAATAACAAGAGATACACTCACCTACGTATGTATTTGGACAGTGACACTAAAACGTTTAATTTGGCTCTATATTCCAACCTTTGGATTTGAGATCAAATTCGTTATATGAAACGACAGTGCAGCATGTCAACTTTTATTTGAGGGTATTTCATACATATCTGTTTTCACAGTTTATAAATGAATGCACCGTATGTATTTAACCCCGCCCATTAGAAGATGTCACAAGTATTACCGCATGGTACGGTATTTGCACCGCCCGCAACAGCAGGGATCTCCAGAGGGTAGTGTGGTCATTCCAACGCATCACTGGGGACACACTGCCTGCCCACCAGGGCATCTACAGCACCCGGTGTCACAGGAAGGCCAAGAACATAATCAAGAAACATAGCCACCCGAGCCATGGCCTGTTCACCCTGCTACCATCTAGAAAGTGGAGACCGTACAGGTGCATCAAAGCTGGGACCGAGAGACTGAAAAACAGCTTCTATCTCTAAGCCATCAGACTAATAAAAAAATCACCACCTGCCGGCCTCTGACCAGTACCGGGCTACCACCCGGTACTCTACCTGGCACTTTAGAGACTGCTGCCCTTTAAACACTGGTCACTTTAGGAGCTAGTAACATAAGCATTTCGCTGCACCCGCTATAACATCTGCTAAACTTTGTACGCGACCAACAAACTTTTATTTGATTTAATTTAGCCTAAAGCATGTTTAGCATGTTTTGGTGGCATGATAGTTATGCCTCTGTAACTTTTTCACTCATCATTATTCTCGATTAAATTCACGATTATCCGTCATTTTACACGGGTGGGTGTAACCCTGAATGCTGATTGGTTAAAACTTATCCCACAAGTTACCACCGGCTAAATCTATGACATTAAAATTCCTATTTACTCTGTTCCATTTGACTGCGCAATCCACTGACTCATCCGCCCAGCAGGGCAATTTATAAACTTGAACTCCATTCTAAAAAGCATCTAGACGTTATCTCGCATATCTTTTAAACTAACATTTTGTTTTCAACACCAGAGATTTGTATAAACCTTGCTGCCAGTCTCTACGTCATTTGCAACATTGTTTCAATATTCAAATTTGATCTCCAGCTGTTCCATAGTAATGAAGGTGTCGGGAGTCTGGATGAGACATTCAACCAGCCGGCTTTTCTCAGATAATTGAAATCATGAATCAGCATAATTTTTATAGATATATACAAAGAAATATCAATAGAAAACAGGTAAAACTAAACGAAGTGCAAATAGTTTACAGCTTCAGTGTTTGAAGTGATTGTGTTAGCTGTGTTGTTGCCGAGCTCCTCTGAACAACAGTGTCCTGACGAGGGAGCACATGTTTCTATGCCGGGTGAAATCGCGCCTCATTAGCTCATTGTTATGGATTTATCCAAATAAATATCACTAGAAAACAGCTTAAACAAATGCAAATGCTACTGTTGTTATTCTGGATGCACTGTTTGATGTGACTATAAATTAGCCACAGTTGGCTAGCTAGCAAGCAAGGGATAAGAACGTTGCCAGCCAGTATGGCAATGGAACATTTAGAACGAACGACTGGGTTGCATCCATAGATACAGAACAAAAAGGACTTAACGACTGGGTCGCGTCTCTGGCAACCGAACCGATAGAACGAACATCCAGCCAGCTTGGGTAGCAACCCTAGATTTGTGTCAGGACTATTTCTTGTGGAAGGACGAAATTGTATGAATAAATACATAATAATAAAGTTTTGAATATATGTAAATCATCATTTGAATAAATTGGTAACCCGTCGTGTGATAATGCCGTCGAAGCCGGTGTTTGGAGGAGATATTGGCACGGTTTGACTGCCGTCGACTTTGTCTCGGACCTAACAACACCCGTGACAATATATCCCCCAAACACCGGCTTGTCGGCCATTATCGCTTAATCATGGTAGCATCCACGTTGATGTAGAAGTGTTCAGAAACATATTCTATTCCTATTTACAATTAAAATGATGTTGATGTTGCATGCTAGGAATATGGGACCAAATACAAAACGTTTGACTGGAATTTGTCCAAATACACCTTTAAATGGGGGGACTAGATACCTAAAGGGCATTGATTTCTCAATGGTAAAACAGACATGAATGGAAAATACCCTCAAATATAAGGTGACATTCACCTCATATAAAATATTTAATCTCAAATCCAAAATGTAGAGAGCCAAATATTTCATCTCAAATCCAAAATGTAGAGAGCCAAATGAAATGTTTTAGCTTTACAGTCCAAATAAACACGTAGGGGAGAGTAATCCTGGTGTTACACACTATGTGTACGGTGCACAGTGGGAGGAAAGAGGCGTTGACTGGACTCGCCACTACTGATGAGCACAGCACCTCCACTATAAGCAGATGTTTACTATAGGATATACATGCGTGCCTGTGTACGGTGCACAGTGGGAGGAAAGAGGCGTTGACTGGACTCGCCACTACTGATGAGCACAGCACCTCCACTAAGCAGATGTTTACTATAGGATATACGTGCGTGCCTGTGTACGGTGCACAGTGGGAGGAAAGAGGCGTTGACTGGACTCGCCACTACTGATGAGCACAGCACCTCTACTATACCACTGCGGTACCACTCTGCCACATCAGTGTGCGCAAACACGCGTGCACACAACACAGGAACACAGACACCTCCCTGCAGACAGATGGAAAGAGAGAGAGAGAGAGAGAGAGAGAGAGAGAGTGAGAGCGCCTCCTCGCCACGCACTGTCCACCCCTCCCTTCCTTTGACACACCCACAAACAGGGCAGATCCAACCAGCCGTCTTTACACGTGAAAGTGGTTTGGGCTTAAATGAGGCTGGTCGGCTGGGCTTGGCTGGCCCGCCGCATCAGGGCTGCTGACAAACAGACACGGAGCTGCTGCTGGGCTGGGGGGAGTGCTGAGCGTCGCCGGGATCTATTTTCAGCTTGTATCAGCAGCTGCTGCCTGCGGGAGCACCTCTTTATGTGTGCCCTGCACCATACGTGATTACTCCAGTGATGAAACCAGCACAGTAGCCCAACGAAGGCAAGCGTGAGGGATCCGGAGGGGGAGAAAGAGAGAAAAAGAAGAGAGGGAGAGAGGGAAAGAAAGAAAGAGAGAGGGAGAGAGGGAAAGAAAGAGAGAGGGAGAGAGAGGGAAAGAGAGAGGGAGAGAGGGAAAGAGAAAGAGGGAAAGAAAGAAAGAAAGAAAGAAAGAAAGAAAGAAAGAAAGAAAGAAAGAGAGGGAGAGAGGGAAAGAAAGAGAGAGGGAGAGAGGGAAAGAAAGAGAGAGGGAGACAGGGAAAGAAAGAAAGAGAGAGAGGGAAAGCTACACTAGAATAAATTAAAGGACGAACAAAAAGCAAAGGATATAGGATATAAAGAGCATTTCCTGGTCATTAGTGGATCGACTTTGACATATGAAGCGTTTCAGGCCGTTAGCAGCACTTATTGCATGAGTTAAGACAAAGGTACAAATTAATCAAGGTGACAGATCTGGGCCATTATGCTAATGTGGGCTTGTGGACTGGGTGGATCTGGCCCTACTCTGTGTCTGGGGACTGGGGGGAGCGATACCATTACAGAGTAGGAAGTTATAGCAAGAGTGCATCACAGAACCCTGACAATTCCCATGCCATTTTTGAGAAGTCCTTTTCAAATATCCTTTCATAAACAGGCAGTGTGGAATACTATACTGCCCCTCTCTCTTTTTCTTTCTTTGTCTTTCTTTGTCTTTCTTTCTCGCTCTCACACGCCCTCTTCCTCCAGTCTATCTCTCTCTCTGTTCTTACATCAGCCTTTCAACCCTCTCTGAAGTTGAGATGGTTAATTTATGCAAATGCACTCCAGTGAATTCCTGCATGTCATGCATCCTAATGAGGACATTGCATGGCATGACAATGGAGTACTTCCCCGGCCGCCGCCGCCGAGACCGAAGATAAATACTCCCATCTCCACTGGAGAGTCTACCCGCTAGATGCTTTAATATCAGCTCTGCCGAGTA
Organism: Oncorhynchus keta; assembly: GCF_023373465.1. NCBI lineage: Eukaryota > Metazoa > Chordata > Actinopteri > Salmoniformes > Salmonidae > Oncorhynchus > Oncorhynchus keta. Next base: position 11,934,259 of record NC_068428.1, read on the forward strand.
ACCTCGACGACGATGAGTCACAGCACAGCGCTAATGGAGGGAGATACTGCATGGAGGGTTGGCTGTCAATGCGATTTACCATCGTAGGATGGGGATGGGAGAGAGTGGAGGAGGGAGCACAGGGATAATGAACTGCTGCAGTAGAGCCAAGCCCATTGGTCAGTCTGTTCGGAATCCATTTAGGCTACTATGCCAATAACAGGAGGGAAATACAAAGTCATAAAAAGTCCATTTGACGGCAAATGCGAATGAATGCATAGTGTCTCATCCGTGATGAAAAAGAAAGGAACAACATGTTTTCCCACACTGGGACACACCGCGACGTCTAGCCACAGCTTAGCCGTAACGTAGAGTTTTATTTGACCTTTATTTAACTCGGCAAGTCAGTTAAGAGCAAATTCTTATTTTCAATGACGGCCTAGGAACACTGGGTTAACTGCCTTGTTCAGGGGCCGAACGGCAGATGTTTACCTTGTCAGCTCGGGGGATTCAATCTAGCAACCTTTCAGTTACTAGTCCAACGCTCTAACCACTAGGCTACCTGCCGCCCCAGTAAACCTCCCTTGACAGTGTGGATTAAATCAAACACTGCACTGCTTAATCCTCTTGTAGTTTACTGTCCATGGTGAGACACTGGGGAGGACATGACCCTGCAGCTTAGCTAGGAGTACGCTCAGCTCTGACTTTACACACTGTCCCTGTCTTTACTCTTCAGGATGCTGCACTCTATCCTGCTTTGTTTCTATACAAACGGGCTAACTGCAGAACATTACTGCTGTCCCCCGTTTGAGACACCCTGCGTCTGAGATGAGACATTGAAAACACAGCGCAGCCCGTGGTTAATTGTCTGGGATCTCGTGGGTTAAATCCAGCCATTATAAAACACACAGGCATCACTCTGCAGGCTCTCACCGGGTGTCCCGGACTGACTGACTGGCTGGCTGGTTGACTGACTGGCTGGCTCGTAGGCTGGGAGGGAAACATAAGCTGCTCAAGGTGCTTCTCAGAGCAGCCTGCTCAAACGGCAGACAAAGAGCCTGTATCCTTACTGTCAGCTGAGCGCTGAGCCCTTGTGCTGGCGGAGAGGAGACCCCCTGCCACGGCCAGGGGGGCTTGGCATTAGCACCAGCAGTTACACCAGGGGGTATCGCTAGCGTACTCGTTCCTCTCTCTTCCTTTTCTCACTCCCCTCTCCTCCTCCCTTCTCCCACCCCTCCCCCACTGTCAGTATGGGGACGACTGAGTTGGAGATACGCGCCCGGCTCCCGCCATCTGTCTAATAAGCTGTAAATGTGTGATAGTCTCCTGCTTAGGCTCCCTGTTTGTGCAAAGCCATGCTGTAGCTGCTCTGCTTCCACCTCACCCTGAGTCCCACAGATTAGTTTGCCGGGCTTCTGCAGGTGCCGACCCAATCAAGTGTCTGTGGAGGGGGGGGGTGTCACTCACCAACCCTAAACCTCTCAAGGCACATTACATTTCCCTGTCTCAACAGCCACTCATCCGCCATTCCCTCCCAACCCACTTCACCAGGGCTCAAAATTATACTTAGTACGGACTGCCAAATCACTGCAATCGAAGCAGTGTGGCTGGGGTTGTATTTTTTTGTTTTTCTGAAGAGGGAGTTAAAAAAATACGCACCAATTGGCCTGAGTCATGACTGAGGGAACTGACAAACAGGAGGCGGTTGGAGGTTTCAACCAACTGCCCTTCTGTTGAATCACAAGGGAAGGTACTGTACGTCCTTAATGTCACACTATGCCCTACAAAGTCCACTGCTTTTGAACCAGACCCCTATTGGCCCTGGTGGAAAGCAGTGGACTATATACAGTATAAGGTACCCCTCCCGATGCATGCTGAGTAAACCAGAGGCCAGAGACGGCTACCGGTCCAGCAAGGGGCCGCCCTCCTCCCTCCTCCATCAGTCTGGATCTGCAATCAATCTTCTCCCGTCTATTCACCCTGGTCGGAGCTGCTTTCCCATACTGTGGTGAAATGGGAATGTGCAAAGGACGCATGGCGCAAGTCATTCGGCTTGCCTGTGTATGAATGAATATTTGAATTGAATTGATTTCATTATCAAATCTTGCGCCGCATCCCGTGCAATTATTCACTGTATTAGAATCCTAATGCAAATTCACTAATAATAATCAAATCACCCCTACAGCGGTATTGTTCACAAATATACTTCATCGGTCGCTGTATATTTACTATGAGGATATATTTTCGATAAGGAAACCAAGGGGACGTGCTGACAAGTAGGTCAAACTGACACCCTCCCAGCCGGGCTCCAGTGAGGTGGTGCAAGCCGGGGATCCAGTCCGACATTACACTTACGCCCAGTTTCATCATGGAGCTCTGAATTGATCGACACGGACTCGCTCCTTAGCCGCACTGCTGCCTGCGGTAGCTTGATGACCACTCTTCTCCAGCTGGGGTGGGGGGGGGGGGGGCCACGACGACGGACGGGCGACTCTCTGAAACGCCTCTCCTTCATTCGATCTCATATTACATCATACTGGTCCGTCTATGAATAGCCCTTTGTTCTGGCCCTGTTCTGTGATGTGGAGGAATGCTCTAATGTGACCCTGTGAGTGTAGCCTTCTCTCATCCAATGCAAACCAAGTGTCCTCTGTTTGTTTGCTCTTGCTTGGCTAAGGACTTAAAGGAGACAAGACTTGATTGTTCTACTTTCGTGATCTGATCACGAACAAAGACCTTGACGAACGGGCCCGTCTCTCTCTCTCTGAAACAGCTATGACATTAAATGGATGATGAGGTCACTAACAGGTTGCAGCACCGGCGACTTCGGACTGACAAGGTCATCTGGGAGGAGCGAGGAGTGATAGTTTGGGGGAGGAGAGGATAGCGTCATAGCCCCCGCAATGGTCTTTGTTTCACATTTCATCTGCAATGTGTTTCTCTCTCTCTCTCTCTCTCTCTCTCTCTCTCTCTCTCTCTCTCTCTCTGCGCCTGCCTGCTTGCCTGCGGTGATCATCAAGGCCTCCTCGGTTAGTTGCCCTTTGTTGCACATAGGTGGCAGCCTTCGGTAGTGCTGGGGAACACAGCCCCTCTCGATCTCTCTGACTGGAGCCAGACCCACCAGTATCAAGGAGGCCTAGTGAGCTAAAGGTTGGTCGGTGCTGCATTGTTGCCGACACAAATCAGTGGGGCGAGTGTGGCCATAAGGCAAATGTGTCAGCGCCTGTAAGTCACGGACCATAAAGATGCAGGTGACAGAGGACCTTAAAACTTGATTGGTGACATCAATGAAATGACCTTCCCTACATGTTGGGACAGTGGCCCGTCTAGACAGGACGGTGTGAGAGAAATATTGGATGAGCCCCAAATGGCACCCTATTCCCTACATAGTGCACGACTTTCAACCAGGGCCCATGGACATTAAAGACACAGGCTCTTTCAGAAACATGTCACTTTCCACACACGCTCACACCTGAAATACACAGCTGCTCATGCATTATGCATAACGCAGAAAGTGTGAATGAAAGGGATTCTGCTTCGGCGTGTGTCGAGGGGGGTTGGCAGGAGTAACTGATAGTAACTCACTCAACATATGATGCTCATTGTACGTGAGGCAGGAACGGATTGATCTTTCAGGAGAGATCTCCGCAGCAGAAGCCATTTGACAGGCGTTCATGTTATAAACCTGTGGTGTGTGCCCCAGTTCCGCGCACCACATGTTGGTACGGCATGTGACGCGTAAGTGTGTTAAATAAATACATCTGTGGAGAACTTGAATCACTCCATGACACATCTATGAGTGAACGACTGGAGGCTGGAAGGACAGGGGTGCTGGGAAGAGGAAGCCGAGTGTTGGCTGTGTGAGGGAGAGGACTCTACCTGCGACAGAGAGCTGAGGAGCTGAAGAGAGCAGTGAGCTGAGGGAAAGGTGATAATTGCTAATCATGTCTCTACGTTATCTACGAGCACCGTCGCTAGCACACCTCCCTATCTCACTCTCTCGCCTTCAGCTACTAGACCTCACAGATTGAATTAAAACACGTATGTTAACTTGTTTCCTGCCTGGCTGACACCATTCATCTCGATACCATTCCCCTTGACACCGTTCACGGCAAAGTGAGTTTCAGTATTGGAATGAGAAGTTATCAAGTGACTGGTGATAAAAATGGGCCGACGATAAAAGAACCTGATTGGAGGGAATATCTAACTGTGTGTTTGACCAGGTGTGGAAACGAAGAGGTTCTTCTGAACGCACAGGGTTTTTATACAGTAGATACGTACCTCTCCAGGTAGACTGAGGAACAAGCCATTCTCGGCCTGTCGAACCAGCGCCTGCGAGAAGTACTCTGAGCAGGCGGCCAGCACGGCCCTGTGGCCGCGGAACTCCTTGCCCTCCACCAGGACAGTCACATCGCACAGGATATCCTGCTTCCGCTGGTCGTTCAGGCACAGGAGGATATTGGTACAATGAACCGTCGACTCATACACGTACATGGGGGCTTCAGGCTTCTCATCCACGGACATTCCGCTCACGCCCTGGAAATAGAAGCACAACAGGGGGGGGGGGGTCAGCTTTCAGCATAATGCGGCGGGCCCTGTGGGTGAGCGGGCGCATACTGCAGGGCTGACATCAGTGGCCCTCTCCTTGCACAGCCTCATCCCACCCCACCAGCCCCAAACACAGTCAACCCCATGATTCAACACATGCACCGTGACGAGATTAAACCGACTCCGCTTAGCTCAGCATTCAGCTCTACCCTCTCGCTTCCCCCTTCCCTGGTCTAGCATCAACACACACACACACACGCACACGCACACGCGCGCGCACGCACGCACGCACACACACACACACACACACACACACACACACACACACACACACACACACACACACACACACACACACACACACACACACACACACACACACACACACACACACACACTCGAGTCAAAGGCACTTAACACATTCCCACTCATATACACCCGTGCATGCAAACACACAGGCAATAATACAATCCTCCCCCGTCCACACACACACACCTCCACGTAGACTCCTGTAGACAACCCCACACACAACCCAATCCTGACCATACTCCCAAGCAAACACACGCACGCACGCCACAGCGCAAACAGAAAAACGGCTTGCATACCTCACTGCACACAGACACTGACATAGCACAACAGAAGGCTTAGTCTCAAGGGTGTCGTCCTTTCACACAGGCAGTAAGAAGAAAAGGCCACATGCTGGTAATCTATCCAGGTTGGGAGGGATCGCGACGATGAGTGGCACTCGAACACACTCGGCACAGAGTAACACGAGTCTCGACAGGGAGAGGAGCGAACACCCGCTACACAAACACAACTCCAGCCTCCTCACCACCGCTGTGTAAACTGTGTGAGGGAATGCAGTTGTTCCTGTTGCTTTAAGCCATCAGAAGGCTGAGATTTGGCAGGGAAGAAATGCATACGGTCAAGCTATTCAAATGCGTTTCAATGTTTTCAGTTGTCCACATACACAGTGCGGTGAGAATCTGCAAAAGGGGATCTTTTTTGCACTCAAACAACGGCACATTTGGACGAACGTTCCGTCTCCAGTGACTATGAAATAGGAAATGACCGAAGAACAATGTAAATGATCAACTGAAACCATTTGAAATCACTATAGAAACCAAGCGATGAACACAGATAGTGCCTGCCAGGCTGTTTTCCATCACATAATGACTCTTCACTTCCGCAGCGCTGGCCACTAACATAAAGCTAAAACATGACTAAATCAGAACTACTGCGTGACTATATAGTTCTTTCAAAACACATCATCATCCTAAGAAGTCCTGCACTGGGAACCGGCTGCGCATTTGCGTGAAGTCAGTGCCAGCCTGACGTTCCCCTCTGCTCACCCCCTGGTGATTGATAGGCATGAAACTATCTTCCCGCAGAGAAGTCATATCACTCTTTCAACCCCTGAGTTTGCTTACCTGACAACCCCTACTTCATTCCTGGTTGTTCACGTGGAAGACAGACCACTTTGTGTACATGTAGCGATCAGTCACATTAAATTGAGTCCCTTGTGACCGGCCAGACCGTGCATTCCTTAACCTTCTGACACCGTGCCACATTTGAAAGAGTCTTGGCTCTCACTCAGACAGGCAAATATAATATCGGTAACACGACTCCAAGACACCGCCTCGCCATAGGGGGGGGACGACGACGACGACATTACTGGTGAGAATGGAGACTTCTCCCCTGGCAAATGGAAATGTCTCTGTTGAAAATGGGAATCCTGCCTCGCAAATGGACGTGGACCCGGGTGTGCTGTGGACACTCTGGATCTCAGACGGAGGAAAAAGCTACTCTGCTGCACCGCAAGGGTAGTGAAATGCCACGCATGTCCAGGTTCTTCTACAGTCCACACCATGTAGTCATCAACTACCTGAGGGGATAGAGTACTGGCTGTTACCTCTCCAGGTATAAAAACAAACTGTTACTACACCAGACATCATTCCAGGCTAGGATATCATATGTTTTCCATGCGGGGATCCCCTGTCCAGACATTTACAGTGGTTGTCTGAGTGGCCAGCCCTAATTATTGTTTCTTTTTTTTCTTTTTTTCCCCCACCAAACATTTCTCAGTTGGCTTGGCAGGATGATGACCTGTCTTCCAAGAATAATGTCTCCAGATGTGGTTGCAAGGTTCATAACAACTCAAACATGCTATTTCTAACCCTGGAATGTGCATTCGCCTTGCTTCCATTTCAGACTGTCTGTTTCGCAGTGGGGAAAGGAAAATACAAGGGATATATACACACACACACACACGCACCACAAAATAGCTGGCTATGGTCGCGTTCTGATTCGAATTGCTGAGGGATGCAAAAGCTCTTTTTCTTTTTTCAAGTATTTTTTATTTATTTTCAACTGTAGCTCTCTTCGCTAACCGACGCAGCTAACCGACGCAGCTAACCGAAGCAGCTAACTAAGCGTGGCGGTGAGTTTCCCGACACCCGTCAACAGAGCTGACTCCAGGGGCTTTTACCACAACTCCTTCTCCCGAAGCACTAACACAGATCTGAGTGGCACTGATTAACACTAATGAGGCTGGAGAGGAGTCAGTTCTCGGCTCTACACTTCACACATCACGGTTGAAACGTTACATATTCTGTACATGCAGTGGGGTCTGGAATGATTGACATCCTTGATAAAGACGAGCAATAGTATAATAATTCTGAGTGAGAAAGTTACAGAGGGTCAAAGATCATACCTCCAAGACATTCTAACCTCCCATGTTATTGGTAATGGTGAGAGGTTGGCACGTCTTGGGGGAATGATCTTTGACCCCGATTAATTCATGATTGCCATAATCATGGTAGCATCCACATGAATGTAAGTGTTCAGAAACATCTTCTTTTCTGATTTACAATAACTCCAAAACGACACAATACATCATTTATTCTTCAGTTCCTATTGGGCAAAACGTATTCCGAAACACCGCCAAAACAAACTACAAATGCATCCAACAAGTCACAACCTTGATGTAGTCATTGTGTGCTAGGAATATGGGACCAAATACTAAAATGTTGACTAGTTTATTTATATGAATCTTTAGGTGTTAATAATTTTAACCTCTACCTTTATGAGAAAAAAAAACATGTAAAAAATAACCTCTTTCTCTGAGCAATTGTACTAGTATAAAATAATAGACAATTTTTTGCATACAATAAAGCTCAGTATTTGAATTATGTATTTTGTTATTGCTAATCTTTAACAAGGGTGTCAATAATTTTGAACTACAATGTAGATACACGCATACATATACACACATACACATACACAATGTACGTACGCACGTATGTATGTACACAAGCACGCACACACACCTGCACACAGCCTATTTGAATTCAATGCAATGTGCTACTACAGAACAGTATGTATTACTACAGTACAGTATGTATTACTTCAATACAATATATGTTACTACAGTACAATATGTGTTACTACAGCATAGTATGTGCTACAACAGTACAGTATGTGCTACTACAGTATAGTATGTGCTACTACAGTAAAGTATGTACTACTGCAGTATAGTATGTGCTACTACAGTATAGTATGTTCTACTACAACACAGTATGTGCTACTACAGTACAGTATGTGCTACTACAGTATAGTATGTGCTACTACAGTACAGTATGTGCTACTATGGTATAGTATGTGCTACTACAGTGCAGCATGTGCATACAGTACAGTATGTGCTACTACAGTATAGTATGTGCTACTACAGTACAGTATGTGCTACTACGGTATAGTATGTGCTACTACAGAGCAGCATGTGCTACTACAGTACAGTATGTGCTACTACGGTATAGTATGTGCTACTACAGAGCAGCATGTGCTACTACAGTACAGTATGTGCTACTACGGTATAGTATGTGCTACTACAGAGCAGCATGTGCTACTACAGTATAGTATGTGCTACTACAGTACAGTATGTGCTACTACGGTATAGTATGTGCTACTACAGAGCAGTATGTGCTACTACGGTATAGTATGTGCTACTACAGTACAGTATGTGCTACTACGGTATAGTATGTGCTACTACAGAGCAGCATGTGCTACTACAGTACAGTATGTGCTACTACAGTACAGTATGTGCTACTACGGTATAGTATGTGCTACTACAGAGCAGCATGTGCTACTACAGTACAGTATGTGCTACTACGGTATAGTATGTGCTACTACAGAGCAGTATGTGCTACTACAGTACAGTATGTGCTACTACGGTATAGTATGTGCTACTACAGAGCAGTATGTGCTACTACGGTATAGTATGTGCTACTACAGTACAGTATGTGCTACTACGGTATAGTATGTGCTACTACAGAGCAGCATGTGCTACTACAGTACAGTATGTGCTACTACGGTATAGTATGTGCTACTACAGAGCAGTATGTGCATACAGTACAGTACACAAAGGAGCTACTTACAGCAAACATTTTTTCTTGTGTATGACAAAACAGTGGATGGTTTCATACACCTACGACATGGCAGTAAGATGTGTTCCAGCTTAGGGGGCTCTGAAGGAGAGGGGGCGATGACAGCATCATGATGGGCTCTGTGATGTCTCCTCTCTCTCTGTGTCTCTGAGGAGCCATATGCAGAGAGGGGACTGACAGGAGGGAGAGGAGGGGGACATGGGGAGGGCTCCACACCAACAGCCCCCGGGCTTGCTCGCTCTCTCTCTCTCTCTCTCTCTCTCTCTGAGCACGAAACAAAGCTGAGAGCGCCACACTCATGACAAGAGCGAGGTCACCTGACTCATACCAGAAGCAGGGCATCATCCCCTCTAATGGCGACCAAACCCCCCTCCCCCACACATACACCCTGGATGCCATTACAGCGCACTCCTCTTCAGACCTACATGCCTCTATTTCTCTCCAGCCATTTCCACGGATTGGAGGAGGATGTGAGGTGTCTTAACGGACAACACAAAGGACAAGGTTAGACTGTTTTGACATCGTTCACTACACCATCTTCCCTTTAGAGGAGAATCAAGTTGAAAACCGAGCAGTTGCATTTTCAGGAAACAACAAAACCCAGTCTCCTGTGCTTAGGAAAGATATCATTTGAAGTCTCCTTGCTGTCTTATATAAGATGCCTCACTGAGCTCCTTTGATTGGTAGGAAATGCCAGTCTAGTGTGCAGTGAGTCATTTCCTTCATTGGCGCTGACACAGAATCAGAATCAATGGCTCATTACGTTCAAGATCCACTTGGCATTAATCACGGGTCTCTAATGACAAATCCTGTTTTTTCCACTAGTATAAATTCACCTTCAAGAGGCATTATATAGGCTATAAGCAATGACGCCACTGTACAGGCCATACAGACCTGTTCAACATGAAATGGATCTGGAATTCATCTATTTTCCCAAGGCAAGGCTATAATGTTATTCATTACAATTAAACATAGACGACCGTGATGTCAGAGGGTTGTCCTCCGGAGGCCCTGTGCACAACATGCAGGTAATGAGCATGCTGTTGCTGCCGCTATTAAGATGACGTAAGTGAGTAATATGAGCACATTTCTTAAAAACCTGAGTCATTTAACATGTCCTGTCTACAATAACAATGTGTGTATGTACTGCGGATAGCCTGGCGGGTAGGAGCGTTGGGCCAGTAACCGAAAGGTTGCTGGATCGAATCCCTGAAATGACAAGGTTCAAATCTGTCATTCTGCCCCTGAGCAAGGCAGTTAACCCACTGTTCCTCGAGCGCCGAAGATGAGGATGTCGATTAAGGCAGCCCCCTGCACCTCTCTGCTTCAGAGACACTGACTAGGTATCTCCCTTTACAGTATATGTGAGAGATGTGAGAGATATAGGGGAGAAAGAGAGCAATTAGGAATGAATTTAAACTGGGGTCTCTTTGCTAGTCTCAACTCTCATCTGAATAACTTGTCTTGTTATTCCCTACCCATTCCAAAACTGAAACGAGTATTTCTTCAACAAACAATAGAACTACTGTGCTGAGTGCCGACACCCCAATGACAAATCTTTATATTTGCATACCTTATCGTTCTTTGAAAGCATATAGGCCTATGCTTACAGTATAAAACAAACAAGTTGATGTGCTGTACCTGCTGCTGTAGTTAAGAACATGAGTTAAATGAGTTTCTTCATCATGGGAGCAGCTTGGCCAGTCTTACCAAAGTTTCTGCCCTTGAAAACAAACAAATATCATAGTTCCCATTCAAAAAATCAGAATCACTCTCTATGATTGCATTTGCTGGTCGTAAAACAAGCCCTGTCTGCCGCTGCAATACTAGGGCTGCGTTCCAAATGGCACCCTCATCCCTTTATAGTGCACCACTTATGACTAAGGCCCATCGGGCTCTGGTCTAAGGGAATACGGTTCCATTTGGGACGAAGGCCCAAGTCTCCTAAGCAGGATAGTAGCAAGGCTACGAGGAACAGGAGAGAACACTGTGTTACTGTGTACCATTAGGACAGATGCCTGTAATTACTCTTGAGGATGAGCATGGCTTTAATGACAGAATCCAAATGAAGTAGCTTGCAATAACAAATAGGCTTGTAGAGGTATAGCCCAGTGGATGTCAAACATGGCTTTAAAGAGCCACTGAACACGTCGATTGGCACGTGTGTTTTCTTGTGTCTAAGTGCTGAGCGATTAGGTCGGTTCTATAAAAAAAAAAAAAAATGAAATCACGTTTTTTTTTCGATTTAAATCATTTTTAAAAAACTATCCATTATGTGGGTTGAATGCTGTAACACAGAATAAAATAAAGTCCCATGATGGTAGTGACTGCCCATTACTGCTGATCACTTATTAACCATCATTTATTCACATTATTTGACTTTAATAAAATATTTCATTTGTTGTGTATATTACATGTGTTTTACTTGATGACTTTATTATTTAATTCCAAGTCATCGTCTCATCTCTATAGAGCTGCTGCCTGTGCCGTCTGACAAAATCACTATTAGTAGTTCTTAAAAGTAAATAAGGCATATTTTTAGGACTGCTGAATACTGACTATCAATCAGTTAGATCATGTATTTTCAGGTAGAGCTCCCTCACTAAGCAACAGCTGCTCTCTATATAACCTCACAATCGAGCATTCTTTTGTCTCTTCTGTAGCAGGTATAAAATAAACACACACTGGACAAGTAGATGCGCAATGGATTATGGTCCTTGTCGTTAATTACCACATTTTATGCGCTCAACTATGTATAATATTGGCCTGTTGCAAACTAAAACTCCCTACTACATCGCACAGTTCAGACTGGATGTGATTTATCTTTCAAGAAATTATAATCAAATAAGTAAACCGACAATTTTTACATCTAACAAAGGTGTTTGGTGCAGTATTTGTCAAGTAAAATAATTAGCGACGTGTTGTCTTATGGAAACAAAGTCGGAGCTGCTGGGCAGGTCTGTATCACTGCCTATGCTGTTGGATAGAGAGCAATCACAGCTGTTACCAATGCATGTTAGTGGGCAAATGGACATAGTCAAGTCAAAAACCAACCTTCAATTACCCGTTATGACGCACGGATGCTCCAAACTCCGTTTTAGACAAGACTGACTTCCTGACCCAAATGATCCTATTTACAATTTGACACTGGCATAGTGGTTTCTGAATCGAATTGAGGCTACAGTTTTCAAAGGGATTTGTTGGTTTTTAAAGGCAGTCACTTTATTGTGAAGGGTTGATATGTTTCAATAGTGCTCCAATATTAACAGACAGAGACGAGACAGAGAGACAGACAGAGAGAGAAAGAGAGAGAGAGAGAGAGAGAGAGAGAGAGAGACAGACAGACAGATATACGTGTTCCTCCCAGTGCCTGCTGTATGTTCCTATAAATGCATACATTCATCTTTGCAATTTCTCTAAAATGAGGGATCAGATCCCTCCACTCACTGCAACATGAAGGTCAACCCAGATGACTATTCCATTATACCTAAGTGGCAATTTCCTCAACTCAATGCTCTCAGGCTCCTGCATGGTTCTCTTCATGCAGCTAGATTTCTCTCTCTCCCGCAGGAAATGACAGAATTCTGCTTATTAAACCACCTGGAGGGCCTCATGGGTAGTTGTTCAACTATTAAATCGTGAAGTCATGTATTGATATTACAACAGTGATGCAGGAATCCATGTAGTACATGTTCTCCTTGCCATCAAGGTAATTATTTCCTCAGCCTGTTAGAGGGATTTGGTCTGGGGCTTTAGGTAAATGAATTGTAGTAGATTCATGAAACCGAATCATTGAGAGGCGCAGACAGTCAGACACCTGAGAGGGCTGGGCAGAGCACTGTTAAGGTGGTGACAGAATTTGTGGAGATGTTTCTCCCTAATTCTGCATATAAATAAATCATACAAAAATATATAAATAACAGACAAGTTGAAGTGAGCACATGCTGTAGGTCTCATTGATATTCAGCAAAAATCTGTGATATCACACCGAAGGTGGCAGTTCATTCCTAGCCAAACTACAGTGATGGAAACATGTTAATGTTTCATTATAGAATATGCAGAGTGAGGATGTTTGAGAATAGGAATTGATTGAAACAGAGATCACTATCAGAGGGCTAATGAAGAATTGTAATGAGAATGGACTCAGAAGCGCTGCCTTTAAGTGACCTTAGATGTCTCTCTGGTATGTACCACTGGGCTTTATCAGTGTCTGGTGTTCCTCAAGGCACCATTCAAGGACCGATTCTATTTATTGGGCTAAGGAGTAACCTTAATGACTGGTTAATGACAGAGGCTGGCAATGTAACATATGTTATCGTAAACACGTTTTTCTTATGACAAAATGTACATTTAAGTACTACGGCAGATCATCAGTATGAAAAAGTACGAAAATGTAGGCACTCGCTACTTAATGTAAGTCGCTCTGGATGAGAGTGTCTTTTAAATCAATGACTAAAATGTTAAAGAAATGTATCATGCAAAGAGAGAGAATGATTCTCTTGCCTGAGGGAGAAAAATGTAAGAAACGAGAGTGAAAGAAAGGATCTCTTCTCAACGGGGGTTTCCAGCTGAGTGTGTAACCACAGACAGATAAGACAGTGACGTCAGTGGCTGAGAAAAGCTGTTACTCTCAGAGGCCAAGATATGGATCAATCTGGCTTCCATCGGTTCAATGGATTCTCATATTGAACCGGAGACCATGCATACAGGACACAGACATTCGACGTGCTGACGGCGCTGACTGAGCTCTTCTATGGAATACAGTTGATCTGTAAACAATGTGACTCAACTGAACTGACCTCGTTGAACCTATTTAACGTGGAACCATTTTGGTTTAGCCTGGTCATACTGCATGGTTACTTTTCTGTCACTTCTGATCTCATTTTTAACTCATAAAATGATGGATTACCATTTACGCAAGCAAGTTCATGCTGAATCTATGACGCGTTCAGTAATAGAGGTCTCTACATGAACACGTGGCTATGAGAGCACAGTGGATAGTGCATCTGCATTGAACTATGGGTCTGCTCAGGCCACAGAGAGGGGTTACAGATGTGGCAGACAGACCATAAGCAGGAAAGAGAGACCTCAGGGTTCAATGCAAAGAGGTGGGCCAAAGACACAGTGATGAGTCAGGCTATGCCAGGAGTTCATTAAAGCCCAACTCAATCAACAAACGGACCCAGAACCTTTTCACCAAACTAGAGATAAATATTGCCTCCCTACACTTTGATCCCGAGCCAGAGCTAAAAACAGCATATCATACATTTTCGACCATAGGTTGCCAGAGACTTGAAATACTAATTTAAGGAATTTTATAAGACACTGTGCATGTGGCATGTTCATCATTGAAAAATGGAACATTGCTTTACAATGGTTAGAGTCTGAAATGAGTGGATAATATGATCCCAGGTGTGGTATGCAATGTTACTCAGACCTGGTTCGGGTCAGTCTATTGGAATAGAGCCTCTGGGTCTATGACTCCCTAAGGTGATTCTCTGCAGTTTTGCAGACCAAACCCTGGAGCTCCTGCCTGCTGACATTGATGAATGGGATCAGCTCTGTGTCTGGTGATTGTGAAGGCGGGAGGAGAGAAAAGTGAGGGAGGAGAGGAGGAAGGAGAGGGAAGGAAGAAGGGAGGAGAGAGCACATCTGATTTTGCACACCTGCCGGAGCACTGGGAGACTTGCACAGTAATAACATGAAGGGGTGGTTTCCCGGGCACACAGATGAACCTTTTCACATGTGAGTTTCTTTTTATGCGCGTAATTTCAGAATGCACTCACTGTTCCAAAATGTGATTTCTACACAAAAAGAAAGTTAACACGTGCTGCCCTTTATAGGCTATGCTTAAATTTGTCAATTTCAAATTAGTTTCAAGTTTTATTTTCTAACAACATTTTGAATTGAGGCGTGTTCCTTCTCATTAATTCACATAGAAGGAGCCCATTTTACTGTTGCGAACAATTAATGTTTAAGGCTTTACTGAGCAGGACAAACATCTCTCTTCGAGTAGAGGCCAATCACTTCCCCAGTGTTTCTGCACATCAAGTATGCAGACATTTGTGCAGTCTTGCACAAACTTTTCCCCCCTGGCACATTTTCTGGCTGGAGCTCGAATTGCCTTCATTGTTGTTTTCCTTACAAATAATAACTTTGGACGTGTGTGTGTTCCTATCAAAGTACGTGCCTTATTTTCTGTATATCTTGTTGTCATTTCTAGTGGAGCATACCGTATGTGTGTATGGAGTATAATCTATTTACAGTCTTATTCCTGTTTTCAAGTACTGGTGACACCAATTCTTGCATAGATTTTAGTGGACACATATGATGTGTGTAAAATACTTTTATGAAGGTTGTACTGATTATGATGAGCTAATGCTAAGCTATTTGCCAGCTATGTGTGGTGCCATGTTTGTTGACATGATACAATGCATTCTGGGTGTCACGTAAAGTCTATCAGACAAAAGATGTTATAACAAAATGAGGTGGGATGGTTCACTCCTCTTTCAAGTAAACTCCCGGAAGTGAATGAAGGGAAGTGAATGATGGTAGACGACACACCCTGTTCAACATGCATATTGCAAAAAGATCAAACTCATTTGGTCTCATCTTCTTATCTTTGGTTGCCTCAACAACAACAAAACATGGCGGACCGCACAAACTACCCATCGTTGGATTACTTAACATTTTTATAACGTTTCTTACTCAATTATTTAAATCAATGGTGAGCTCACCTGTGATGTGATGACTTGTAAATAGCTATTAGCTATTATCTTATTGATATTATGGTTTCTGTCAGCTGAGAGTTGACCGCTTGTGTTACGTCAATCTTTCCTCAGCGCTAGGACTAATGTAGCCTACATTTTCTGGTTTGGATGAATGTGTTATGCTAACGCTACTTCTGTGAATGTCTGAACATTGCATCCAAAAATAAACATTCAGTCACATTCAGGATATAACATTGTAAGGACTGTGTTTGTGAAACAAGTTTCTGTGAAAAAACAGGGTAGCCAGCTCAAATGCTGACATCAATCGAAACTGGACGTTCTAAATAACCATTATTTTTTTAATAAAAAATAAAATGTACACCTTTTTTCTCCCCAATTGGTAGTAGTTACAGTCTTGTCTCATTGCTGCAACTCCCATACAGACTCGGGAGAGGCAAAGGTCGAGAGCTATGCGTCCTCCGAAACACAACCCAACCAAGCCGCACTGCTTCTTGACACAATACCCATCCAACCCGGAAGCCAGCCGCACCAATGTGTCGGAGGAAACAAAAAGTCAGCGTGCACTGCGCCCAGCCCGCCACAGGAGTCACTAGTGCGTGATGAGACAAGGATATTCCTGCCGGCCAAACCGTCCCGAACCCAGACGATGCTGGACCAATTGTTTGCTGCCCCATAGGCCCCCCAGTCGCGGCCAGCTGCAATAGAGCCTGGACTCGAACCCAGAATCTCTGGTGGCAAAGCTAGCACTGCGATGCAGTGCCTTAGACCACTGAGCCACCCGGTAGGCCCTTTAAATAAGCATTCAAATCACACCATTTTGAGCGTACCACTCGAATGATTACACCTGTGTGTCAAAGTTAAGCCTAGTCCATTTTTTTTTGTCCGGGACTAGGCTTAATCTGTGTCCGGGAAACCGGCCCTTAAGAGTTCTGTACAATCTACAATTAAAATCAAAGAAAACAATTAGTAAAAAGTACAATAGCACACACTGTTTAAACTATCAAAGACAACTGTTAGCCAGATTACAGCAGGTGAGACAAGAGGGTGGTCCTTACACATGGAGCTAGCAGAGAAGTTATTCCAGACGGTCCACATTACAGGCTCTCTCATGAGTCATGACTTACTGTTGATTGAAATGAAACATACATCGTACTGTATAGCCTTCCTTCTGATCTTACCTGCAGAGTAAATCCCTCTCTTTAAGAGTATCAAATTCATTCTAATGATGAAGTTAATGGGATTTTTGTTTCATCTAATCAGTGCTCTTTAATTCCACCGCACAGTGCCTTAGTCAAATTAGTATGTCAACATGAGCAGCAACGTTTAATTAGATTTTTTTGAAGCAGTCCCTCATTTATATGAAGTTGTAATGAGGATGGAGTGATTTAATTGCTATAATTGCAGAATCTACTTTACGACAAGAGTGTTATTAAGACTACAACTACGTGACTTACCAAGAACAATAACACAGCAACTCTTCACACCACTTCCCGACACAAAATGCAAGTTATGTAGCTCGTACCTGGAATGCATCTCACAATATAGACAAACATGCTAGCATTACCTCAGAAAGCCTTCTCAACTTGGCCAGTCATTCTGTTACTCTCCACACTCTGGTAACTTTCTCATGGCTCACAAACTGTTGCTGAGTACATCTGTGCATATGTGAGTGTGTGGGTGTGCATGTGAGTGTGTGAGAATGCATACCAGAGTATTTTAGGATCCGGCCTGCATTAGCTGCAGCTTGCATGAATCATGACTTCCCTTCCCACATTGTAGGTCAGAAAGCAGGGTGAGTCATTACGCTGTCTTATATGGTAACAGACTGCAAATGTGATAGAAACACGGAGTTATCTATAGACCTTGGCTATAATTCTGCATGGACTCAAATGTAAATAATATTCACTGTTGTATCTCATTCTGTGTCTACTTTGATATTAACGCTGTGGCCAAACTTCTAATACAGTAGAGTAGATTCCTCCATACTTTAACATGTTTCTATTACTGTATTTCTGAGCTGGCCAGTGTCCGTGACAAACATTTTGTTGATTTGGAAGGTAGATAAGGCAATGGCTGTCTCCAAGAAGAGTACGACAATCTACTGTATCCAGACATTGTTTCTACCTGAATTGTAACTAGCAACTTGATATTACTTACATGTTAGAAATGGTAGAAAAGTAATGTGGCGTACACGCTTTTGTGTGTCTAATCTCGGAGAGTACATTGGTATTGACTAAAGCAACAGGATAATCACTAACTACCCTAATCTGCACCTCAAGCAAATTCCCTCTCCTTTGTCTCGTCGGTTAATGACCCCTTCCTCCTCCTATGATCAGTTCAATAATCACAGAACCCTTTCTAATGAAGCTACAATGCAACCACGGACACCTCAGCGATATCAACCACACAAAACTCTGACACAAGCAAAACACTCACACCATCACTTTGGCCTGAAACTGCCAAAAAGATGATCAAGATAGTATTGGGGTTATTTCAGATGAATCTGGTTACCATGAAGATTTTGAGCGTTGCCACCAGAGCCAGAGGTGTGTGGTGATTGGTGAATGGGTGGCCGGGCGCTTGGCGACCATGCTCTCACGTGCTAATTAAGCCGGGTGATTGGCAGGCCGGGGGGAGAGGAGTGTTTCCCCTGCATTATTAATGGGGCCCAATGGAAGGTGCTGGCTGGAGGATGAGGGGTAGGAGGGTAGGGAATGGGGGGGTAGTGGTGGGAGAGAGACCAGAAAGAGGGCTTTACACGAAACAAGAATACAGAGAAAGAAAGAAGCCCATATGAGAAAAGTTGATGTGATAATTGGCAATGAAGTAAACCTTCAACAGGCTCAACAACAAACAAAATAAAACAACACCTTGCAAATGGAAACTCTCCCCATAGGAAAAATATGGCACACAAAACCACCCACATGAAGCCTTCAAAGGCTGAGTGTGTTGTTCAGTGTGTGTGTGTGTGTGTGTGTGTGTGTGTGTGTGTGTGTGTGTGTGTGTGTGTGTGTGTGTGTGTGTGTGTGTGTGTGTGTGTGTGTGTGTGTGTGTGTGTGTGTGTGTGTGTGTGTGTGTGTGTGTGTATGTGAACGTGCATGTGTATGTAGGTCACTCCAGGAAATGAGTGCGTTTTGCGTCCCTTTGATATTTGAAGTAGAAATTGTGCACCAATATTCAATTTAAAAGCCTGTTAAATTAAACGAAGTGCCCTTTAATATAAACCACATGGAGAATTCAATAAATCTGATTTGTCATATGAATAAAGACTTGTGAAAGTGCCACATTTCAGCATTTTGACATGACCCTCCATGCACCCTCTGTGACTGCTAGGAAGATTTTAACCCACTTGACCCAAAGATTTCTCTAAGTTGTCACCATTACTG
The DNA here is from genome assembly GCF_023373465.1 of Oncorhynchus keta. Lineage (NCBI taxonomy): Eukaryota > Metazoa > Chordata > Actinopteri > Salmoniformes > Salmonidae > Oncorhynchus > Oncorhynchus keta. The sequence goes on from NC_068428.1 coordinate 11,953,345, forward strand.
TAAAGCCAGAGTTATTTTGTTGCTTTGACAAAGTCATTTTTTAAAAGATTATCATTTACTTCATGTGATTAGTGATTCATTTACATATGTCCTTCATTTTAATGTGAACGCTGTTATCTGAACTGTACTCTCATTATAATATGGTGAAACTACAATTTTTTTCAAAAGAATCATTGAACATCTAATAGTGAAATCATAGTATAAAAGCAGGTGAGCTAGTTCTACTCCTTTTGGCAATTTTTGTGTTTTGTGGTGGAAAACTGAACGTGTCGAACATAACATATCATCCCTGTTGCCCACAGATAGACAGGCGAAACATATTTTAACAATAACATTTTTTTTTGTGCCACACCCTGTTGCACACAACAAGTTTCCATTCCACCTGTCACAAAAAGGATTTATGGCTGATTTAACTTCTGAAATCATCAACCTTGTTAGTCAACCCCTATTACTTTATTTGGCACTTAGATGCAGAAAGTAAACATCCTAGTGGGTCAATCTCTGCAACAACTAAGAGCATTGAAACGCGAGGCTCAACTTCTCTGCTAAATTGGCCCAGAGGCTGCCACACTGTAACAGCGTGAAGAGAACCCGTGCAAATGCATAGATACGGTGCTGCTCATGGCAACTTCATTTCACCCAGTCTATCTTTAACAGGCACCAACTATAGTCATTTTTAAAATTTGACCTCTTGAGATGGGAAAATTAGTTTTTTTATGAAGATGAACATGTGCTCTTTATGACAGAATGTTAAAATGAGGTGAAATCAAAAGCGTTTTTTTTTTTGGCTTGGGGAATTGCTTCTATACAGCCACAAGAGCATGAGTGAGGCTGGGCACTGATGTTGGGCGATTAGGCTCGCAGTCGGCGTTCCAATTTATCCCAAAAGTGTTTGATGGGGTTGAGGTCAGGGCTCTGTATAGGCCAGTCAAGTTCTTCCACACCGATCTCGACCAATAGGGTGCCATTTGGGACACAGAAAAAGATCCGCCATTTTCACATGACAATCCTGTTTCTATGGTTATTTACAGTTGTCATTACATGCCACAATAAGCCCTGTTCTTGCAGGAAGCACGATCATACACTCAAAATAAAAGAGAACCATACGAATGGTCCTTTTTTGCAGAGGAAGGATATCGCTGTGAAGGCTATCGCTCATTCATAAAAGCTGAAAAACGACATAATCATTAATGAAGTCTGTAGTTTTGGTCTTTCCACCAATGTAGTGAAATGTGACTGAGAATTTCAGTCATTCATATTTTTTTACATTGACCCCCGTCAGCATTTCCTCTTTAAACTCAAAATCCGCGAAATGTGTCCTCAAAATCGAATTGATGAAAAGATTAATAAATTAAATATGGTTACACAAATGGAACAGTAGTGGAGAGGGTAGCAAGCTTTAAGTTCCTCGGCATACACATCACAGACAAACTGAATTGGTCCACTCACACAGACAGCATCGTGAAGAAGGCGCAGCAGCGCCTCTTCAACCTCAGGAGGCTGAAGAAATTCGGCTTGTCACCAAAAGCACTCACAAACTTCTACAGATACACAATCGAGAGCATCCTGGCGGGCTGTATCACCGCCTGGTACGGCAACTGCTCCGCCCTCAACCGTAAGGCTCTCCAGAGGGTAGTGAGGTCTGCACAACACATCACCGGGGGCAAACTACCTGCCCCCCAGGACACCTACACCACCCGATGTTACAGGAAGGCCATAAAGATCATCAAGGACATCAACCACCCGAGCCACTGCCTGTTCACCCCGCTATCATCCAGAAGGCGAGGTCAGTACAGGTGCATCAAAGCTGGGACCGAGAGACTGAAAAACAGCTTCTATCTCAAGGCCATCAGAATGTTAAACAGCCACCACTAACATTGAGTGGCCACTGCCAACACACTGACACTGACTCAACTCCAGCCACTTTAATAATGGGAATTGATGGGAATGATGTAAATATATCACTAGCCACTTTAAACAATGCTACCTTATATAATGTTTACATACCCTACATTATTCATCTCATATGTATACGTATATACTGTACTCTATATCATCGACTGCATCCTTATGTAATACATGTATCACTAGCCACTTTAACTATGCCACTTTGTTTACATACTCATCTTATATGTATATACTGTACTCGATACCATCTACTGTATCTTGCCTATGCTGCTCTGTACCATCACTCATTCATATATCCTTATGTACATATTCTTTATCCCCTTACACTGTGTATAAGACAGTAGGAATTGTTAGTTAGATTACTTGTTGGTTATTACTGCATTGTCGGAACTAGAAGCACAAGCATTTCGCTACACTCGCATTAACATCTGCTAACCATGTGTATGTGACAAATAAAATTTGATTTGATTTGAAATACTCTAATGCCAATAGAATGATTAAAAAAAGAAGGATCCACCATAGTTATCAACAGTAGACTTTGTTCAGATTTTTCATAGGCCTGTGTTAAACAAAGCATCCCTCCCTCTACTATACTATAAGGTAAATTATAAACTGGGTGATTCGATCCCTGAATGCTGATTGGCTGAAAGCCTTGTTACATCAGACCGTATATAACGGGTATGACAAAACATTTATTTGTACTGCTCTAATTACGTTGGTGTGTGGTATATGGCCAACATACTACGGCTAAGGGGTGTATCCAGGCACTCCACGTTGCATCGGAGTACCTGGCTTTTAGCCATATACCATACCTCGGGGCTTATTGGTTAATTGGACAGGTGACATAAATGGATGTCATGTAGCGTGCCAGTAAGGGTTTCTAGTGATACACTGCCTGCCTGTAAACCCGTTCAGGACTGTTGTACTGTGGCTGCCTGGCTATGGTGAGAGGTTAAAGCACATTCACACATACCAGTGTCCCTGGACCTGACCAAGCAGGGCTAGCTCATATTACACAGGCAGATAGTGACTGCCAGTGCCCATACCAAGTCAGATGACCCGCTGGCAGCAACGCTGACAAGAGTGTAAGAAAGCTAATTTTGGAACTAAGGTGAGGCCACAACACATAGAGTATGGATACGTAAATGTGTGAGTGGGGATAATTAGTCTGCATGTGCACACTGAGATGGGAACGGGGCGGCAGGTAGCCTAGTGGTTAGAGTGTCGGGCCAGCAAGCAAAAGGTTGCTTGATCGAAAACCCCGAGCTGACAAGGTAAAAATCTGCCCTTCTGCCCCTTGAACAAGGCAGTTAACCCAGTGTTCCTAGGCTGTCATTGTAAATACGAATTTACTCTTAACTGACTTGCCTAGTTAAATAAATGTAAAAGACAAGCCATAACATTAGCAGAGGAGTAGGTTAGTCTAGACGTTCTGAAATGAACGCCATGCAGATCATAATAAAAGAAGCGAATAATACTAATAATGGAATAATTTGACCACTCACTCCCCACTCATTGTACACGCAAGTCATATGATGTATTTCTTCAAAATGCAACATCTGCATGATTTGGCCTCTTACAGTGGTGACTCCATGATAAGGTTAATGAGGGACTGACACGGAACAATCAATCTGGGGCACCCCAGACGTGCTCAGTCATAGATAGGAGGTGTAGCTACGTAAATGCAACCCACGTGCGTCTGAAATACACTGTGAGGGCACGGACTGAAAGGTTATGGTTGAAGTTGGCAAAGATGTGACACATACTGTGGTTAGTGTGGGTTAAGACAGACAGCGCTGCTGGTGACTCAAAGTGAGAAGAGAAAGCCATATGCACTCTTGTTGTACGGATGAGGGACTTGAGATACGGTGGAAATATTCTGAGGGAGGAGATACTGACTGTATCTGTGGCGATGATGAGTGTGACTACAGTAACTTCATATCCATCACCGACAGAGGTGATTTTAGATACAACGATAGACAATGAAAATGTTATGTACATGAGCAACACTCACCGTTGCTTTTTGAGATGAGTACCGGTTGAAGTATTGTTTTAGTGGGGGTGGGGGGTTGTCTCATCCACCACATTTTGGTAAAGTGGGATATGGTTATCCCCGGCCTTCATCAGACATCTGATATTACCACTTACTGTGGACAGATAGTTGCTATACAGTGGGGCAAAAAACTATTTAGTCAGCCACCAATTGTGCAAGTTCTCTCACTTAAAAAGATGAGAGAGGCCTGTAATTTTCATCATAGGTACACTTCAACTGTGACAGACAAAATGAGAATTTTTTTTCCCAGAAAATCACATTGTAGGATTTTTAATGATTCTATTTGCAAATTGTGGTGGAAAATAAGTATTTGGTCAATAATAAAAGTTTATCTCAATACTTTGTTATATACCCTTTGTTGGCAATGACAGAGGTCAAACGTTTTCTGTAAGTCTTCACAAGGTTTTCACACAATGTTGCTGGTATTTTGGCCCATTCCACCAGTCAGATATCCTATAGAGCAGTGATGTTTTGGGGCTGTTGCTGGGCAACACTGACTTTCAACTCCCTCCAAAGATTTTCTATGGGGTTGAGATCTGGAGACTGGCTAGGCCACTCCAGGACCTTGAAATGCTTCTTACGAAGCCACTCCTTCATAGCCCGGGCGGTGTGTTTGGGAAAATTGTCATGCTGAAAGACCCAGCCACGTTTCATCTTCAATGAAAGGAGGTTTTCACTCAAAATCTCACAATACATGGCCCCATTCATTCTTTCCTTTACACGGATCAGTCGTCCTGGTCCCTTTGCAGAGAAACAGCCCCAAAGCATGATGTTTCCACCCCCATGCTTCACAGTAGGTATGGTGTTCTTTGGATGCAACTCAGCATTCTTTGTCCTCCAAACACGACAAGTTGAGTTTTTACCAAAAAGTTATATTTTGGTTTCATCTGACCATATGACATTCTCCCAATCTTCTTCTGGATCATCCGAATGCTCTCTAGCAAACTTCAGACGGGCCTGGACATGTACTGGCTTAAGCAGGGGGACACATCTGGCACTGCAGGATTTGAGTCCTTGGCAGCGTAGTGTGTTACTGATGGTAGGCTTTGTTACTTTGGTCCCAGCTCTCTGCAGGTCATTCACTAGGTCCCCCTGTGTGGTTCTGGGATTTTTGCTCACTGTTCTTGTGATCATTTTGACCCCACAGGGTCCATCTTGCGTGGAGCCCCAGATCGAGGGAGATTATCAGTGGTCTTGTCTGTCTTCCATTTCCTAATAATTGCCCACAGTTGATTTCTTCGAACCAAGCTGCTTACCTATTGCAGATTCAGTCTTTCCAGCCTGGTGCAGGTCTACAATTTTGTTTCTGGTGTCCTTTGACAGCTCTTTGGTCTTGGCCATAGTGGAGCTTGGAGTGTGACTGTTTAAGGTTGTGGACAGGTGTCTTTTATACTGATAACAAGTTCAAACAGATGCCATTAATACGGGTAACGAGTGGAGGACAGAGGAGCCTCTTAAAGAATTTACAGTTCTGTGACAGCCAGAAATCTTGTTTGTTTGTAGGTGACCAGATACTTATTTTCCACCATAATTTGCAAATAAATTCATAAAAAAATCCTACAATGTGGTTTCTGGGGTTTTTGTCTTCTCCTTTTGTCTGTCATAGTTGAAGTGTACCTATGATGAAAATTATATAGGCCTCCCTCATCTTTTTAAGTAGGAGAACTTGCACAATTGGTGGCTGACTAAATACTTTTTTGCCCCACTGTATGTGACAAATGCTGTCTAGTATCAATGGTGCTCAAATCTCAACTTCAACTTGATCCGGACATGTTTCAGCCTTCATACCGCCCTCAAGTGTTGCCTGTGTTTTTAAACAGCCACAGCATCAGGCTGTTTGCATGACCATACAGATGTAGGATCTTAATTTGATCACTCTTTTGTGGCTAAGAAAAGCAAAACTTGTAGTGTATTCAATGTTTTAAAAAGGATTCTAAAGTTTGCAATTTCCACATCAAAATGTCAGACTTGATTTGACGTAACAAAAAATGTATCAACCCCTATAAAAATATCCATTAATTAGAATCCACATAATAATTCACATTTCCTGATGCTGCAGGATTATTTTCCTACTTTGCCAAACTGGCTGAAATTAAGATGCTGTAGTACAGAGCCACTGGGCAAATTACTATGTTACACTCCTTATTCTAAAATATAAACTCAGCAACCTACACACAATACCACATATTGTCAAAGGGAAAACAGGTTTTTAGAAATGGTGCAAGTCTGTTAAAAAAAACAGGAACACCTTATTTACATTTACATGTATTCAGACCCTTTGCTATGAGACTCAGAATTGAGCTGGGGAAGGGTACCAAAACATTTCTTGGCCTCCATTAATCTTAAATGGAAGAAGTTTGGAACCACCAAGACTCTTCCTAGAGATGGCCGCCTTGCCAAACTGAGCAATCGGGGGAGAAGGGCCTTGGTCAGGGAGGTAACCAAGAACCCGATGGTCACTCTGACAGAGCTCCAGAGTTCCTCTGTGGAGATGGGAGAACCTTCCAGAAGAACGACCATCTCAGCAGCACTCCACCAATCAGGCCATTATGGTAGAGTGGACAGACGGAAGACACTCCTCAGTAAAAGGCACATGACAGGCAGCTTGGAGTTTGCCAAAAGGCAACTAAAGAACTCTCAGACAATAATTACGATAGTGAATTATTGTAATGCTTGATTATGTGTCAATTAATCCCATCAGGGTTGGGTTACCAATTGTCGATTTGACTTTTAAAAAAAAGAAGTGAATAATTTATTCAAAAGTATCTAAAATAATCCTACTTTTTAATTCATTCTCAGACCATGAGAAACAAGATTCTCTGGTCTGATGAAACCAAGATTGAACTCTTTGGCCTAAGAGCCAAGTGTCATGTCTGGAGGAAACCTGGCACCATCCCTACGGTGAAGAATGGTGGTGGCAGCAACATGCCGTGAGGATGTTTTCAGAGGCAGGGACTGGGAGACTAGTCAGGATCGAGGGAAAGATGAACGGAGCAAAGTACAGAGAGATCCTTGATGAAAACCTGCTCCATAATGCTCAGGACCTCAGACTGGGGCGAATGTTCACCTTCTAACAGGACAATGACCCTAAGCACAGAGCCAATACAACGCAGGAGTGGCTTCGGGACAAGTCTCTGAATGTACTTGCATGGCCCAGCCAGAGTCCCGACTTGAACCCGATCAAACATTTCTGGAAAGATTTGAAAATAGCTGTGCTGCGACGCTCCCCATTAAAACCTGACAGAGCTTGAGCGGATTTGCAGAGAAAAATGGGAGAAACTCCCCAAATACAGGTGTGCCAAACTTGTAGCGTCATACCCAAGAAGACTCAAGAGTGTAGTCACTGCCAAAGGTGCTTCGACAAAGTACTGAGTAAAGGGTCTGAATACTTACGTAAATGTGATATTTCCTTTTTCAAAAAAACAGTTTTTGCTTTGTCATTATGGGGCATTGGGTGTAGATTGGATGAGGAAAAAAAGCAATTTCATTCATTTTAGAATAAGGCTGTAACGCAACAAAATGTGGAAAAAGTCAAGGGGTCCACTTGATTAAAACAATGCATCTTAATAAGACCTCCAGACCAGGAAGGGAGGGAAAGAGGGAGGAGTGGGTACACTGAGTGCACACAAGGTCTTGTGAGGGGCAATACTTGTGGAAAACAAGACAAATGAACAGCAGGATAATAGGTTACGGGTGGGGTAGGTGGACTGGATAAAATGGTATCTATACCATTATAGACTATACCATTATAGAAATGCAGCATATTTCCGAGTATACCAAACATTAGGAACACTTTCCTAATACTGAGTTGCACCCACCCCCTTCACCCTCAGAACAGCCTCATTTCTTCGGGGCATGGACTCTACAAGGTGTTGAAAGCGTTCCACAGGGATCTTCTGGTACATTGACTTCAGTGCTTCCCACAGTTGTGTCAAGTTGGCTGGATGTCCTTTGGGTGGTGGACCATTCTTGAGACACACAGGAAGCTGTTGAGTGTGAGAAACCCAGAATTATTGCAGTTCTTGACACAAACCATTGCGCCTGGCACCTACTACCATACCCTGTTCAAAGGCACTTAAATATTTTGTCTTGCCTATTCACCCTCTGAACGGCACACATACACGATCCACGTCTCAATTGACTCAAGGCTTCAAAATATTTCTTTAACCTGTCTCCTCCCCTTCATCTACACTGATTGAAGTGGATTTAACAAGTGACATCAATAAGTGATCATAGCTTTCACTTGGTCAGACTATGTCATGGAAAGAGCAGGCATTCTTAATGTTTGGTATACTCAGTGTACAGTATATTGTAAAAGAGGCTGGTTGAAAATGGTCGGTTGAAATGAGTACAATTGAGTTTCTATCAAAAGGGACCATATCAATAGGCTGCTGGGAGGTAGAGAACAGGAAACTGTTTCATTTATTTAATTGCTTAAACATGGAATCGGTTAGTGAAGTAACTATATTTCTCATGACGAAAACAAGACGTCTCATCTCAAGAGGTTTATCCCGCCCGCAAATATAAAAATAAATGAGAACGAAAATTGGTTTCTATACTTCAGGGCTTAGTGTGTTGCAAAGATCCAGTAGATGAATAGGACTCTACTGGATACAGTTAGTCATTCATTCCATGTACAGTACCAGTCAATGGTTTGGACACGCCTACTCTTTTAGGGGTTTTTCATTGTAATTTTTTACATTGTAAAGCTGTCATCAAGGCAAAGGTTGGCTACTTTGAAGAATCTCAAATATGAGATATGTTTAGTTTGTTATTTTTTCAGAAGGAGGTTGTGTAACATTCAAAGTCATATTGATTCAGATATACTCACATATTTAGTTATCATATTTGCATTTGATATCATATACATTTTCTTGTACCTGTGGGCTGCCACTCAAAAGAAGAAGACAAATCTAGAGAAATGCGTACAAAGATAAAGAACCGCATCAACAGCTTTGTAACATTTTTTTTTATGCAAGGACATCTGAGGTATAAGGACAACCTCATGCAACTAAAGCTGTCCAACTTCTCTTTTAATACATGCTTTTTGTCTCCCTGTTGAAGGTAGACAAAGAGGTGAATGGTATTATAATATAACAATATATGCCATTTAGCAGACACTTTTACTCGAAGCAACTGACATGCACGTACATTTGAAATTCTTTGTTTTATACGCGATAAACCTCGGCAAAAGATAGTGGGTGTAAAGAGGTTCAAAAAGCTTCCAGCCTACTGAGCGAACCTACGTCACAGCTTCAAAACAATTCACCCCCCCCCAGCAGTCAGTCAGTCAGGGTGAAAGAGGCAGAGAGGTGTTTTCTAGGGCAACATTCCATGGCTGTTCATCCTTGTATATTCCTCAATTTAAAAAAATATATATATGAGAATAGAAAGAGCCTCAAAGTAAAGTCCATCCTCCCATATGTACAGTAGATGTTGGGCAGAGTCTGACTCTGGCCCTGGCTCCTGACTGTGTGATTCCCAAAGGTCACTCTCCTTTTCAACTCGCGCTCTGTTTGAAGTCAAGTGCAGAACAAACACAACAATGACTGATGTATCAGGCCATGCAGTGTTTTCTTCTGGAAGCAGGGATCTCGTGGGAAAAAAAAGAACACACACAGGCTGTTGCTATTTGGAGATTAGGGCAAGACGCTGACTGAAATTACACATTGGGGCCAGGCGGAGGTCTACGAACAGGAGGGACATTATCTTTTACAGCGGGAGGAGAGGAAAGGACAGTTCTTGGAAGGCAATGATCAATGCGCCGTGTCTGGCTGAGCCATGCTCTTGCATCTGAAGCATTTTAGCTCTAGTCTGTGGGCTAGCCAGAGCACCCACGCACAGACTGGACATAGCCTATTGGCCTCAGCCTGTCTGCCTGTTAGAAGGCCACTCTTCCAGGTCCCAACATACAGCAGGGCTAAACAGCACTTTTCTATCCCGCCGCCTGCTGCCGCTTCCTGACCAACCAAGGTCAACCTCTGGCAAACCACAAATTACACCCTGAATCGCAGGCAGACAGGCCAGCGGAGAAAAAATACTTTTTTTGTTCCTCCACGTAAGCGGCTATTTTTAGCAGTCTAATACAGGCTCAAGTTTTACAAATGGAAACACATAAATAAAAAAAGGTTTGTGTTAAAGTGTACCCACCAGGGGTTGTTGCCTGATCTTTCATTAGTTGTGCTCCTAAAATATCCCAGGTTTAAAAACAAATGGCAGAAACTTACATGCCAAGTACAGACCATAATATAGAGTACAGACTCCTTAAGAGCTTTTATCCCATGGCCATAAGATTGTTAATGTCTAACAACTACTGCTCCCCCTCTACGCTGCTGCTACAAAAAAAAATTGATTAGATTTATTACTACCACTACACTGCTGTTCATTGATTATTGATTGCCATTAACATTCATATGTATCGATTTATCCAGCTACTGGTCACTATTACTCCTTTTTACATGTATACAGTATATTACCATTAGTATATTACCGTAAGAATTTACAGTTGAAGTCGGAAGTTTACATACACCTTAGCCAAATACATTTAAACTCAGTTTTTCACAATTCTTGACATTTACTCAGAGTAAATATTCCCTGTCTTTGGTCAGTTAAGATCACCACTTTATTTTTAGAATGTGAAATGTCAGAATAATAGTAGAGAGAATTATTTATTTCAGATTTTATTTCTTTCATCTCATTCCCAGTGGGTCAGAAGTTTACATACACTCAATCAGTATTTGGTAGCATTGCCTATAAATTGTTTAACTTGGGTGAAACGTTTTGGGTAGCCTTCCACAAGCTTCCCACAATAAGTTGGGTGAATTTTAGCCCATTGCTCTTGACAGAGCTGGTGTAACTGAGTCAGGTTTGTAGGCCTCCTTGCTCGCACACGCTTTTTCAGTTCTGCCCACAAATGTTCTATAGGTTGAGGTCAGGGCTTTGTGATGGCCACTCCATTACCTTGACTTTGTTGTTCTTAAGCCACAACTTTGGAAGTATGTTTGGGGTCGTTGTCCATTTGAAAGACCCATTTGCGACCAAGCTTTAACTTCCTGACTGATGTCGTGAGATGTTGCTTCAATATATCCACGTAATTTTCCTGCCTCATGATGTCATCTATTTTGTGAAGTGCACCAGTCCCTCCTGCAGCAAAGCACCCGCACAACATGATGCTGCCACCCCCATGCGTCACGGTTGGGATGGTGTTCTTCGGCTTGCAAGCGTTCCCTTTTTCTCCAAACATAACGATGGTCATTATGGCCAAACAGTTCTATTTTTGTTTCATCAGACCAGAGTACATTTCTCCAAAAAGTAAGATCTTTGTCCCCATGTGCAGTTGCAAACCATTGTTTGGCTTTTCTATGGCTGTTTTGGAGTAGAGGCTTCTTCCTTGCTGAGCATGCCTTTCAGATTATGTCGATATAGGACTCGTTTTACAGTTGATATAGATACTTTTGTACTTGTTTCCTACAGCATCTTCACAAGGTCCTTTGCTGTTGTTCTGGGATTGATTTACACTTTTCGCACCAAAATATGTTCATCTCTAGGAGACAGAACACGTCTCCTTCCTGAACGGTATGATGGCTGCGTGGTCCCATGGTGTTTATACTTGCGTACTAATGTTTGTACAGATGAACGATGTACCTTCAGGCATTTGGAAATTGCTCCCAAGGATGAACCAGACTTGTGGAGGTCTACAATTTTCTTTCTGAGGTCTTGGCTGATTTCTTTTGATTTTCCCATGATGTCGAGCAAAGTGGGACTGAGTTTGAAGGTAGGGGCCTTGAAATAAAGCCACAGGTAAACCTCCAATTGACTCATATGATGTCAATTAGTCTATCAGAAGCTTCTAAAGCCATGACATAATTTTCTGGAATTTTCCAAGCTGTTTAACGAATAAAGGATTTGTTTTCGAAATGATAGTTTCCGGATTTGACCACATTAATGACCAAAGGCCCGTATTTCTGTGTTTATTATACTATTATTAAGTCTATGATTTGATATTTGATAGAGCAGCCTGACTGAGCGGTGGTAGGCAGCAGCACGCTCGTAAGCATTCATTCAAACTTTACTGCGTTTTCCAGCAGCTCTTAGCAATTATTGAAACACAGCGCTGTTTATGACTTCAAGCCTATCAACTCCTGAGATTAGGATGGCAATACTAAAGTGCCTATTAGAACATCCAATAGTCAAAGTTATATGAAATACAATTGGTATAGAGAGAAATAGTCGACACTCATAATTCCTATAATATCTACAACGTAAAACTTCTTAATTAACTGGGATTATTGAAGAACTGGGAATATTGAACCACCAGCTTTCATATGTTTTGAGCAAGGAACTTAAATGTTAGCTTTTTTAGATGGCACATATTGCACTTTTACTTTCTTCTCCAACACTGTGTTTTTGCATTATTTAAACCAAATTAAGCATGTTTCATTATTTATTTGAGACGAAATAAATTTTATTTATGTATTATATTAAGTTAAAATAAAAGTGTTCATTGTTCATTCAGTATTAATTTAATTGTCATTTTACAAATATAAAAAGTCGATACTGCTTTTATTTTTTATATTATATTTTTATATATACAGTTGAATTCGGAATGTATTTCAAGGCCTACCTTCAAACTCAGTCCCACTTTGCTTGACATCATGAGAAAATCTAAATAAATCAGCTAAGACCTCAGCAAAACATGGTAGACCTCCACAAGTCTGGTTCATCCTTGGGAGCAATTTCCAAACGCCTGAAGGTACCACGTTCATCTGTACAAACAATAGTACCCAAGTATAAACACCATGGGACCTCGCAGCCGTCACACCATTCAGGAAGGAAACGCGTTCTGTCGCCTAGAGATGAACATACTTTGGTACGAAAAGCGCAAATCAATCCCAGAACAACAGCAAAGGACCTTGTGAAGATGCTGGAGGAAACAAGTACAAAAGTATCTATATCCACTGGAAAACGAGTCCTATACTGACATAACTTGAAAGGCCGCTCAGCAGGGAAGAAGCCACTGTTCCATAACCACATGGGGACAAAAAATTTACTTTTTGGAGAAATGTCCTCTGGTCTGATGAAACACAAATATAACTGATTGGCCATAATGACCATCGTTATGTTTGGAGGAAAAAGAGGGAGGCTTGCAAGCCAAAATAACACTATCCCAGCAGTGAAGCACGGGGGTGGCAGCATCATGTTGTGGGGGTGCTTTGCTGCAGGAGGGACTGGTGCACTTCACAAAATAGATGGCTCTTGAGGCAGGAAAATTACGTGGATATATTGAAGCAACATCTCAAGACATCAGTCTGGAAGTTAAAGCTTGGTCGCAAATGGGTCTTCCAAATGGACAATGACCCCAAGCATACTTCCAAAGTTTTGGCAAAATGGCTTAAGGACAACAAAGTCAAGGTATTGGAGTGGCCATCACAAAGCCCTGACCATAGAATATTTGTGGGCAGAACTGAAAAAGCGTGTGCGAGCAAGGAGGCCTACAAACCTAATTCAGTTACACCAGCTCTGTCAGGAGGAATGGGCCAAAATTAATTCAACTTATTGTGGGAAGGTTGTGGAAGGCTACCCAAAACATTTGACCGAAGCTAAACTATTTAAAGGCAATGCTACCAAATACTAATTGAGTGTATGTAAACTTCAGACCCACTGGGAATGTGATGAAAGAAATCAAATCTGAAATTAATCATTCTCTCTACTATTATTCTGACATTTCACATTCTAAAAATAAAGTGGTGATCCTAACTGACTTAAGACAGGAACTTTTACCAAAAATTAGGAATTGTGAAAAACTCTAAATGTATTTGCTAAGGTGTATGTAAACTTCCAACATCAACTGTATATATAAATATCATCTTTCTTTGGTCCTCCACTAATCAGTTTCGGTGTTGTCGTTGAACAATCATAATCGGCCGACTTCTAGTTGAAACCAAGATTGAACATCTGGAGGAAACCTGGCACCATCGCTAAGGTGAAGCATGGTGGTGGCAGCATCATGCTGTGGGGATGTTTTCAGTGGCAGGGACTGGGAGACCAGTCAGGATCAAGGGAAAGATAAACTGTGCAAAGTACAGAGAGTGATCCTTGATGAAAACCTGCTCCAGAGTGTTCAGGACCTCAGACTAGGGTGAAGGTTCACCTTCCAACAGTACAACGACCAGCCAAGACAATGCAGGAGTTGATTCAGGACAAGTCCCTGAATGTCCTTGAGTGGCCCAGCCAGAGTTCTGACTTGAACCCGATCTAATATCTCTGGAGAGACCTGAAATAGCTGTGCAGCGACGCTCCCCATCCAAGAGGATCTGTAGAGAAGAATGGGAGAAACTCCCCAAATACAGGTGTGCCATGCTTGTGGAATCCTACCCAAGAAGACTCAAGTCTGTAATCGCTGCCAAAAGATGCTTTAACAAAGTACTGAATAATGTGTCAGCATACTTAAGTAAATGTGATATTTCAGCTTTTTTATTTTGACAAATTTGCACACAGAAAAATACAACCAGTTTTGATTTGTCATTATGGGGTACTGTGTGTAAATTGATGAGGAAACATAAACAATTGAATCCATTTTAGAATAAGGCTATACTGTAAATAAATGTGGAAAAAGTCACAAAAAAAAGTCAAACACTCCGAATTTACTGTATACAGCTAACAGTACTACACAATTTGATTTGATTTCATTTCATTCGGGTCCCCATCGACACCAACCGTAACAGCTAGTCTTACTGGGGTCTGACATATAATAAAAAAGACAGTACAGAAAAAATACTTTACAATTTACACTGTACATACGTTTGTGTGTGTGTGTGTGTGTGTGTGTGTGTGTGTGTGTGTGTGTGTGTGTGTGTGTGTGTGTGTGTGTGTGTGTGTGTGTGTGTGTGTGTGTGTGTGTGTCATCATCTATCAGTTACACATACATGTCAGTAAATATACAAACATTGTTTCGTCAGTAGCTGATATATTGCGTTCCCTACAGGTTATAGAAAAGAGCAGAAGCTCTGAACTATCCATTTAAACCTGTCCTACCTATCTACAGGTTACTGAACATTTGCTCTTTGACTATTTTGTCCAGGTTGTTTCTTCAATGAGAAAGTCCCCACTGCTATATCAAAGATAATAAAACAAATACTACGTCCGCAAACACACTACAGTAAATACTACAGTAAAGTCTGCAAAAACACTACAGTGAATACTATAGCATTTTTACCATAGTATACTAGAGCATTTTTTTTATGTGGGAAAGGGAAAGGGGGATACCTAGTCAGTTGTACAACTGAATGTATTCCACTGAAATGTGTCTTCCTCATTTAAAAGTGTGAAACCTGTGGTTTGCACCAAAAATGTTCAGGTTATGAACACTGTTATATTTACATACCGATGTTAGACACATTATCTAAAGTTAAAACATTTCTAGGAAGACTACTAGTCGTGGGATTTCCCTCAGTTCCATTCAATTAGTAGCTTTAACAAACTAGTGCTGCTGTCTGTCCAGTCCAGATCCTACACATACTGCTACACTGCAAATGAATGGCCCCAGCCTGCTGCTAATGTACTATAATGTACTGCTAATCTCTATTGTAGCTCCGGATCAAAATGAGCACAAACACAGACAGACATTGGTCTTTCGTCCTTTTATTAGGAACAAACTGTTCTAATCTTCTCCCACCACACATGAAACAAGGCCTGAGGACACCAACACACTCTGACTACCCTGCTGAAAAAACCCCAGTGTCGACCAAAATTGCTGTGTTTTTGCTGGTGCCTTCACTGTGTTTTGGCTGGGGACCAGCATTTGCTGTGTTTTTGCTGGTGCCTTCGCTGTGTTTTGGCTGGGGACCAGCATTTGCTGTGTTTTTGCTGGTGACCAGCTTGCCCTGTGTTTTGGACACTGATGACCAACATGAGCTGGTCACCAGCGTGCCAGCATATGCTAGTCACCAGCAAAAACAGCACCAAAGTACATAATTATTTAAGACAATACATTATATCATAAAGCCTTACTTCGAGGGCCTAATACAGTGGTCACATCAGGCCTGCAAGTCACATTATGTTGGCTTGCAAAGTGATGTTTAATTCCTATTGGAATCCAGCCAGAGTGGGGATATTCAACAATTGGAACTTTTATTCACCGCAATAAGTCCCCCTCGTAAGCGGCTATTAATGGAAGTCTAATCCGTCAATGGATTTCTAATGGCTCAGATTGTGCAGATGAAAAAACATGAATAACAACAGGTTAAACGTTGTTAAAGTGTACCCACACAGGTTTTGTTGTCTGACCTCTCATTAGTTGTGCTCCTAAAATATCCCAGGTTTACAAACTAGTGGTAGGGAGTGCGAGATCTGTGTTCTGAACCAAATGTTGGAGTTACAGTATGAACACTGTTACATTTAGATACAAACGTCAGACACATTGTCTAACATGAACACATTTCTAGGATGACTACCAGTCGGAGGATTTCATTGGCTAGGAAAACAACCCACTATATTCATTGAGTGCCTTCTTCACTCAGTTCCACTAGCTCAGTTGGTAGCTATAACAAACTAGCACTGCTGTCTGGCCAGTCCAGATCCTACACATACTGCTACACTGCACATTAATGCCCCCAGCTTGCTGCTAATGTACTGTCTCTCTATTGTAGCTCCGGATCAAAAATGACCTCACACAGACAGACATTGCTCGTTCATCCTTAGGCTTTTATTAGGAACAAATTGCTCTAATCTTCTCCCACCACACATGAAACAAGGCCTGAGGGACACAAACACACTCTGACTAACTGACTGGCCTCAGCCTCAGCCTCTCGCCTGCCTCCTAGAACTCCAAAGAAAGAAACAGATCAGCAGCTCACTGTGGACAAAAATGCCCTTTATAGCTGCAGCCTGCCTGCTAATGAGTCAGCGTGATCCAATAGGAAACTGTCTAGTCGCACATCCTAATTCTCACAAGGGGGGAGCTAAACACACACAACAAGGAATAACGAGCCAAGTAGTAGTAAAAACACAAACAAACATGCATCCTGCTGAAACAGGGTAAGGCATAAGGCATGTTTCAGTCAGAGTAAACACATAAACACTCGATGTAGCATTCTCCTCTTGAGCCTGCCTGGCACACTCCCAGACAATAGGACGATAGGCTCTGATCTGCCTTGGATCTCAACTCCACACGCAACACCCTGATAATGATCTGCTCTCTGTGATGAAGCGATAGTAGCTGATGTATTTGATCTCTATTTGATGAATGGGTCACATTCCAGCCTGTGTCTGGTGGAAAACCCAGCGGCAGCTTTGCCCTGTTCTGTCCTGTGCCTGTGGTGAGGCTGTGTAACGAAGTCAAACCCAGAGAGGGCTGGGGGGAGGGGGGAGGGGGGGGCAGCAGAGCAGCAGAACAAATAGAGAAAGACAAGAATTAAACTACAGTATATACAGGGAGTAACAGCACCAGACAAGTTCGGTATTTGAAGTACATATGTACATATACAGTAGGCAGGGTATAGAAAATAACCAAATTAAGAAAGGAACAGAGTAGTGACTTGCAGCACACACACGTCTGTCAGGTCGGCCTTGCCTATGGATCTCATTTAGTGTGAGGTCTGTGCATACAGCGCAGTACTGTGAGGGTCTGTATTGATACCAAGCTAAAGCAACAGAAGCGCGTTCTACATGTACTGTATGTATTAGTCTCTCATGGCAAACGTGTTCCAAAGTGAGCCTGTGAACTCTCTGCAGGAACTCTCTGAACCCCCCGAAGCAGCACCTTGAAAGTGAGTGTGTCAAAGCTGACTTTTTCAGTAGCATACAGTGATGTACATGTACACTGAACAAAAAACATAAAACACAACATTTAAACAATGACCCCAAGCATACTTCCAAAGTTGTGGCAAAATGGCTTAAGGACAACAAAGTCAAGGCATTGGAGTGGCCATCACAAAGCCCTGACCTCAATCCTATAAAACATTTGTGGGCAGAACTGAAAAAGCGTGTGCGAGCAAGGAGGCCTACAAACCTGACTCAGTTACACCAGCTCTGTCCGGAAGAATGGGCCAAAATGTGGGAATGTGATGAAAGAAATTAAAGCTGAAATAAATAATTCTATCTACTATTATTCTGACATTTCACATTCTTAAAATAAAGTGGTGATCCTAACTGGCCTAAGACAGGGAATAAATGTCAGGAAATGTGAAAAACTGAGTTTAAATGTATTTGGCTAAGCTGTATGTAAACTTCCTACTTCAACTGTAGGTATGTTGTTGTATGTATGTATATATGTTGTATGTATATATGTTTATATGTATGAATGTTTATGTATGCATATGTATATGTATGGGTATGTACATGTAGGTATATGGATATATATATTTCCCCCCCAAAGATATGGGGGAGTGGAAATTATGCAGACAATTACATTGATGGAAGCAACAATCATTCCGCAATATTAAGCTGATCCACCCCTATAAAAAAAGGAAAAAAAGACAATTAATGAGTGTATCTAATTAACACTTTGTTCTAGCTAGCTATTTGTGTAGGTAGCTATCAAGTAAACACAATGATAGGTGTGGCATATCAGGAAGCTGATTAAACAGCTTGATCATTACGCAGGTGCACTTTGTGCTGGGGACAATAAAAGGCCACTAACATGTGCAGTTTTGTCACAGAACACAATGCCACAAATGTCTCAAGTTTCGAAGGAGCGTGCAATTGCTATGCTGACTGCAGGAATGTCCATCAGAGCTATTTCCAGATAATTTAATGTTCATTTCTCTACCATAAGCCACCTTTGACAGTACGTCCAACCTGCCTCACAAATACAGACCACATGTATGGCGTCATGTAGGTGACCGGTTTGCTGATGTCAATAACACAAACAGAGTGCCCCATGGTGGCGGTGGGGTTATGGTATGGGCAGGCATAAGCTACGGACAACGAACACAATTGCATTTTATCAATAGCAATTTGAATACACCGAAATACCGTGACGAGATCCTGAGGCCCATTGTGAGGCCCATTTATTTTAAGGTATCTGTGACCATATCTGTATTCCCAGTCATGTCAAATCCATAGATTAAGGCCTAATTAATTGATTTAAATTGACTGATTTCCCCATATGAACTGTATTCAGTAAAATCTTTGAAATTGTTGCATGTTGCCTTAATATTTTTTGTTCAGTATAGATGAGAGGTTTGGGTAAGGTGTTCAAGGGGAAAAACCATGTAAACTGCTCATGACACTAAAGCAGAGTGTATGTACGACGTGCCTGAACCCGACTGGTATAAGAGGATAAATAACAGCAGAGTCATCATGTCAGAGGGTGAACCTGTGGATGCATGCCAAATGGCACCCTATTCCCAATGTACTTTCGACCAGAGACCTATGAATAGGGTGCCATTTGGGATGCAGAAGAGTCTCTGCCTCTCCCTGTCCTTGGGTCTCTCTATAAACTAGGGTACCAGTGAGGATTTCCTACACTGGACAACTTGTTACAGGTGTTGATAAGTCATTGATAATAATCTGCCAATCTGTTTCATGCCATTACCTTAAGATATAAGGGGGGAACATAGCTACATGTGTTTTCCATAAAATTCCCAAGTTGATGTAAACGCCTTTGTTTAACCCTTTCTCATGGTTGTTGTCTTGACAGATTTGTCTAAAACCGTGTGACACAAAACATTACTTTTCTGTCCTTGCATTTATGGTAGAGTAAATTGTCATTTTATCATATATTAAGGATTAACCAGTTAAATTAGACATTGAACTTGAACCCTGTAAGAATCCTGGATCTAGCTATCAGACAGTTGTTTGTAGAGATCTTTTGAAATTCAGTGTAACTATGTAACATTTTGTGTCGCCTTATGTTACGTGGTGAAAAATGTTTCCATGGGCACAAAAATCCCCAAAGAACGATGCAATTGCAAAATAAAATGCTTCTAACCGAAAGAGTGACCTTGACACTGAAAAACAAAATTGTTACTATCATTAATGTGTGTTCTTCAATAATTATGTACGACACTTGTTGAATGTGCATTTGGTGTCAAGCTGTTTAATTACGCCGTAGTAATTTCACACATCATCAACTGATCCAGTGATGAACAGCTGTCGTGATAACACGTGCGATGCTACAACAGGCCGAGTGCGAGGAATGTCCATAATATTCTGGTGTCTCATTCGTTAAGCCGGTGAGGACATTTGTGCCTGGATCCACGCTGGATCTAATATCACTAGGAAATTGATGCTGATCATCCGTTGTCGTCTGCTTGATTTACAGCAGTGTCTCGTTCGATTTAACAGAGGAAGCATCAAGGTAATAAGTTCATGTTTTCCTGTTTCTGTGCCTCGGATTGGACACCGAGTCTACTCTATTCCTATGAATTATTCTGGACAGAGTGAGAACAAATGACATAGTTTAGTGGGCTTCTTCACGACGTGGTCTGATACTGAAATAACATGACAAACACATTTTGTTTTACACCTGCAATTTAAAAAAATACAAGAACTTGAATTTGGAGCTCAGAAATTCAAGTACTGGAATAGGCCAACCTTGAAATGTAGATATTTCCTCAGTTTGGTGCGTGAAAAGTTCTTGTAATTGTTGTTGCCAATTTATAAGTTCTCCTGCTCCCTTATTATTATCATCCGTGATTTCATTTTTGATCAGTTTTTGTGAGAGATGTGGCCACTTTAGTTTGTGGTAATTGCTTACTTTGTTTTTACACTTTCAGCATGCTTTTTTGGGGGGTTCTATATGTACATACATCTAAATGATTACATTTGAGTAATTTAGCAGACGCTATTATCCAGATGTCTGTATAAACCCTGTTTTTAAGGATGTATCGTCCTAGTCCTCCGATGTTGTTGTGTTGCTGGAGTTATGGCCAATGTGAATATTATCCTCTAAATACACATGTGGAACTACACACAAATACTTTACATTTTTTGTTTCAAACCATTTTGACATTTTTATCCCAATGTCACACATGGGCCCCGTTATCTATAGAAAGACCCCCTTACTCCACACCATAAGACCTGCTTCTAACTGGGAGAGCTCATAAAAAAACCAAGCCCAAACTCCAACTGTCAAGGCGCTAGCCAGCTGTGAGTCATGGCAGGATTCATCAAAGCTTTCTCTGCAGAGTGAAGGTCGTCTGAGGGAATGGTTGGCTGACGTAAACCAGTCAATTGTTCCCCTCGTCCTGCGGAAGAAGGTCGACTCAGATGACTAGTGTGTATGGGGAAATGCACGGGGGGAATGTACTGTAGCATACCATAATGATTCTATCAGTAATGTTCATCCCACTCCTTTCACATCTTGCCTGAGCGAATCGAGTAACCTTTTACCATTCCTGGTGAGGTGGGGAGAGCGGGAGCAAAGGGTGGTGGAGGTAAGCTAAGGTGGGGAGAGAGAGGGGTCCCAGGGCTAAAGAGGAGAATCATAAACAGCTCGCAAAGGACTGAGGCGACAGCAGGGAATATACATCCCCCCCAAACACACAAGCGTGCACACACACACACACACATTTTGACTTCCACATTTTCACACGCATGCACACACACACAGACACAACCATGTGTACACCTCCAACTCCCCCCACCCAGATGCACTCCAAGAATGCTCTGATGTCTGACTTTGTTTTTTTGCTCCCTCCCTCTGAGTCATAATTTCAGTGAGGGAGCCAGGAATGAGTCAGAGAATATTCCAGAAGGCTAATAGTACATTGTCAGAACGCCTTGACAGACTCTCAGTGGCTAGTTTTCCTTCATCGGGCTGAATCAGTTATAGTGGGAAAAAAGTTGTCAGCCTTTTCGTTCTGTTGTTATTTGCGGTATTGTGAATGAAATACACAATCAGTCATAATAACATATGACATATGAACAGCTTTCTATGCCAACGACCCTTTATTATGAACATGTAATACATTCACGCGTAGCCTCAAATATATCACATATGATGATAAACCGCTACCACAGTCTCAAAATTAGTTTTTTTCTCTCTTTGAAATTCTATTCCACAATAGAAATTAATTGGCTTTGCAGATGAAAGAGAAGTGTAATTGTTAAGTGCTAAGTGCTGCATTGAGAGGCTTAGCGAACGTGCATCACATCAAAGCTCGGGCCAATTAGACCGGGTCTCCCCTGCTCCACTCAGAGGGCTAGGGCTGACGAGGAGGGCGTGACGATGAAGGGTCCTTTCTAATTACCCATTCATTCAGGCTTCTCTCCAGACAGCTGCTCCCCCGAGACGCAGAGAAACACACCCCTGGGAACACCTCTCCATCCCAACATCACTGCTCTTAGACAATGTATAGTCATGGTGCCCATGGGTGGCTCCATCACAGAGCCTGACTTATAGAAGTCTTGAGGTCCACACCTTTCATACTACAACAGTACATTATATCAAGCAATATCACGCATCAAGGTAAGGTAAAGTTTTTTTACATGGGTGTTTTAACTCAAACCCAAATCAGAAACCTTCCGTGATCAGATCAAAGAGAAGGGGGTTTACGTCGTATATTTCCCTCTCTGCCACCAATGCCAGAGGTTTAAGGCATATTTGTATTTATTAGGGATCCCCATTAGCTGCTGCCTCACTTTACACACAAAACGAAAGATAAAACAGTACATCATATAACAATATTACACCACTACTAATTTACAGTACAAAATGTATAACACCACCATACAACAATATTACTATGTACATGTGTACAGTGCGTGTGCTAGCGTGTGTGTGTATACGTGTGTCTGTACCTGTGTGTGTCTCTTCACAGTCCCTGCTGTTCCATAAGGAGTATTTGTTACTGTTAAAAAAACAACAACCTGATTCTACTGCTTGCATCAGTTACCTGATGTGGAATAGAGTTCCAGTAGTCATGACTCTTTGTAGTACTGTGTGCCTCCCATAGTCTGTTCTGGACTTGGGGATTGTGAAGAAACCTCTGGTGGCATGTCTTCTGGGGTATGCATGGGTGTCGAAGCGGTGTGCTAGTAGTTTGAAACAGACGGCTCGGTGCATTCGGCTTGTCAGCACTTCTTACAAAAACAAATAGTGATGAAGTCAGTCTTTCCTCTACTTTAAGCCATGAGAGATTGACATGCATATCATTAATGGAGGAAACCTGGCACCATCCCTACGGTGAAGCATGATGGTAGCAGCATCATGCTGTGGGGATGTTTTTCAGCGGCGGGGACTGGGAGACTAGTCAGGATCAAGAAGAAGATGAACGGATCAAAGTACAGAGAGATCCTTGATGAAAACCTGCCCCAGAGTGCTCAGGACCTCAGACTGGGGCGAAGGTTCACCTTCCAACAGGACAATGACCCTAAGCACACAGCCAAGACAACTCAGGAGTGGCTTCGGAACAAGTCTCTGAATGCCCTAATGTTGCCCAACCAGAGCACAGACTTGAACCCGGTCGAACATCTCTGGAGAGACCTGAAAATAGCGGTGCAGTGACGCTCCCCATCCAAACTGACAGAGCTTCAGTGGATCTGCAGAGATAAATGGGAGAAACTCTCCAAATACAGGTGTGCCAAGCTTGTAGCGTCATACCCAAGAAGACTCAAGGCTGTAATCGCTGCCAAAGGTGCTTCAACAAAGTACTGAGTAAAGGGTCTGAATACTTACGTAAATGTGATATTTCAATTTTTTTTATTTTAATCAATTCGCTAACATTTCTAAAAACCTGTTTTGCTTCGTCATTATGGGGTATTGTTTGTAGATTGATAAGGGGGAAAACTATTTAATCCATTTTAGAATAAAATAACATCACAAAATGTGAACCAAGTCAAGTGGTCTGAATACTTTTCGAATGACCTGTACATTATCAAGCATTTCACACATATCATCCAGATACTGACTGTTAGCACTTGGTGGTGTATATCATCTTCCCACAAGAGCGGGCTTTTGGTGAGGCAGATAAACCTGTAGCCATATTACTTCAACAGTACTTAACATGAGATCCTCTTTAAGCTTTACAGGAATTTTGTTTGGAATATAGACCGCAAGGTTGAAGACAGTAGTGTTCAGTAGAAAGTAGCTGTCGCTGTAGTGTAGAAAGGGAGGAGGAGTAAGGTAGCATCTCTAATGGCACCCTATTCCCCATGAAGTGCACTATATCCCCCGAAACTACGGCACTGTATAGGCAATAGGGTGCCATTTGGGACGAACCGAGGTGATGGACGATTCCTCACATAATACCTCAGCCCTTCCATGTGAGCCACGGAGGGATAGGAGCCATTCATCAAACTTTGGGCATCACTACAAGTGCGCCGCTGTTTGAAGTGCTGTCAACTTAGTCATGCTATTCACCCAAAACAAACCTTCTGTACCCAGTGCACAGAGTCAGGATTTCTTTTTTGTGAGATGTGAAAGAGGTCTTTTGTTCGATGTATTGAGGGAGCCTGTCAGCGTTGTGTGATCAAGGTATCAGTGTTTTTCGAACAGACCGTTTGGAAAGAGACTACTCGGCATTCATATACATCATGACAGAGCAGCAGACATTCATGAAATAATCCAAACTAAACACAAAGCATATTCTTGCAATATAACTCAAGCCAGGTGTCTAGGTCTTTTGGGGTCTTGTATAGGTGGCTATAGTATAATTTGGTACTTCGGCTTTTTTATGCCAGGCAGTGCATGATACTGTATCTGTAGTAGGGGTCAGAACAACTTGCCTGAGGACTCATCCTGAACTTAATTCCGCTGCTCCTTCGATGATTCCATACCTCAGTCTGAACCTGCCATCCTAGAAATTGTTTGAGCTGATGTCAAAATGGTGTGATTCATGATTCGTGTCGGCCAGCTCTGGTCCAGCCCATCCGTTTCTGGGACCAATCAGAATGGCTTGAACGTGTTCACTTTTGAGAAGTCGTCGGGGAGGATGCAAATCCAGACTCATCGCGGAGAAACGTTAGTGGACGCGGTTTGGCCAGAGTGCTGTGGATGAGTAACCAGGCAACAGAACAACATAGATTGATCATCATTTGGCTAATCTGCTGCTGCACATGTTGTGTATTTTGTGGAATTGCATTAGTGTGACCTTGGGGGAAAAATGTTGTAATTCCCCGGGTCTTTTCATGCCATTTTTCTGATAAATGTGAAGCGTGTTCCCAGGACAGTCTATGGATCCTGGTTACCCATGTTAATCCCTAGTGCTGACTAACGGAAAGTAAATTGTAGACTACAAAAAAACAAAAAAAAATAGAGTCACAAACTTTTTAGATCAGTTAACGGGCATCATAGTGCCTTACTCAGGGTAATATCATGAATGTTTGAACAGGGTTATGAGGACAAACAATACAATTTGTGCAACCGATGACCACAGAGTAATGAGACATGAAAAAGTAGAACTGTTCAAAAATAATAGTTTACAGCAGGTAATCCCAAACTGGGGTACGCCAAATAAAAATGTTTAGTCACATTTTCAAACAGTCCATTTATATTTCCCAAGGGGGCTATACATTTGGGTGAGTTTTTTCTCTCTCTCGCCTGAGTAGCCTCGTTTCACTGCCAAAAATAAAATTCAACCATCTAGTGTTCAGCGAAATAACAACACAATATCAAATACAGGTAGCCCCGTCAAATAATTAACATCCAATCACATTAACTGCTACTCTCTCGCGGGAATTCCACTGACGGTCCGTATGTAGCCAAACATAGCTGCTGCTCATGTTGGTATCTGTACCGATGGGGCAAAAGCCATGACAGGGAGTCATAGTGGAGTGGTAACGCGCGTGCAAGCAGTTGCTCCAAACGCCTCTTGGGTACACTGCAGCATCTACCGAGGGGCTCTTGCTGCCAAGGGAATGCCTGACAGCTTGAAATACATTTTGGACACTACAGTGAAAATAACTTTGTTAATTAAAGCAAGGCCCCTGAACTCTCATATATTCTCTACACTATGCAGTGATATGGGCAGCGACCATGTAATGCTTTTACAACATACAGAAGTGTGCTGGTTATCATGGGGCAAAGTATTGACCCGTTTTTTTTTTTTAATTGAGAGACAGGCTTAAAGTTTTCTCACTGACCATAATTTTCACTTGTCTGACTGCTTGCATGATGAGGAGTTTCTCACACGACTGGCCTATCTGTTTTTTCTTGCCTGAATAATCTGACTCGTTATCCCTTTCATGCCCTGCCTCCAGTCCACTTACCAATATCTGAACAAGAGAGCCTCATCGAAATTGCAACAAGCGGTTCTGCGAAAATGTAATTTAATCAGATGCCACTGCCAGATTTCTGGATTAGGCAACGCTCAGAGTATCCTGCCTTGGCAAATCGCGCTGTTAAGACACTGATGCCCTTTGCAAACACTACCTACTGTATGTGAGAGTGGATTCTAGGCTCTCAATAGCATGAAAATGAAATACAGGCACAGACCCTGTGTGGAAGATGATTTAAGATTGAGACTCTCTCCAATACAACCCAACATTGCAGAGTTATGTGCATCCTTTCAAGCACACCCTTCTCATTAACCTGTGGTGAGTTATTCACAATCTCCGATGAACAAATACAGTTTTATATGTAAGATGGTAAAATAAATAGCAAAATTATTGATTATTATTATATTATTCTTTGTGCCCTGGTCCTATTAGAGCTCATTGTCACTTCCCACGAGCCGGGTGGGAAGTGTTTAATAAATGTATCGTATGTGTGTGACAGGCTTACAATGATGTCAAAAAACAGCATTTGAGAGTGCGCTGACCCTTGTCCTAGAGGGGTTACGGAGCTGGAGGTTGAATGTTTGAAGGGGTACGGGACTATAAACAGTTTGGGAACCACTGGTTTACAGCATGTTGAATATATTAGGCTATTATTTTCACCATCATACTGCAACATGATTAAATATTGTATATAGTATTAACGTCATAAATCATTATTATTCAATTTCATGTTCCCTTGTTTACATTTCATTTAATCATTGTTGCATATAATCTTTTAGTTAAAACATATATAGTTGCCCCACATGATATCTTCTTTCTCCAATAAATATTGATTTATAATCGTGCCACATAGGGGCAACACAGCATGCCGATACCCCACATGCATTCCTTTAGTGAAGTGTGCACGTCTTTCCTCTGATGTCAGAGACAGAGTAGGCCTATAGTATGATCACCTCAATATGCCCTGATTCGCCGAACACAACACAAGTCAAACGCTTTATTTTACGATTCAATAAAAAAGACTGAGCCACAAGAGGCACAAAGCACTCCGTCAATGTCAAAACCCCCGACATCATCGTATTTTTACTGGTAATCGAATAAATCTCACCTGTTTTTCTCTCCCTCTGTTTTCTCTCTATGACAGCCGGGGATAGGTAAGGGTCCCTGTCCATGGATGAGGTCACTATGGATTCTATTCAGGGCCTGTAACAATTCACAGTAGACTGCCAGGCCTGAGAAGCCAGCGGCGACCCATCAATGACAGCCTTTCTCCCTGGGGAGCCACTGTTTACTAAGTACAGGGAGGGATGGAGGGGAGAGGGGGAGAGAGGCAACAATGGTGCTCCTGGACCAGTGAGCCTAATATTGATGTCATACTACTCATTCCACATTATCCTCTCTATTGATTAGGCTGATCTCAGCCTTGCAGAGCCATACTAAACCAACCAGCATCTATCTATCTGTCTGTCTGTCTGTCTGTCTGTCTGTCTGTCTGTCTGTCTGTCTGTCTGTCTGTCTGTCTGTCTGTCTGTCTGTCTGTCTGTCTGTCTGTCTGCCTTCCTTTTCTCTCTTACCCAGACAAGGTGCTGGGTTCACATTGTCTCTCCCCCTGCATCTCTCAATTCTTAGTTGAGTTCTCCCTCTATGCATAAGGATGAATAGACTGAGGTGACTGTGTGTCAGCATCACAGACACAGACACACACTTACAATGTGCTGCCTCTGGGACAACATGTTACTCTAGATATATGCATTACAGTTTTTCTCAGTCGCTTTGGTGCATTTCTTTGATCAAAAGTGCAATTCTTGATACTACTTGTACAAATTCCAAATCATCTAGTCACTTCTGCACATCATTAGAGCAATTTCTTATTCCTTTTGAACAAATTGCAATTGATAATGTACAAGTGTCAGCTTTTTTCCACATTATCAATTGCTCATGTCATGTTGATCGAAATATAGTAGATGGTTCTCTGTTGAATAGTCTTACCCCTCAAAACATCTAGGCATTAGTTCCTTGCATAAGCCATTACATGCAAAATTGTTGACCTATTTGTCATAAACTGTCAAGCATAGTTTTACACATTTCTATTAGACCTTTTGTACAAACACATGAATTGATGAATCGTGCAGGTGAAATTGACCCTCACTCATGAAGGAATGTAGTAAAGTGTTAGTTCAACCAACAATCAACCAGTTGTCTAAATTGCTCAAAGTTGCATCTCATGAAGAAACAATTGGCAAGCATATATATATAGACAGACCACAACACAGAGTTGCAATTTTCCAATAATGGATGGACCAGGAAACGAACAGGGTCAATAGCCAAGAGGAGGAAGAAGAGGAGCAAGGATGCGTGGTGGAAGGCAAAACAGAGGAAGAGGCAGAAGAGGACATAGGCGCATATCTGATGACACTATTGTAGACCATGTTGTCAATCATGGCCTTACAATGGCTGAGACGGGTCGAAGGGTGCAGCCGAATATTGGGAGATCAACCGTGTCCTCAATAGTTCAAACGTTTCGAAGAGAGAACAGGTATGTCCACCAATGTACAGTGCACTGTCACTGTATATAAGCAGTATACTGTATACTTCCTACAATGCTTCATATTACAGTAGTCCACTTGTATTTCACAGCATACAGAAATATACTCTATACAGATACATACTGCACCTTACATGCACCCACCTGTATGCTTTACAGTAAAATGTGTGTTCGCATAGTTTTTGTCTATGTGAAAGTGTGCGATGCATCACTGCATTTCCCCACATAGGACTGCAAGATTACCTCAAACCGGTGGCAGAGGACGCCTTTTCACACCTCAACAGGAGGAGGCTATTTGCACCATGGTCCGAGTAAACAATGCCATGAGACTCAGGGAAATACAAAGGACCATTATAGAGGACAACGATGTCTTTGAAAACATCCATACGGTTAGCATCTCAACCATCGACAGGGTGCTGCATAGAAACCAGATGAGTATGAAACAGCTGTACCGTGTACCATTCCAAAGGAATGAGGACAGAGTTACGGAGCTACGGTACCAGTATGTACAGGTAAAACATAGATCTATGTAACTACTTTACAGCAACATTTTATAGTGATACATAGTACAGTAAGCATAAACTGCACACATTTCCATTGCTGTGGAAGGAACATGCAATATATGTACATTTTATGTCACTCTTCCTTACGAAAACAAATATAGCGTATAATGGAGTTGGAATCAAGTGAACCCTCTCACAACTTTGTATACGTGGATGAGGCTGGCTTCAACCTGACCACAGAGCTACTGTGGATTTGCCAGGCCAATGGGGAGGAAATATCACCATGTGTGCTGCTATTTAAGAGCATGGTGTCCTAACCCATATCCACCTTATAGGGCGATACAACACCCAGCATCTACTCAACTTTGTAGAGACTCTCTACAGGGCTCTCATCCCTGATGATGAAAGGGGTCTGCTTAGAGAGGATTTGTATGTGGTAATTTGTGATAATGTGAGTTTCCATCGATCAAACATCATAAGGCAATGGTATGTGACCCACCCGAGGATGCTCATAGAATTCCTCCCACCTTATTCACCATTCCTTAATCCAATTGAGTAGTTATTTTCAACATGGAGGTGGAAGGTGTACGATCGTCAGCCAGACACACAGATGACCCTGCTGGCTGCAATGGATGCAGCATGTGAGGACATCACAGTAGATGCCTGCAGAGGATGGATAAGGCATTCCAAAAGATTCTTTCCACGTTGCATTGGAAGGGAAAAATATCCGGTGTGATGTGGATGAGAATATGTGTAGAGACAGCACAACAGTGCTGCGGGCAAAGTTGTGCCTTAGGGGTGGTTTCCTGTGTTTCTTTCTAATTTAGTTTTTTTTCCTTTGTGCCCCTTTGGGTTGTCCAGTCTCTTTCAATCAATAACCCACATACAGTAATATGTAAATAGTACTGTTGAAATTGATATATGCCATAGAAGTGCAGCCTTGTGCATTTTCAATACAGTTTTTTTATTTTTTTTATTTTACCTTTATTTAACTAGGCAAGTCAGTTAAGAACAAATGACAGTAACTGTCATCCAAACTGTAGCCTAAGTTTACATCAGGTAATACTGTCAAAGTACACAGTTACATTGACAACATGCCTAAACATTTTGACGACCTTGTTCGTGAACAATGACTCAATGACTTGTCATTCTGATGACACTGACATGATCATTGGCATGAATATTTACTTTTGAGAGATGTACTATGGATTTTTAGTGACTGACTAGCTTTAGAAACATATCTATTGTATATTGCAGTTTGTACAAATAGTTCTGAGAAATGCACTTATTATTTTGCACATCTTACAGATGATGCTAAAAATGCACCATAGCGACTAAGAAAAACTGTAAGCGTGGTGACTTAAATGTCACTCATTAATTGTAGTGTACAGTTAATGGAAGTGTATCTGATTGAAACTTAAACTACCTGTTAGAGAGAGGCAATGGCCTTGACTTTCAATAAAGCTTATGTTATATTACCTGAACTGTCAGTTGATTATCCTTGAAGCTAAGTTGTCAACTCTCTATGTGATGTAGTTAGGCATGTAGTAGAACAACTATTTAAGATGGTGTCACACCATTTAGCAAACAAATTACTCACAGACAAAGAAATCACTGTCTGCCAAGTGGCTCATACAGTATGTGGAAAGTATGAATCACTAAACAGTCACTTTTATAATGAAGACAAAAATCTGTGGAAATGTGGGTTGTGCCTATACCCCTCAGAGTTTCCATACAGGGAAAAATGTGCAGGGTTTATATGACCATAAAATGTAAAACATTATTTGAGTGTAGGGGTACTTATCTCCTCTAGGAATGGTGGAAGTAACGATGGCATCATTTGAATCTATCAATGAGCAACCAGGCAACCTTTTGAGACGTTTCAGTCTTTCAATGCATTTTTGAAAAACAGGAGATTTTAGATTGGTAAATTAGTCTAAACTTCCAGTAATCATGGCCAAATACCGACCGTGAGGGGGGAGCAACCAAATTTCGCCTTAGGTTGAAAGGTTTCTCCCAGCCCCTTCCCTGCATGGCTGGCCTTTTGCCCGGGCTCAGTCACCCACTCTGGCTCAGTGTCCTCTTTCAGCCTCTACCACTGACATCATTAGTGCCTGGAAAGCCTGGCCGGCTCCGCTCTACAATCCAGGGTTTCATGTAAAGTAAAGTGTAGTAGGTGTATAATTGGTCCTCCGATGTCTGGCAGGTCACCCTATGGCTAGATGCAAAAAATAGATGCAAAAAATACACAGCGACGCCGTGTGTCCTCGCTCACATGTGGTGTGGGGAAGTCCGGGCAGAAGGTAGCCGGGCAGGAAAAACAAATACGAGATTATTCAAAGGGACCAGAATGGAAAAAATGTTGCAGAATTGTTCCAATACACTGTTCTTCCTTTAAAAATAAACCTACATGTTTATCTTTTGTAATGTAGCTACTTGTGGGCCTTCAAGTGGTGTTACTTAACACGCACTTTAAGGTTGTAGTATTTTGGTCAGAGATCTTGTGAAAGAACTGTAAATTGGTAGCCTGCAAAGGAATCAATCACCTTTACTGAAGTGTTCGCCACATATTTTCAAACCTGTTCCTCTCTCTCTCTCTCTCTCTCTCTCTCTCTCTCTCTCTCTCTCTCTCCAGCTGGTTTATTATTCACAATCCTGCGGGTCAACAGTCTAGCTAGCAGCATGTGTAAGAACCTGTCTTACTTGTTTTTTTATCTCTTGCCATTTAATTATTCTGGGCACCAGGTCAAGCGATAGGAGCATCATCTGAATTTCTTTGGATGGGGAGGAAGGGGTCACAGAGCAGTTAAACTGAAAAGACAGCTTCTTTTCCCTGGCAGAGTGAGAGAGCGAGAGTGAGAGTGAGAGAGAGAGAGAGAGAGAGAGAGAGCCTGCCAGTGAAAAGCCTGGGCTACTTGGCTCGGTGGAAACAGGTGTCAAACAGGAACTCTGTGTTTAACGTCTCCTACTGCAACACGCTTCCTGGAGACAGATGCGGCCTCTCTCTCTCATGGGCCAACCGCCCTGCAAACTGCTGCCTCATCCTTTACCTCTGTCAGATTGTGACCCAGTTTCGGCTGTGTTGGGAAGAGTCAAAACAAAATAAAAACATAACACACACGTTCCACATTCACCCCTCTGCGCTTGCTTTGGAAATAGAGTTGGATCACAATAGTCACATATTGTGTGTTTAGCCCTTGACTAAACTTCTCTGAATCTCCACAAGCAGACAGTACATGTAGTGCCACACTGAATTCCATTTCATGTTAGTAAAACTGATGTACTTCTTCATGTACATGGTTGAATTGAGCACCACATATCAATCCCATCACATCCATCTACAAAATCCAGAAAAATAAGCTAAACATAAGCATCACCCCGCAACGTTAGAAGTGAAGGGGATCCTTGCTTTGCTATTTTTTTCAAATGGACCCATTTCCACGATGTCAAAGAACACAGCGATCATCATGCTGAGATTTAAGGCTCTATTGTGCACAGAGCAATACAAGTCTTTCTGTCTGAGTTAATGGTTCAAACGGTGATAATTGAACAACAACTTAGCACCAGCTTCAAAGGCCAACTCCTCCCCATCATCTGCTTTTCTATAGATAGAACACCTCACCCACCACAATTATCACAATGCCAAACTCGCTCCCTCCATGCAATTACAACTAATGCATTCTGCAGAGGCGCACTAAGGGCCTGCTATGGCCTTGAGTAGTACTAAAGAGACACTTTCAAAGCATCAGACCAGCGTCGGCTTTCACACACAATAGGACACAACAAGACATCAACAGCAATTCACCATATTTGAGGTTCATGTTCATTCATCCACCCCCCAAGCTATCATTGCTCTGTGACACAAAAAGCGGCATCGGTGTGCTTAAGGACCATGCGGATGCTTTAGAGCGGCCGGGTAGGCTGTTTGGCGGTATAAACCAACTGTATTTAGGACCCTGCAGGCAGCACAGAGCGTGCAAACAGAGGGAGCTGTTGTCTCTGTGTGTTGTGCTTTTTCTCCGAGTTGTAAAAGCAAGCAGAACAGAAACTACCTACTCTTTATTTGGATTTAGCTGGCAAGGTAACTGATTTTTGACTTAACAGAAAAATGTATTTATCACCAGTGTGGAGTTAGTAGTGCAACTGGCATGTAACTTTAACAAAAACGTGCCCTACTTGAGTAAAAGTAAAGATACCTTGATAGAAAATGACTCAATTAAAAGTGAAGTCACCCAGTAAAATACTACTTTAGTAAAAATAAAAGTACGTATAAAAAGTAAATGTAATTGCTAAAATATACTTAAGTATCAAAACTAAAAGTAAAAGTATAAATAATTTCAAATTCCTTATATTAAGTAACCCAGCTGGCACAATTCTAGGGGCACACTCCAACACTAAGATATAATATACAAACCAAGCAAACAAAGCATTTGTGTTTAGTGAGTCTGCCAGATCAGAAGCAGTAGGGATGACCAGTGTTGTTCTCTTGATAAGTGTGTGAATTGAACCAGTTTCCTGTCTTGCTAAGCATTCAAAGTACTTTTGGGTGTCAGGGAAAATGTATGGAGTAAAAAGTAGATTATTTTCTATAGGAATGCAGTGAATTAGAAGTTAAAGTTGTCAAAAATATACATAGTAAAGTCAAGTATTTTTACTTAAATACTTTACACCATTGCAAATGCATTACATGTTTCATCCCTCCTTGACTGAAGTTCTGTCTGGAGTGAATAAACTAGATAGTTACAGTGCCTTGCGAAAGTATTCAGCCCCCTTGAACGTTGCGACCTTTTGCCACATTTCAGGCTTCAAACATAAAGATATAAAACTGTATTTTTTTGTGAAGAATCAACAACAAGTGGGACACAATCATGAAGTGGAACGACATTTATTGGATATTTCAAACTTTTTTAACAAATCAAAAACTGAAAAATTGGGCGTGCAAAATTATTCAGCCCCTTTACTTTCAGTGCAGCAAACTCTCTCCAGAAGTTCAGTGAGGATCTCTGAATGATCCAATGTTGACCTAAATGACTAATGATGATAAATACAATCCACCTGTGTGTAATCAAGTCTCCGTATAAATGCACCTCCACTGTGATAGTCTCAGAGGTCCGTTAAAAGCGCAGAGAGCATCATGAAGAACAAGGAACACACCAGGCAGGTCCGAGATACTGTTGTGAAGAAGTTTAAAGCCGGATTTGGATACAAAAAGATTTCCCAAGCTTTAAACATCCCAAGGAGCACTGTGCAAGCGATAATATTGAAATGGAAGGAGTATCAGACCACTGCAAATCTACCAAGACCTGGCCCTCCCTCTAAACTTTCAGCTCATACAAGGAGAAGACTGATCAGAGATGCAGCCAAGAGGCCCATGATCACTCTGGATGAACTGCAGAGATCTACAGCTGAGGTGGGAGACTCTGTCCATAGGACAACAATCGTATATTGCACAAATCTGGCCTTTATGGACGAGTGGCAAGAAGAAAGCCATTTCTTAAAGATATCCATAAAAAGTGTTGTTTAAAGTTTGCCACAAGCCACCTGGGAGACACACCAAACATGTGGAAGAAGGTGCTCTGGTCAGATGAAACCAAAATGGAACTTTTTGGCAATAATGCAAAATGTTATGTTTGGCGTAAAAGCAACACAGCTCATCACCCTGAACACACCATCCCCCACTGTCAAACATGGTGGTGGCAGCATCATGGTTTGGGCCTGCTTATCTTCAGCAGGGATATGGAAGATGGTTAAAATTGATGGGAAGATGGATGGAGCCAAATACAGGACCATTCTGGAAGAAAACCTGATGGAGTCTGCAAAAGACCTGAGACTGGGACGGAGATTTGTCTTCCAACAAGACAATGATCCAAAACATAAAGCAAAATCTACAATGGAATGGTTAAAAAATAAACATATCCAGGTGTTAGAATGGCCAAGTCAAAGTCCAGACCTGAATCCAATCGAAAATCTGTGGAAAGAACTGAAAACTGCTGTTCACAAATGCTCTAGATCCAACATCACTGAGCTCGAGCTGTTTTGCAAGGAGGAATGGGAAAAAATTTCAGTCTCTCGATGTGCAAAACTGATAGAGACATACCCCAAGCGACTTACAGCTGTAATCGCAGCAAAAGGTGGCGCTACAAAGTATTAACTTAAGGGGGCTGAATAATTTTGTACGCCCAATTTTTCAGTTTTTGATTTGTTAAAAAAGTTTGAAATATCCAATAAATGTCGTTCCACTTCATGATTGTGTCCCACTTGTTGTTGATTCTTCACAAAAAAATAGTTTTATATCTTTATGTTTGAAGCCTGAAATGTGGCAAAAGGTCGCAAAGTTCAAGGGGGCCGAATACTTTCGCAAGGCACTGTAGCTAACTAGCTATAGCTACCACAGCTCTATCCTCTAGCTATCTGTCAGGTAGCAGTATCTAAGAGCTGTTGTGTGTATGGAAATGTTTTGAAGCCTTTATTTTGTCCTGTTTCAACAGAAGTAAATGAACTTGGCTAGTTTTTGCCAGTAGAGTTAGCCAAAAGTTGGCTAATGTTAGCTAGCTAGCTAGCTCACTAACTATAGCTATTATTTTTGTCTGAATAACACTAGACCTGAGTCAAATGATGAAACCAGCAGCCAAACGATTGAAGACCGATATTCTGACATGTTTTGATAGCGCAATGCAAGTTTTTGTTTGAGTCAGTATAGCAATGTAACGTTATTGATCTGTCAGTTTTACTAGCTAATTCTCTACTTTTCACAGTGACACAATATAAACAGCTCTACGGGCTTCACTGTCATGGTGCACAGTCAGTACACAACACAATGCTCATAATTTCTTAGCAGGATCAGGTGGTGACAGGTGTCACAGCAGGGTCAGACAGCCAGGGAAGACCAGTCTACCGAGCTGAGGTGAATTTTGCAGTATATTTTAACAACCAGTGAATGGATACAAAGTTCTATCTTGAGTTGATGAGTAGGTTACAGTCTGGTATCTGGGATTCATTTAAATTTAAATGATTGAACCATAGATTCTATTCCTGGATAATATCATGTACAAATGTACACCAAGGTAATTATTTTTCATTCCTCATCTGAGCAGGATAAAATGGTGACAGGGGTCTCAGCAGGGTCAGGAAACCAGGGAAGACCAGTCTGTGACGGCGCTGAGGTGAACTTTTACAGATGCAACACTTTATTCTCTTAGCATTTATAGCGGCTAAAAAATGCATTGCCATTAATTGGAAGGTTGGTTATCTTCCCACAACGTCACAATGGATGGCAGAAATGTCAAGTTATGTATTTTGTATTTTATTACAAGATTAAAGGTATACTGTGCAACTTTCATAAGGTCTGAACGCTTATATGGAATACTGTATGACAAAAGGAATCTGTATTTAAAACTTGCCCACATCAGGGGAGATACCTATTTAGGCAATCCCTAGCTGCTGGGCTGCTCGGTCCTCGCCCTGGGGGTCTGCCGTACTGCTGGTTTTCCCGCTGGCCTTGGCTTAACACACCTGAAACCAATAATGGATGTTTCACTAAGATCCTAATGATGAGTGGGGTGTGTTGGATTGAGGTGCTGCAGGGCAGTGGACCCTTAGGAGCAGGATGAGTCGATCCAGCTATATTGTGTGCAATTAAAAAGAGCTCTACAGTAGTATTAGGCCTATGATATGAATCACGGTGCCCTCCATAATTACTGGGACAGTGAAGCATTTTTTCTTCCATACTACAAAAGTTTGATTTGAAATCAAACAATGACTATGAAGTTAAAGTGCAAATTGTAATTTTGAGGGTAGAAATTAGAGCACTTTTTGTACATAGTCCCCCCATTATAGGGGACCAAAAGTATTGGGACAAATTCACTTGTATGTGTATCAATGTGGTAAAAAGTTAAGTATTTGGTCTCATATTCATAGCACGTAATGACTACATCAAGCTTATGACTCTACAAATTTGTTGGATGCATTTGCTGTTTGCTTTGGTTGTGTTTCAGATTATTTTATGGCAAATAGAAATGAATGGTAATGTATTGTGTCATTTTGGAGTCACTTTTATTGTAAATAAGAATATAATATGTTTCTAAACACTTCTACATTAATGTGGATGCTACCATGATTAGGAATAATCCTGAATGAATCGTGAATAATAATGAGTGAGAAAGTTACAGACACACAATATAATAACCCCAAGACATGCTAACCTTTCACCATTACAATAACAGGGAAGGTTAGCATTTTTGGTTGGGTATGATTTTTGTGCGTCTATAACATTCTCACTCATCATTATTCACGATTAATTTAGGATTGATTATCCATAATCATGGTAGGATCTTAATGTAGAAGTGTTTAGAAACGTATTCTATTCTATTTAATAATAAAAGTGATCCCAAAAAGACCCCAAAAGAGTCATATTAGATTGTGAAGAAATGCAGGAAATTAGCTTTAGATGCCCCCAAAAATGTGCTGTATCAGAATCCTTCATCAGGCTATTCAAGCAATGATCTGGTGAGCCAGCCAACGGACACACATCTGCCTGTGTTTTCGTTCGTCACTGGCGTGCACAAACCGTCTCCAGTCTCCTTCAGCCTCTGGCACTGGCACTGGCACTGGCGGGCACCACTCTGCTCTGAGTGGATTTTTTTGGATGATAATGTGTGCATTACACAAGCTGGAAATCACAGTGTGTAAATCCACCGAGAGAGGTCTAACGGGGAACCAAGGAAAGCCCAGCCACAAGCAAGAGAAAACCAACTGCAAACCCGGAGAGAAAAGTCTAGATCATAGATCAGTGCAGTCATAAGAGGGTGGGTGACACATGCACATAGGACTGACACATTCAGCATATGGTTGGCTGCAACATGGAACTATAATTCCACGTGAGAACATCCACAAGAGGCTTCTGACAGTCCATTCAGTATCCACTGCGTGCCACGCCAGGCATTTAAAAGGCACACAATGCAGACAGACGTTCAAGTGCACAAACACATACGGTCTTCAAAGAAAAATCTGATCTGAATTACACTACTCTACTCCTCTTCTCCCTCCCTCTCTCTATCTCGCTCTCTCTCTCCATGTTTAATCTGGACTTGATTGTGAATAGACTGCCAATCCAATATTCACAAAGGGTTTAGGTTACATCCAGGGTGACATGAATATATTGCAGTGTGAAAATATTTGTTCATTCATTATGCACACTGTACCATTCCCACTGGGCACAGACGTCAATTCAGCATCTATGCCTTGCAGGTGCCAAGTGAGGATCCACACAGTACTTAACAAAGATATTCAGTAGCTGAGAAGGTCAAGCATGAGATTATCCTGTTTAGAAACAGGGGTGGGAGATGGTGGGGATAAGGTAATTTCACTTCTACAAACTAAAGACCATTTATCAGACTGTGATAAATAGTGTGCGTTCCAAATGTCCGTGCGTGGCTGATCGTTTACACTGTTCTTTCCACTGCCAGGCTGGAACACATTGACATTGATATTTCATCACCCATCCCCTCAACAAATTTTCATCTTGACCTCAACACTGGGACTGGAGGGCGAGTTACAGGGGGTCAGGTGGGGTGTGGTGGAAGAGGGAGGGGGGTGGACAGGGTTGCTTTTGAGAGCAGGGCAAACAGCCCAGCCAATAGGCTCGCAGCAGCCTCGAGTCTCGATCAATGAGGGGGTGGGGAACGGAGACCGATAGAGAAAGAGAGGGGGTGGAGGGAGGGGCAGACTCTTCACCAACTGTGACAGGAGAGACTGGTTGGGAAGACGCCAACTCAGGCAGGGGTCACTGGGTTCAACTAGTAAATAAGTCATTTGCTCCGAACGCATTCCAAGGCTCCACCTCACCCTCCCGCCCTGTGATCCAAAGTCTCTTTTCGGTTATTCCTGGGGTTTCTGAGGCTGCTCTCTCTCTCTCTGCTCTCCAATGGTGTGTCAACATTTCCTGAAGGACTGCCAGTGTAGGCTGTGGTCTTATTCAATGTAGGGTGTTCACTGCACATAGAAGAGGACTGGAGGAAGGCCAAATTAGCGGCTGCCTTGTCCCTAACAAAAACATAATTCCACTCACCACAGTAAATGAGCCCTGTGCTGGTGGACAATTCGTTCAGGAACCCAACACTGGAAAATAGTTTTTTTTTCTTCTTCAATCTTTGAAAAATGTTCCCATTCTGTCATGGCTAGAAATGTACTACTACACCAAAATAATCCTTGCATCCAAACAAGCCAGTCAATAGTATATGCAGATGAATACACCCTGCCTTAAGCAATGCAGAATCTGGCCGTGGCGCCATCTGCCTCGGCTTTTGCTAATCACCTAAACCAGATGGGTTAGTAGCAGATCTTTGAGGAAGGTTGTTTTCCTGCATAATAAATGTGAGCATCGCCGGCCCACTAACTGGAGTAGCTGCAGAAATTAATATTGCTAATTTTTTCTCCTCTCTCGGTTTTAAAATGGAAAGGATTTCAAGAAGAGCGTTTGATTAAATTGCCGATAGAGCCATTTGAAGATTGATGACTGCTCAGACTATTACACACAGTGCTACTGAACACTTCTCTAATAGGACCAAAACGTTGATATTGAGATCAGTCCAGAGTCCATTTGGCAGCCAGAAGGGTCTGCAGATCTAGGTTAATAACCAAGCAGGCCTGTCCTCAAAAACACTCATCAAGCAGCTTTGACAATTCATCGACAACAGGTGGGCACACTGAATGATCGGCACTTTAAAGCCCGAATGCGAATATCAGCACATCTGTTCTGAATGAAGTCTTCGTAATTTAATTTGGGCTTTTGCCATGTTAGGGAAAATATGAGTAGTTATTCAAGGCTGCTGCACAACCCACTTTACTTGCCTGATGAATCTCCAAATTGAAGTCACTCCCAGTTCCAGGTGAAAGCAACAGCCAAAATCGGTCTCACAGCCAGACTGCTGCTCTAAGTGTTCTAGGCAGAGGATGAGGACATGTCTTTGAGCATAAATGTGATATACTGTAAACGTAGGTCTCAATGTGATGAGGATTATAATAATGAGTTACTGGAAATATGGATGAAAGATGTTTGGTATTCTTAAACGCCTCACTACAGATATCAAATCTGTACATTACGCAAACAGACAGGGTATGAATGGTTCATTCCTGAGCTTCGTGGCCCACTGCAATTCTGAGAAAGGAGGCTGAAGTAAACTATGTCTGAGCCAATGGCGAGAGGTTGAAGATCGGGAGAGTAGGATAGTAATATATAAGTAATAGTAATATATAATATATAGAGGCTTTTCCAATGAGGTTTCTAAAGTGGTCTACCCTGACAATTGTCCCACATAATGGTTTCCATGGCAACCAGAATTTAAGATCTCGTCTGCAAACCTCTAGCCCAGAAATGAACTAGATGAACAATAGCCAACAACTTCCCACCTCCAGATTATAGGACATTTTTTACACAAGTATTTTTTTTCATTTCAGTATCCTGAAGTAAAACAAACTTCCATTTTCTGGGAAAAAGGACTCTTCTCCTCTCGCAGCACTCCTGTTCCTATGAGCCGTGGCCGTATCCCAAGAGTTCCAAGAGCATTTATCCCAAGAGTATCCTTTCAGTCCTCGGTCTCCAAAAGCTCAGCAGGAATTTCGATGCATCAATAGAGGTCTTCGGCTTACGAGAACGCTTCCTTAAGATAACACAAGAGCTAAAAACATGAAACCCCAAAGGGAGGGAGACTTTTATTTTTATTCATCTAACCATGTATTAGTTATTTTGATAAGACTTTTTGGCCAAGTAAAGAGTTCTACTGATGTGGATTTAGAAGCAAGTCGTTTTAATAAAAACAAGCAGCAAAAACAGCTCTAACTGTAACCAGCTCTTAAAGCTTGAGTACGACTGAGGTTCCATTCTCTCCAACTGTTCCAGCTCTTCTTAGAACCCGTCTGGTAGTCAATAATCCATTAACCTGCTACACATACTTCAATTATTTACAGTATAGAGTTCAGAGTGAACAAGGGCACTCCATAATTTAGTCTGTCTGAGCAGGGCCACAGGGTCCACAGGGGTCAGTGGGAAAGCTAAGTCCAGACCAACCACTGCCTGCCCTGCCCTGCCCTGCCCAGAGGCTGCACTGTCAGTTAAGGAGCCAGCTCACAAACAAACACGCTGCCACTGCTGGCAAAGTGGTTTAGGCCTTGTGACCATTCTCATATTACTGACCAGCTAATGCTACAAAGTACATTGTGGGGGAACATTTGGGCAGTATGCACATTCTCTTGTAGACATTTGCTCAATTTAACTCTGTTCTTTAATCCATTAGATAGACATTGATATCATGTGCCTTCTCATGCTGAAGCCACTAGCCTCTTTTTCTACATACCTATGTAATGTAAAATCAACAGCATCTAGAGGCAGTTTATTAAGAAAAAATGCTTTTTAGTTGCTTGTTTTCCCCTCAAACAAACGCATAATTACTGCCTCTATTTGCATAAACCTTTCATAAGGAGATGTAAAGGCAAGGGATTTAAAGGGTTTAAAGATATGTACATGTATTTTTGTGAAAAAAAAGCTATGGTTACAGTCTATTGATATACTACTTCCTTGTTTTGGATAACATTGGATTCAACAAACGTTTTCGCTTTCTATACATTTACAGTGCCTTCAGACACTATTGACTTTAATCCACATTTTGTTGTGCTACAGCCTGAATTTAAAATGGATAACATTTTGATTTTTTGTCATTGGCCTACACACAACACCCCATAATGTAAAAGTGTAATTATGTTTTTCGAAATGTTTGCAAATTAATAAAAAATTAAAAGCTGAAATGTCTTGGGTCAATAAGTATTCAAACCCTTTGTTATGGCAAAGTTCAGGAATAAAGATTTGCTTATTAACAAGTCACATAAAACCTTGCATGGATTCACTCTGTGTGCAATAATAGTGTTTAACATGATTTTTTAATGACTACCTCATCTCTGTACCCCACACAATTATCTGTAAGGTTCCTCAGTCGAGCAGTGAATTCAACCACAAAGACCAGGGAGGCTTTCCAATGCTTAGCAAAGGTAGATGGGTAAAACATCTACAATAGCAGACATTGAATATCCCTTTGAGCATGGTGAAGTTATTATTACACTTTGGATCACTACAAAAATACAGGCATCCTTCCTAACTCAGTTGCCAGAGAGGAAGGAAACCGCTCAGGGATTACACCATGAGGCCAATGGTGACTTTAAAACAGTTACAGAGCTTAATGGCTGGGATAGGAGAAAACAGAGAATGGATTAACAACATTGCAGTTACTCCACAATACTAACCTAATTGACAGAGGGAAAAGAAGGAAGCCTGTGCAGAATACAAATATTCCAAAACATGCATCCTGTTTGCAACAAGGCATTAAAGTAATACTGCAAAAAATGTGGCAAAGCAAATCACTTTTTATCCTGAATACAAA
The DNA here is from genome assembly GCF_023373465.1 of Oncorhynchus keta. Lineage (NCBI taxonomy): Eukaryota > Metazoa > Chordata > Actinopteri > Salmoniformes > Salmonidae > Oncorhynchus > Oncorhynchus keta. Next base: position 11,995,942 of record NC_068428.1, read on the forward strand.
GTGTTACATTTGGGGAAAATACAATACAATACCACTCTCCATATTTTCAAGCATAGCGGTGGCTGCATCATGTAATGGGTATGCTTGTAACCGTTAAGGACTGGCAAATTTTTCAGGATAAAAAATACATGTAATGGAGCTAAACAGAATCCTGGTTCAGTCTACTAACCACCAGACACTGGGAGATGAATTTACCTTTCAGCAAGACAATGACCTACAACACAATGCCAAATCTACACTGGAGTTGCTTACCAAGAAGATAGTGAATGTACATGTAAGACCTGAAAATGGTTGTCCAGCAATGATCAACAACAAATTTGATAGAGGTTGAAGAATCCAGGTGTGGAAAGCTTTACCCAGAAAAACCCACAGCTGTAATCGCTGCCAAAGGGGATTCTAACACGTATTGATTCTAACATGTGGTTGAATAATTATCTAATCAGCATATATTCATGTTTTATTTTTCAGAATTTTTTTTACGAATTCAAAAAATGACAATGCAATCCATTTGACTACCACTTTGTAGCACAATTTTTTGTTTTTGACAAAGTCAAGGTGTATGAATACTTTCTGAAGGCACTGTAGGCTACTACGTCACATCCTCTGGGATTTGATCTGTTAACCTATAATGTCCATCAGTCTATGAACAATACACTACTATGCTTTTGATTATAACCATACACAGCTTTGGGGCACCGCAACATAACCTACCACTACAGTATAACACCAAACCCCTATATAGCCTCTACATGTACGTACTCGATGCATCACTGCAATGCTAAATGCCAGACTGATGTGACAAATCCATATCTGTCGGCAGGGCAGTGAACTCAAAACATGGTGGTGTCAGGGGAATCACTCCAACCGCAGGGAAGCACAACAACCCCATGGAAAAGGAATACAAGCTCCTGACAGTGGAACGAAAAGCAACCCAATCTGATCATGCGGATTAATAGGTCAAACTAGCAGATTAATAGGTCAACTGAAACTTGCCTCTTTGTGTGTTTTTGTCGTCTGTGGTGGTTAACCTAATACAATGTCCTGTCTTGTCCGACGAGTGACTGTGATTCTGGGACAAGCTGGCAGGGAGCTGGACGTTCCTCCCCTCCCCTCTGGCTCTGCCAGCAGTGTATTAAAATAAATCTGTGCACAGGTCCCACCCCTGCATGTTTGCCAGACATTACCTTATACAAGGCTGGCTCCAGTGCATTCCTCTGTCTCCCCTAGCCTGTCAGCAGCTTTTAACCCCCCTGCTGCCCCTGTCCTCATCCCTCCCTTCACCCTGGTGTGGTTCTGTCTCTGTGTGTACACGATCTCACATGACTCAACAAAACTCTGGGCCTGGAGAGGGCTGTCCAGAGCCTTTCCCAGGAGGACGAAGAATGACTTTGTGTAAGGGACCCGGAGCTCTGCCGGTAATTTGGCTCAAATTACCCGCTTGTCAAGCCTGGTGAATTTGGCTAAAAATGAAAGAAAGCGGAGCCCACGACAGGCGGATGAATGAACCCAGCGGTCCCCCCTGATAACTGGCCTCCCAGTTCCCCCCGCGCCACGCAGCGTCTCCGGGAGGACCCGCTCAGCTCGGAACAAAGATGTTCTAATGCTGGGCACGGCTCAGAGTGCTGAGAGCATTCCAACAACAAACATTCCCCTTTTCTCAACAGAGGAGAGTACTGAAAGAGAAAGGGGGGTAGCAGAACGAATACATGATGAGCCAAAGTGAGAGGGAATTCCTGTGCTTTCACTCACTCTCCCCATTTGCCCCTCCTGTAAACATTCCCACTCCAAATTTATAAAAGAGACATCACTCCAAAACAGAGCAGCAAACTCAGAGCCAGCCTCCAGAATCCAACCGAAACAAACATGAACACAGCAGATAGACAGGCCATACTTTCTCTGGGCTCTGAGAGAGAACTGAAGACCCCCATCTGGCCATCAATCGGAACAGTCTTAAGTCTTAAGTCTTAAGTGTGAGGAGTAGCGGTCCTGGCGCTGAGCAAGAGACGTAAGTGCTGCTAATGCAATGAGGAGTGTCCTGACGTGGAGCTCCTTTAAATAATTTCATAGCTGTTTACCGTATATGTTCAGCTCCTATGAGGTCTGCACGGGTGTTCCAGACTGCCATCTGGTTTCTATTTGGAATTGCAGATACAGTGACAACGCTGGTAGTGGCAGAGGCTGTGAAATTAGTGCATTTTCAGCTTTGCAACAGGTCAGTCCCGGATGTCGGGTTTACCTCACACAGCAAACACACACGCACACAGTCACAAGATGGATTGTTGTGACGAGATCCTACCTCATTTCGCCTCACAGGCCAGGCTACCCAAGAGCATCCTGAAACATCATCCTCACCTAACAAAATACCTAAATGGCAAGAGGAGATAAGTGGCACAGAAGGTGTTAAAAATAGGCCTCTCTGGGACAGATACAGACAGTTTTCTTTCTGGCATTTACACTCTTGCGTGGTGACTCTTGCGCGGTGCCTATGTAGCTGAGGGAGAATGTCACAGCACCGCTGATACAAATGGTGCACTCCAGACAAGATGCTGAACAACAGCCACTGAAAACATACTGTCCGTCTGTCTGAGAGGCTCGGCTTCCAATGAGAACAACAAAAACAAAAACATTCTCACAAATGCCTTTGTCTCGCTGATACAAAGTGTTCCACAATGTCTAAATGGGGCTAATGTTATCTGTGAGGCATAGACAACCCTGAAAAGACCTGGGATCCTGCCTTTTCAGATAGAGGTATTCTTTGTTTTGTTTTTTTATGTCAGTACTGCTATACATGACATCTTACCATGTAAAGGATCATGAAAACATTACATCACACCAGAAAAGTCCAAGTGAGAAATCAAACCTTGACAGGTGCAGTTTACTGCACATCAGTCAATGCCTTCTGAAGGAAAGGGAAGACAGAGGGAGAGAGAATCCCTGAAAGCCATTTGTTTAGCAGAAGACTTGATTCAATAGATGAAATAGACATCTGAATCACACTCCGGAGGTCGAGTTTATTCTCCAACCCATAAACAATGAGCACTGAGTCATGTTATAGTATGAGCCATTTCTTCTGCGTAACGATGAACTATAACAATTCTAATTTTGCTATGCTCTTGGTTTTAAAGAGGGAACTGAGTGTTTCCATTAATTTTATCTCACAATATTGTAACTTTAAATTATCCAGTGATATTTGCATGCCATGATATTTGGAATAAATACAACTTTATTTAAACTACTTTGCCCTTCTCAAATTGAAGCCGGTTATAAAACGCATTTGTTCTCATACAATTGATTGATTCAAAGATATTCCCAATGTATAAAATGGCATCATATCTCTCTCTCAGTGTCACACCCACATGCAACATGCCTCAGAGTGCCACAAACAATGGCCTCTTTCACTGCCTTCCCCATGCTGGATGAGAATAGGTGCGCCATGGGAGCCAGACTGCTTGCTTGTAGTGCATGTGGATAATTGTGAGACATTCAAGGAATCCAAGCATTGGTTAATGTCCCTTTAACTCACAGGCATCTGCTCTTGAACTATACGGTTCAATTAGCCCCCCCAAAAAAAGGTTGCTTTGCAAGATAGGCATCATGGAATAAAACAAATGAATCAGGACATTTGGGTTGAGACAGACCTTGCCACTGATCCTAAGGCACTAGCATGTACTCTGAGCAGGTCTTAGCCATGTTACATAGCTGCCTAGATGCCATCCAGGTGATCCGAGGCTAATCGCTCTTCTGGGTTGTACTCCTACTATAACCATTAGCATTAGCTCTAAGCTACAAACCTTGTATATGAGACTAACAGCAGTGAGACACAATGATCCATTTTTTAAAAACCTTTATTTAACTAGGCAAGTCAGTTAAGAACAAATTCTTATTTACAATGACGGCCTAGGAACAGTGGGTTAACTGCCTGTTCAGGGGCAGAACGACAGATTTGTACCTGGTCAGCTCGGGGATTTGAACTTGCAACCTTCCGGTTACGAGTCCAACACTCTAATCACTAGGCTACCCTGCCGCCCCAGGGGTGTGTAATTGTACACACTTTGCCATTATTTTTTACAACACATACATTCAATGGGATCTTATATCGGAATTGAAATATTTAAAAAGAGTGAATTGGGAAAAGTATATGAATTAATTGTTGTTTCTGTTAAATGTTTCTACATAAATTTGGCTACGGCCAAAATTCTAGCACCTGCAGAGGAAGTCACAAAAGGAAGCTTGATTTCCGTAGCAATTTGTTTTATGAATAAATTGAATCGCTTAAATATATTTAGTCTGTCTGAAAATGTGTTGCAGTGAACTCTGTCAACTAACAGTTGACAACACAGTTCAACTTGGGGTATAATTCCTAGAGACTACATTCATCCGACTACCAAGGATTTCTTAAAGAGTTTTGTGGCTCAACATCTCTCCTCCCAGCTTTGCCGTAAACCAGGGCTCCGTGAATTAGGTTGAGATAGACCTGTCTATTTTCTTCTGCTTCTTCTGATAAGCTAAGCAACTGAGGACATCTTTCTTACTACGCAGTTCAAAAACATTGGGGGAAAATTAAACCCAAAGAAACGTATTTCTAGCAAGTAACGTGTGCTGATGAATATGACTTTATAAACATAATACTAGATAAGTGGTAAATAGTCGATAGACGCTATTGTCAAAGTAGCAATAAAAAGTAGCATTTGTGACCACAAAATACTTTGCTGTATAACATGAAAACAGCTTCCTTGACAACATAAATGTTACTTTGAGAACATCGGTTACTTACAGGTTTGTCGTCCATGGTGTTAGTAATCAGTAATAAGTCATTCACCAGCAGCAGTGACTCTATAACACCAGTCGCACTGCTATGTAAAGGTGTTATGCCAGTCATTTGATTGGCAGCTCAGGGGTCTGTAGTGTGGGCTTCATGTATCACTCTCACACACACACACAGACACACACACACACACACACACACACAACTCCTCGCAGTAGCACTTCCCATTGGCTTATGGCCCAGACCAATGGCAAAGACTCACAACCAAATATGTGTGATGTCAATGTAACTATCTTATCACAACTGAAATAAAACATTCCAAACACAAGCGCACATAAAGATCACGAAGCACAGATGTGCCTACGTAGTTTATGTTACGCTACAATTTACCCTTCAAACAAAAACCTGATCAAATCTGCACCATCATCACATCATAACAACAAAAGATCTGCTAACAGTTATAACTTTGATGTGCACCAAACAGGCGGCAAATCAAATTGAAGAAGCTTGTAAAACGCAATACTACTCTATAAATTGGACTGTGCATGATAATCAAACCACTGAACCAAGAAAGGTGCTTAAAGAGCTGCAAACGTATAGTAGTATGGCGTAGTTTACTGGGGCTCAGTCCACTGGATTGATAGCAATCTATTGATGAATCACACTGACTTTACAATGCTTCATGGCTACTCATTACCCTGTTCAAACAGATGACACAATGTCAATTATGAATACAGTAAGAGAACGCTAAGCTAACCTAAAAGTGGATGCTAATTATGATTAGGACTAATTTGCTTCCTCCCCTTTAAATACAGCGTCTGAGAGTAAGATGAAAGAGATGCGGCGCAACAGTAATCCAGCTGAACCTTATCCATCTTAAAGCCTTTCGTGCATGCGGCACTATCGATCCAGATCCTCTCTGTCGGTGAAGGAAAAAACACGGCGAGAGGAGCTATTGTCTCGAGAACGAGCGGGAGAAAAGAGCAAATGCTATTGACGTGGCCATAGATACAACTGAGAATTGATTATACGACAGAATTATCAAGTTAATTCATCTAAAACTATCCTCCGTTGTGTTCAAAGTAGTGCTGAGCAATTAGTGCATTTTGAAGTCGGTTCGGTTTCGGTTCAATATTTATTTTTTTAATTATCACGGATTTTGATTTTGGGTTTGGATAATTATTCTAGACATTAAATGCAATATGTGGGTTGAATGCTGTGACTGCCAGTCTGCCACAGAACAGCGCAGACTGGCTCTAACCAGAATAGAAAGAGGAGTGTGAGGCCCCGTTGCACAACTGAGCAAGAGGACAAGTACATTAGTGTCTAGTTTGAGAAACAGACACCTCACAAGTCCTCAACTGGCAGCTTCATTAAATAGTACCCGCAAAAACACCGGTCTCAACGTCAACAGTGAAGAGGCGACTCCGGGATGCAGAGTTCCTCTGTCCAGTGTCTGTGTTCTTTTGCCCATCTTAATCTTTTCGTTTCATTGGCCAGTCTGAGATATGGCTTTTTCCTTGCAACTCTGCCTGAAAGGCCAGCATCCCGGAGTCGCCTCTTCACTGTTGATGTTGAGACTGGTGTTTTTGCGGGTACTATTTAATGAAGCTGCCAGTTGAGGACTCTGTTTCTCAAACTGGACACTAATGTACTTGTCCTGGTTGCTGATAATGGGCCTCTGTACGCCTGTGTAGATATTCCATAAAAAATCTGCTGTTTCCAGCTACAATTGTCATTTCCAACATTAACAACATCTACACTGCATTTCGGATCAATTTGATGTTATTTTAATGGACAAAAATGTAGCTTTTCTTTCAAAAACAAGGACATTTCTAAGTGACCCCAAACTTTTCAACAGTTGTGTATGTAGATAAATACATGAACATTTATTAATTGTGTGGACTAAAAGAGACTCAAAAGGGAACATCACATTTGTAACAATGGGGGTGGTTTTCCAAGCAACATCCTTCAACATCCTATTTAATCTAAAACATACATCAAAGATCCACCACCATATTTTACAGTAGGTATGGGGTTCTTTTATGCTCATGCGTTCTTATTTCGACGTCAAACACAACACTGTGGTGCGTGGCCAAAGAACTCTATTGTTATATCATCTAACAAATGTAAACGCCTGGGACCTCATGTATAAATTTTGCGAACGCACAAACCATGCCACAAAACATGCGGGTGCCAGTTTTTCACATAGAAGTTAGTGTTTATAAAAAACGAACTTGACGTGAGAATGTGCTTAACCTCCCGCAAACTTTAGACCATGCATATGCAAAGTCTGTAGTGGTTGAAGTATTGCATGGCAAAAAGGCAAAAGCCGTTTTGTCACATATCACAATGCCACAGATGTCTCAAGTTTTTAAGGGGGTGTGCAATTGGCATGCTGACTGCGAAAATGTCCACTAGAGCTGTTGTTTTTTAATGTTCATTTTCTCTACCATAAGCCACCTCCAACAGTGGGTGGGCCTGGCTCCCAAGTGGGTGGGCCCCTGCCCAGTGATGTGAAATCCATAGATTAGGGCCTAATGAAATGATTTAAAATGACTGATTTCCTAATATGAACTGTAATTATGTAAAATCTTTGAAATCGTTGCATGTTGCATTTATATTTTTGTTCAGTATATTTAGGTCAAATAGGCATCTACAGTGAACTCCAAAAGTATTGGGACAGTGACACATTTGTTGTTGTTTTTGCTCTGTACGCCAGCATTTTGGATATGAAATGATACAAGATGAGGTTAAAGTGCAGATGCTCAGCTTTAATTTGAGGGTATTTTCATGCATATCGGGTTAACCATTTAGAAATTACAGTACTTTCTGTATGGGACCAAACATATTGGGACAAATTCACTTACGTATATGTATATTAAAGAAGGTCAAAGTTAAGTATTTAGTCCCGTATTCATAGCACGCAATTTACTCTACAAACTTGTTGGATGCATTTGCTGTTTATTTTGGTTGTGTTTCAGATTACTTTGTGCCCGATACAAATCAATGGTAAATAATGCATTGTGTAATATTGGAGTACTTTTATTGTAAATAAGAATAGAATATGTTTCTAAACACTTCTCCATTAATGTGGATGCTACCATGATTATGGAAAATCCTGAATGAATTGTGAATTTATTTTTTATTTAACCTTTATTTAACTAGGCAAGTCAGTTAAGAACAAATTCTTATTTACAATGACAGCATAGGAACAGTGGGTTAACTGCCTTGTTCAGGGGCAGAACGACAGATTTTGAACTTGTCAGCTTGGGATTCGATCTAGCAACCTTTCGGGTACTGGCCCAACACTCTAACCACCTGCCGCCCCTGCCGAATAATGATGAGTGAGACACACAAATATAATACCACCTCCAAAAATGATAACCTCCCATGTTATTGTAATGGTGAAAGGTTAGCATGTCTTGGGGGTATGATATTTGTGCGTCTGTAACTTTCTCAATGATCATTATTGAGAATTCTTGGTTCAGTCTATTCATATTTAAGCAATACGGTTTGAGGGAGTGTGGTATATTGGCCATATATCACAAAGCCCCGAGGTGCCTTATTGCTATTATGAACTGGTTACCAACATAATTAGAGCAGTTCAAATAAATGTTTTGTTGTACCCGTGTACGGTCTGATATACCACGACTGTCAGCCAATCAGCATTCAGGTCTCGAACCACCCAGTTTTTAATGCATGTTATAGGATGGTAATACAGAATGACAAGTAGCCACGTTAAGAATACTCTGTACAGGAAGAGCTACATTCCAAATGTCAAACTCCATTGTGGATTTTACTGAGCCATACTTTAATGTTTTCCATTCCACAAGTGTGCAAAACGAAATGGAAAATCCATCCTTTTATCCGTGGTTCTAACTTTCACTCTCTCTTTTAAAACACGCACCATTTTAAAATGGTAAATGTTCATATTTAATAATACTAGCAAAATTGTATTTGTATACTCTTTGCTATTATTTTTCTTGATGGGAGAGTTGAATGTTCTGTTCCAAATGTGTTTTCTTTGCTACACTTTTGTTTTTTTTTCGAGAAAACACACCACACACAAAGCTCCTCCACCAATGACAGCCTATTGTGAGGCGGAGAGAGAGCTGCCACCGCAAGGCAAATCCTGTTGATCTGGTCGTGAGCCAACTGGTTTACAGTATTTCAACAGGAAGTGGGCACTACGCCCCTGCTCCTCCACGCCCACCTCCTCTCTTTCCGCCCTCCTCCCAACCACCTGTGCAAGTCTCACAGGATGAAGATCCCCAACACCCACCAGTCTCATAAACACTAGCTAGGTCTACAGCTGCACCATACCCAAAACCACACTACGTACGTGTTTGTCTACTTTTACACTCCACTGCTTCGATTTCAATGATTTCAATTCAAATATTGTTCTGTATTTTTGGAACTTGTATTTTGACCGTAATAAAACACATTTCAAACATTTTTTTGAATAACTGACAGTAACTGCATGATTCTAAGTATGAAATGGTTATACTTGTTTAATTGCAGGGGCAAATCAATGAAGTAGCCTACACATGAAAACAAATAAAGAGAAGTTCCATGAAGCTGATTCATAGATAATCATTATTATGTCCTGACTTGTTTATCTTGACCCTGGAGAAAGGGACTCATTCGAGTAAGAAAAAAAATATTATTATTCATACAGCGTAAATCATCAGACACAGATGTTGGAGCTCTGTGTTAACATCCCCTCACACACACACACACAGGGAATATTTTGTTTTTCGGGCGAGCCGTTCTGATATGCTAAGCAGTACTAATAAATACGTCTAGAAGGAATGGTGACCTTTGCCAAAGCCAAGGGTTACCTCAGAGTTCACAGTAACGGCTGACTTGCCCTGGGCCTGGGTCTGGCAGACAGACAACAACAGACTGCCACGGGATCATCCCAGCTATCCCTCTACTCTCCCTCCCTCACTCCCTCGCTCGCTCCCTCACTATAACAATGATCTCACTCCCCTTACCAGGACTCCACTGATTGTTTTAAATACCTTCCACTCTCCAATGCTTGAAAGACTGCTGCCCCCCCCCATCGACTAAGGAGAGAAACAGGAAAAGGGGGGAAACAAAATTATCCTGGCAGGAAACGTTGGGCCCTCTAGCCACCCTGGGACTCGGGTTCACTCAGGTATCAACCTATATTATTTTAAATGACCGACAACGACGACAAAACCCTTGTAATTTAATAAGGCTCGGTGAGAGAGAGAGCACACATGGAAAAAATATCCAATTCTTTTACTGAAGAATTGCTGTTGGCAGGATTGTGAGGAATCCGATGATGACATGGGTTGCCAAGGTGAATGAAGTGAAGGAATACCTCAACACCTAATACCATATCTCTGGTGAAATGAAGATTATGGAAATATTGACAGTATGCCTGTGGACTGTTCATTTGAGATTTTGCAGGTCTGTTGCATCACTCAAATTACATTTTACAATATCATCTTTTTTAGATTTGCACTTTTAATATTATCTATAATCAGAGAGGAAACAAAGAGACCAAAGATAGCCCTGAAGGAGCTGCAAAGCTCCACAGCAGAGATTGGAGTATCTGTCAATAGGACAACATTAAGCTGTATACTCCACAAAGCTGGGCTTTACGGAAGAGTGGCCAGAAAAAAGCCATTGCTTAAAGAAAAAAATAAGCAAACATGTTTGGTCTTCGCCAAAAGGCACGTGGGAGTCTCCCCAAACATATGGAAGAAGGTACTCTGGTTAGATGAGACTAAACTTGAGCTATTTGGCCATCAAGGAAAACGCTATGTCTGGCGGAAACCTAACACCTCTCATCACCCCGAGAACATCATCTCCACAATGAAGCATGGTGGTGGCAGCATCATGCTGTGGGGATGTTTTTCATCGGCAGGGACTGGGAAACTGGTCAGAATTGAAGGAATGATGGATGGCGCTAAATACAGGGAAATTCTTGAGGGAAACCTGTTTCAGTCTTCCAGAGATTTGAGACTGGGACGGAGGTTCACCTTCCAGCAGGACAATGACCCTAAGCATACTGCTAAAGTAACACTCGAGTGGTTTAAGGGGAAACATTTAAACGTTTTGGAATGGCCTAGTCAAAGCCCAGACCTTAAACCAATTGAGAATCTGTGATATGATTTATAGATTGCTGTACACCAGCGGAACCCATCCAACTTGAAGGAGCTGGAGCAGTTTTTCCTTGAAGAATGGGCAAAAATCCCAGTGGCTAGATGTGCCAAACTTATAGAGACACACCTCAAGAGACTTGCAGCTGTGAAACAAGGGCACTGCGTTCATCCACCTCTGGCCTGCTCGCCTCCCTACCACTGAGGAAGTACAGTTCCCGCTCAGCCCAGTCAAAACTGTTCGCTGCTCTGGCTCCCCAATGGTGGAACACACTCCCTCACGACGCCAGGACAGCGGAGTCAATCACCACCTTCCGGAGACACCTGAAACCCCACCTCTTTAAGGAATACCTAGGATAGGATAAAGTAATCCTTCTCACCCCCCCCCTTAAAAGATTTAGATGCACTATTGTAAAGTGGCTGTTCCACTGGATGTCATAAGGTGAATGCACCAATTTGTAAGTCGCTCTGGATAAGAGCGTCTGCTAAATGACTTAAATGTAAATGTAAATAGTGATGCATGTTCAAGTTTTCATTTTTTTTTTGTCTTATTTCTTGTTTGTTTCACAATAAAGTGGTAGGCATGTTGTGTAAATGAAATTATACAAACCCCCCCCAAAATCTATTTTAATTCCAGGTTGTAAGGCAACAAAAAAAGGAAAAATGCCAAGGGAGGTGAATACTTTCGCAAGCCACTGTATATTACGACAAAGCATGATGTTGACATGCAATAGTTGATGTGATTCGTGTGTGCCACTCGTGTGACTCCGACTGTATGTCCTCCCTCACAGGTTTGTGTAGACCCTGTGCAGAGATACAGCTTAACTCTACTTAAAGCCCACACATTAGCTTTCTGGCACACCCCTCATTGATGTGCTGCACATTTCTCTGCACAACAATACGTCCTGTATAATGCTGAACACCAGCAGAACAAAAGAGATTGTCGCAGGGATAACAGCAAGGATGTGACCTCAGGCTAAATAGGAAGACAACAGAACAGAATTCTTTTGTCCTGACATCGTGTCAGGCTGTGGCCACAACACAATCAGTTAGCGTCCGACAGAGATAATATAGAGGGTAACCTTCACAAAAAAAGAGTAGCCCTCGCAGACTCATGCTTTGAACTATTGAAGAGGAAAGCATTAGCAGTGTAAAACAAGTCGTGAATGAGGACGCGCTGAGTAAGTTAGAGACAGGCAGGCGAGTGATTAATAAAACGTCTAGATGCCATAAATCGGACTGGTGAGCCCCTCTGCTCCACTAGGAGCTGAAAGTAAGGCAGTGTAAGTTGGTTGGTTTAGCAATGGGAGGTTGACTGGGTGGATGAGTGAGCGGTCGGTCATTGGTCAGAGGGGCTCCGGTTCGCCTCCGCATTTGACTCAGCTGCTGCAGATGGAAAATGCTGACAGGCGGGAGGGGATGGCTCTAAATTTAACTAGGAGGAGTATGATCTATTGCGTTCCCCATACCCAACACAGACACCCTGCAGACAAGATCCAGTTCTTCTGCCTCAAATTCACAGCAAAACAGCCCTAATTTCATAAGGTGTGTAACATGCATGTCATCACCACTATGAGAGGAAGGCCCCCAAGGGAGTAGACAACACCTGGAACAGAACTGGGTGTTTTGCTTTGCTCTAAATATAGAACAGGCATCTTAGGAACACTAACAAAGGCTTAGGAAACGAAACAAAATGCAGACAGGGATTTGTCATCTAAATTATACAACTACTCCCATGACACACTGGTTCATTTGCTCTTTTCCTTAGCATTTGGCCGTTCCTTAGCTGGATGTGGTTCTGGTAAAGAACCAATGCCTGCCTGGTGCATGTTGGACTGTAACTGTGCTGCTGACACAGTCAGACAAATAGGCCCAGCTGAGGCTCTTGATGTGGTTCCTATGCCGCCATTTTCCGAGTCAACTACAGAAAAAAATGACTTGCATCATCACGTACGTCACTCAAGTCCTCTGATGCTTAAGAGGAGAGGACCACACACAGTGGCAGGGCTGGTGAAAACATGCACAGCCTACATGTAAATGCTCAATTTTAAGACATGTAGCCATGCACTCTCACGTGATACCATACGAAGATATACAATTGAGCAAATGCACAGAAAACAATGGTGTGAAAACATAATTAAAACAGACATTGACAGTGACACTGAATGCCATTGCTATACATCTACAAGTGGAACCGAAAAAAGGGGTTTGATTTCAATGGAAGTGGACAGGAAATGCAGGTGTTGGTATTGACTTCCCATTTAAGAAGCACACTAGTATCCCATCACCAATACAACAACGGTCGTACTGTCAAGCAGCAGCTGAAAGGGACTCCTTTGGCATGATACTCACGCCTTTGCCCTCAGATAAGAGCTGATCATTGAGGCTCTTCAGTGACACTTGAGGCTGAGAGCACTGCAAGCCCACTCCTTGGCATAGTCTTGTCTCACCAGAGAGCGCGAGAACACTCCTATGGTTGGCGCCTTTTCTGTGAGGGGCTCACCGTGTCCAAATGGCAGCTGTGCCGGCTTTACCACGCCCGCTCCTCACACTCCCCCAGCCCCCTCTACGCTTTACAAAGGAAACCAGAAGATCCAGCAATGTGAGGAGGACACTTCCAAGCACACAGCACCTCCAAGCACACAGCCATGCCGAGCGCCCATTAGGGAAAGTGATCAAACACGGTGGCGTCTTCCAATTCACTTCTGAACAAAGACATCACTGCAAAGTGATCTGAAAGGCCTCATTACTACTTCTCCTTGAGTGATTCACTTCATTGGATGTCTATTATTTTATGTGACTAGTGGTTCCATCATCGTCCCTAGTCTCTGTTGTTTTCACTTCAGCCCAATTCAGACCAAATGTGAGTAAGTTAGTTTGCTGAAATCCGTTTTGCACAATTAAAAAGTAATGGATGATCACGGGATGGGTTCCTAATGAGCATTAAGTTAACTGTCTGCGTCAAGGCCTGGGGCCACGTGGTGGGGCTCTGAGGTGATCTAGTCAGTCACTCTCATCCTGGTGGAAAATACAGCAGATGATCACAGACAGTCTGATTACACAGTCACCGGGGTTATTTAGGGGTCTTGATAATCTCTCGCAAGCAGTATAAAAACTCCAAGCAAAACAGAGCAATCAGTATCGTTCCTGTAGCGTTTTGCGTGTGATGTGTTGTTGGCACTCTGTCTGTGATATGTTTTACTGTCACATACACCGGATAGGTGCAGTGAACTGGAAGGGAACACAGTGAGGGGCAGGCAACACAGGGCTGTTTCATGGAGGGCATTGCAACCGCAGATGGAGCTGGATCTGGCACGATAATGAAGTCTGATTTCACGAGAGAGAGAGAGAGAGAGAGAGAGAGAGAGAGAGAGAGAGAGAGAGAGAGAGAGAGAGAGAGAGAGAGAGAGAGAGAGAGAGAGAGAGAGAGAGAGAGAGAGAGAGAGAGAGAGAGAGAGAGAGAGAGAGAGAGAGAGAGAGAGAGAGAGAGAGAGAGAGAGAGAGAGAGAGAGAGAGAGAGAGAGAGAGAGAGAGAGAGAGAGAGAGAGAGAGAGAGAGAGAGAGAGAGAGAGAGAGAGAGAGAGAGAGAGAGAGAGAGAGAGAGAGAGAGAGAGAGAGAGAGAGAGAGAGAGAGAGAGAGAGAGAGAGAGAGAGAGAGAGAGAGAAATAAAAGCCCTTGGCCTGAGTTGCATGATCTTAGAGTTCTCCCAGCAGTGCTGTCCCATCTATGGCTCCCACTGGCTGGAGCCCAGTATAACAAACATGCCTTTGTACTGACGTAGGTGAACTATGGGAGCACGTTTTTTTTCGTACTCAAGACTGTGATTAGAGATGTTGACTTTTTGCTGGTAGGGGTCCCTTAAAATGCCTGGAGGGATAAGAACAACCCCTTAGCGTGGCAATCCGCAGTTGAAACAATTAGAAAAGGGAATCCCCGCCGTTGTTTTGGTAAAAAGCTGAAGGATGGGCCTGGAGAAAATGTAACCACTATCACATTCCTAGTCAGAGCTATGGATGCAAGGACTGACCATCCAAGATATCAAAATTATAGTTTTATTCTATGTTTTAAATGATCATAAGCACATTTTGAGGCTATTACAGGGTTTGTTTACATTGACAATGTTTACATACATTTGAGTTAAACAAGCTTATATTTTGGGTTCTGATGGGGTGTGACAGTTGAACTAAACTCATGAGACATCTATAATTATATAGCATTCATAATTTATATGTAAAAAAATGTATGTAGCAGCTACAGACTGCCCCTTTAATGACGCCGAAAACAAAGTTGTATGTGTGAAAACTTGCTCAAGACAGATACATTTCATTTGCCTTTTGATTGTTCCCTTGTAGAAAAACACCTATTTATTTTCCTACAGACAGTTCCATTCATGTGCATAATATACCTAATATCTACAGTGGCAAGAAAAAGTATGTGAAGCCTTTGGAATTACCTGGATTTCTGCATAAATCGGTCATCAAATTTGCTCTGATCTTCATCTAAGTCACAACAATAGACAAACATAGTGTGCTTAACACACAAATGATATTGAATACATAATTTAAACATTCACAGTGTAGGTTAGAAAATGTATGTGAACCCCTAGGCTAATGACATCTCCAAAAGCTAATTGGAGTCTGGAGTCAGCTAACCTGGAGTCCAATCAATGAGACGAGATTGGAGATGTTGGTTAGATCTGCCCTGCCCTATAAAAAACATTCACAAAATGTGAGTTTGCTATTCACAAGAAGCATTGCCTGTTGCCTCAAACAAAAGAGATCTCAGAAGACTTGCATAAAGCTGGAAAGGGTTTACAAAAGTATCTCTAAAAGCCTTGATGTTCATCAGTCTGCAGTGAGAAAAATTGTCTATAAATGGAGAAAGTTCAGCACTGTTGCTACTCTCCCTCTACATGCAAGGTACAGGGCATTGCTAACATGGCAACATAAGACACCATTATTGTTGGAACACAGTTGAGGCTGATTACCACAAAGCAACGGAAACACAAAGAGGAGTTAGTATGTATGAGTTAGTATGTATGAGTTAGTATGTATGAGTTAGTATGTATGAGTTAGTATGTAGGCCTGGTACTTCTGCATTTAAGGACGTGGAATGAGAATGGAAAGTCTGCATGGGAGGGACAAGGTGTCAGGTGAAGAGATCTTGTTCAAGTGTGGGATTTCAGCGGTGGTTAGGCGCTGGGAGGGAACGCTACTGGGACTCATTATGTGTGGATCCTCAAAAAATCTGTCCCCGTCACAAATGGCACCCTATTTCCTACATAGTGCACGACATTTGACCAGGTCAAAGGTAAGTCAAATGTAGTGCACTATGTATGGAAAAGGGTGCCATTTGAGACGGGGACAGTCAAATTCAGACAACTTCCCTAATAGTCTAGCCCTGCATGAGAGGGATATTGACCAGTCATCATGTCTGTCATTATGTGATAAACAGTGAGTTGTGAGGGAAACTTGGATTTTATGATAATATTGGAATATAAGGTATGTGCTTTTTTCTTCTTTGTCTTCGAGGTAATAGAAGTAGCTGGACTCTCGTAATTACTTTGACTGTAAATGATGCTGTTGAAAACAGTTACAATAATGCAACAACAGCAAAAAACGTATAAAGGAAAGAAATGTTCCAACCAAAACAAATTCATCAAAGCACACACACACACACAAATGGCTATATAATGTCTGATGTAGGTTGTTGGTGTGATATTGCATCATATACTGTATCCAGCCAAGGTTCACTGTCAATGCCTCAAATGATAGATTCAGATTCACTGGGTAAGTGAAGCATACACTGACACTAATAGGGGAAGCGTGCGCATGTACAAAAGATAAAGACGGCAGAACAATGGCATCATATCTGCAGCACATGATTACACAAGTGCTACAGAGCGTGCATTGCCATATTGATTGATAAAATGCGCATCAATTACACCAATGGGATAGAAGCATAGTTTAAAAGTGTATATTTTCTACTGTTGTGTTTCTTGGTTCAAGAACAGAGGAAATGTAATCCAATTAGATAGCCTATACCGAGGCCTATGAGTTATAATGGTGTTATAGCCTTCTCAAGCGTTAAGGCTCAATTTAATGGGAAATTAGTTTTCAAAATTACATACATCAGTCCAAATCATGAATGATCACTGAAAACATATTTTCAACGCGCATATTCATGGCACAATCAGCCACTGTTGTGCCATGAGCAGTAAGGTTGAAATGCACTAGTAGACAAAGGAATGTCTTGATCCTCTAGGTGCATGTCACACTGCTATAGGCTACAAACTGCGGTAACACCGCATTAAAATGTCAACATCGTTCATTTGAAACGCAGCGCTTATTTTTCCAGACATATTCTCATTTGACAACACATGGCCGATGTTAGAGATTAAAATGTAGTTGTTTTGTAAGGCTATGGTGTCATTCTTTGGAAATTGCCAACGCATCGCAAACCCAGATTGCCTAAATGTGCGTCGCGGAGAGAACACACATGCCACTTTCTTATCACAGCCGAGCGCAGCAAACGTGGTCGCCTTTGCACAGCATGCGAGAGAGATGGTGTGTAAACTATAGTAGCCTAATGGACGGATCAGAGCCGCTGTCCGTCGGTGATTTCAAGATGAGGACAAACAAAGCCGCTAGTCACTGCACCAATTATCCCATCGTCAATTAAAACGTCAATAAAAACATTGAATAGAAATAATGAAATTATGGGAAATAGGCTAAATATGTATAACGGCAATAATTCCCTCCACGTTGTTGCCAATGTAAAGTGAGTGATGACAAAGCACGAGGACCGTCCGTGGGTAAAGGCGAAGCTTTTGTGGCAGGTAGGCTATACAGTATATCGTTTCTCAAACCACATTGCTGTAGGAAATACTGGGCTGCTATGAGACCAGGCTGAGGATATGAACTATTGTAAACACATGTAACCTCAATTAAACTTGAGTTAGGACTATAATGCAAATATGGAGAGGGGGGATCACATTCCCCCGGTTTCACTGAAATATATGTTCTGGCTCTTTAAATGGCACCCTCGGGCTATTGAGCCGATTGCATTGGCTGCTGAACCAAATAAAGCTCGCAGTCCTTACACAGCAAATATTTCGCTGATTTTCTGTGGATTAATGGGGCGGTTGTAGTATAATGGATACTAGTTTTACATGAGTGCAATTCAGCCAACTGTTGCCAAATTGCTTTTGTTACTCAAAAGCAACAAGTTACACTGTAAAATGTATGCGAGTAAATTATTTTTTAACATCCGATTCGTCGCAGGAGCACATTGGGTAGCTTTAAAGAATATAATATAATTACTAAATAACATAATACTAGCCTAACAATAATGATACTAATCATAATCATTATTATCGTCAATGGAATTTGTCAGTTCGAGTAGCCTAATCTTTAATGTGTAAGCTATACTCGTAAATGTAATTGCATTGCACATTTGAATCACCCCGAGTTCATTTCTGCAGTGAATGAGGGCGGGAGTTCGGACTGGGGGTATTTGCCTTCACCATGGCCCATTAAACGGTTAAGGCCTTTGCAAGTGACAGCTTCTTTTCTCTCCGCGAAAACAAGAGTCATGCCTAACCCAGACGTTCCTCCTCCTCTTCCAGGATAGCAATGCATTCACTACTCTCAAATCGGAGGGAGCTCAAATCGGACTGACTCAGATCATAACAGGATGTGGTATAGCCGTATGTTTCACTCTTAAAACGAGTGTTCACAATCAAAACTAGGCTAATAGCTACAACCAGACAAAAATGATCAGATGCATGCCGCCAAGTGTTGGAGATTTACGCATGTATTATTTTGGAGAGGTTTTCATATCTTCGAACTCCAAACATGAACAGTCCTCTCACCGTACAAGTTTGGAACTCCATTCGCCGTTATAAACATACTATATATAGTCTATTCGAGCACTTGCACAATAATTAAATAATTAAGACATTCGATAACACACATTTCAGTAAAAAGGTTTAAATATGCATGCAGCTCACCTTTCAACTTTCGCTTGTTTTCTTGTAATCCAACCTTTTTGTCCGTTTAACAAATATTTTTTATCACATGGTGACTTCCTTGCAGTTTCCTAAAGCCCCCGACTGCAGGGAGAATACCTTTACTTTACACTATTCGTTTATTTCTTTCTTTTTTTAAATTAAGTTTTGTGGTTATAAAAAGTGTTGTTGTTCTTCTTCAGCAAATGTCAGTGTGTGTGATGATCCTGTGCAGCGTGCTGCTCCGTCTCCGCTGTTTATTACACTCGAATGGAACGCCTACTCTGAATGGCTACATTGTTGACATTGGGCCACT
This sequence comes from Oncorhynchus keta, assembly GCF_023373465.1. Classification (NCBI taxonomy): domain Eukaryota; kingdom Metazoa; phylum Chordata; class Actinopteri; order Salmoniformes; family Salmonidae; genus Oncorhynchus; species Oncorhynchus keta. The sequence continues at coordinate 12,015,169 of NC_068428.1, forward strand.
GACGTCATTCTATCCCTCATTCACAACATTACGCCGTGCAGATTGCGTTGGCGCCCCGGGCTGTAGGCACATACTCAAAAAAAATATCCGCAGTTGAGGTTTGTGAATTCCTATTTCGAGAGCGCGCAGCGCGCGACCTTAATATGTCCAAGCAGCCTCTGTTAATATGAGCAGTTGTATTTTTTATATTTTATTTTACCTTTACTTCACTAGGCAAGTCAGTTAAAAACAAATTCTTATTTACAATGACGGCCTACCCCGGTCAAACCCTCCCCTAACCCGGACAACACGGTAGCGTTGGACTTGTAACCGAAAGGTTGTAAGGTCGAATCCCCAACTGAGGAGGTAAAAATCTGTCATTCTGCCCCTGAACAAGGCAGTTAACCCACTGTTCCTAGGCCTTCATTGAAAATACGAATGTGTTCTTAACTGACTTGCCTAGTTAAATAAAAAATAATTGTGCGCTGCCCTATGGGACTTCCCATCCCAGCCATTTGTGATACAGCCTGGGATGGAACCCGTATATTGCCATGACTTATACAATATACAGGGCAATTAAGGAACATGCAATGATGGGCATAGTTACAGTTCTAAATATATATTCCTTTACAAAGGAGGATATTTAAACCACATACAAGACACCACCAGCCTTTTGAATTGAATAATATACTTATAATTACGTTATTACCAATGCAAATGTCCAAATCAAGGAACAAAGAATAGCCTAACCTACAGTTCGATTCTAGAACGGCAACTTCCTTTTACATACATTCTTACAAGTTTAAGTAGATCTTGAACATGTAAACCCATGTTGTGGTTCAGGACCAAGGTGTAGGCATGGAGGGAAGCTGGCGGTAGAACATGAGGCATGTTACTCAGGCACGTTTTGTTCTGGATCAGCCCACATACTGTTTGTACAAGAGAGCTTTGGCTGGGAATGTTTTTCATTTATAATGTAAGATTCTTCCTCAGGGGAGTTTGCGTGTAATTATGTATGATCATGATGCTACAGACAGCTTTTAGTTTTCATCCCAATACATTCAGTTCACTCACTCAACATTTTACAGTGGCACTCAATGAGTGCTGTAACACCCCCATGTCGCTGCACGTGTCTCACTTGTGGTAGGGACATCAAAATACCAACAGGCATTTGTTTATGCAACAGCAGAGCAATATGGGAACAGCGTATTATTATGAGTGACATAAGACTTACATTTGAAAGGGAAGAAAACACATTAAACATGTTATTTGAGATGTATTGCACAGGGACATGAAACCTGAAATGTGGGCCTAGTGTTGGTCTATGCTGTTCCCCCAGTTCTATTCCACAACTCAACAAACTAATATCACAATTCATCTAGAAGCCTGCCTGAGCACCTGTGTGCTCCTCAAAAAGATGATTCCTGCAAACAATAAATGCATGATGATTTTCATAGATGCCTGTGGGATATTTCTCAATACTTTCAGCTGCACAGCATCACAAACAGTAAAACACATTCCCTGCCAGGGATATCTCTGGATATGACAAAGGATTGCATAATTATTGGATAGTTCAGCACACTCCCACGGATAGGGACAATTGATTCCAAGTAGACAGGCTCATAGCAGCCTCTTGCCAGGCTTGCAATGGTATGTTAGACAGCAGACTAGATCAGACTATGTACTGCTCTTCATGTAAACTATGTTAGACAACGGTTAATGTACGAACAGCGTTAATGTAATAACTTTTCTATTGGTAATACCTTTTAGATTTGTTATGGAATGAAACGGTTAAGATAACTTGCCTGTTGACATAATAAAATGATGACCTTTAACGTAAGAACTTTTCCTGCTAAATGTAATACGTCAGTAGGTGGTTATCACATTAATCAGCGAGGAGCAACTTTTCTGATGAATAATTGAATAACTTCAATCAAGTAATAGCATACCAAATAAATTATTTTATGTAGCCTTATACTTTCCTCAGTTTGATGCACATATCACCACCCACTGCCACACACACACACACACACACACACACACACACACACACACACACACACACACACACACACACACACACACACACACACACACACACACACACACACACACACACACACACACACACACACACACACACACACACACACGGGGTAACACTCCACTTGATTATAGATTGGCATTCATGAAACCTTTACAAAACCATTCCTGACATTCATTTTTCGAATAAAAGTTTCAATAGAACACATCATTACTTTATTTGATTTATTTGATTCATTTTAAGTCAGTTCAGAAATAAATCTTATTTTCAATGACGGCCTAGGAACAGTAGGTTAAACTGCCTTGTTCAGGGGCAGAACGACAGATTTTTACCTTGTCAGCTTGGGGATTTGAGATTGCAACCTTTTGGTTACTAGTCCAATGCTCTAACCACTAGGCTACCTGCCACCCCAGGTTCAATTTAGGCTGGGAGTCAGACCGATCGGCCCGTTCGACTATCCACCATTTAAAGGCAATTTGACTCTTGTCGCGAAGATTCAGTAAACACTGCAGATGTCCATTCAAACCTTTAATGTCAACCGTGCTACAACGCAGCTCTTCCAAGACTCTAATTGAATCCTGGGCATTGTTCAACTGGAATATGCCTTTTTGCTATCACAGTACCCATATATCAGGATGAGTACCTTGCTTGAGACCTTGTGGTAGACCGAGTTAGAGAGACCCGGATTAGAATCTAGTCTGTGCCTGGAAGTGTAACAGAGGTGGTTTGGTACAGATATAGGATCTTAATTTGATCACCTTGTTTTTGACTTGATTTTTCTCCAAAAAATTATATTAATTAGAATTCACACAATAGTTCACATTTCCTGTTGCTGCAGGATTATTTTCCTGCTGTGAGAAACTGGTGTAATTAATATCCTACATCTGTAGTTTGGAGTAACCTCGTGTGAGACCTGAAGACTTGTGTTAGCCCCCCAAGATACAAAAATATTACACTTTAGAGTAATTTTGTGGTTGTGCCTTTCTCAAGGGCACTATGACAGGATATGACATCTAGGATTAGACACCAGAAACCCTCCATTTGCCGGTTCACAAAGACTAGATTTTTCCAATCGGACTTGGGATTCAAACCAGCAAACCTCTGGTTGTTTGCCTCCCCCCTATAGTTACCTTGCCTATAGTTTGGCAAGGTAACAAGTGACCCAAGTTTGAACTTAGTCAATGACACCAGCAACTGTCTGGCTCACACCTGCCAGATTTAGCCTGTCAGCCCAAAACGGCAACCTTACAGTTACTGGCCTTACAGTTACTACCAAATGAATCTCTTTAGGTATCAAAAAAGGTTTCTAAACACACAACAATAATAGTTTACAGAACCACCTTCGTTACACCCCACCACCCATTTCAACTCCTCACAGATACCTATCCAGGTCACAGCACCAATGGGACAGACTGGTGTCTAACCTACACTATATATACAAAAGTATGTGGACAATCCTTCAAATGAGTGGATTTGGCTATTTCAGCAACACCCGTTGCTGACAGGTGTATAAAATGTAGCACATAGCCATGCAATCTCCATAGACAAATATTGGCTGTAGAATGGCCTTACTGAAGAGCTCAGTGACCTTCAACGTGGCACTGTCATAGGATGCCACCTTTCCAACAACAGTTCATAACATTTTTGCTCTTCTAGAGCTGCCCCGGTCAACTGTAAGTAAGTGCTGTTATTGTGAAGTGAAAATGTCTTGTAGCAACAACGACTCAGACAGCGAAGTGGTAGGCAACACAAGCTCACAGAATGGGACTGCTAAGTGCTGAAGCGAGCAAGCACCTAAAAATTGTCTGTCCTCGGTTGCAACACTTACTACCAAGTTCCAAACTGCCTCGCAACGTCAGCACAATAACTGTTAGTCGGGATCTTAATGAAATTGCTCTCCATAGCCGAGCAGCTGCACAAAAGCCTAAGATCACCATGCGTAATGCCAAGCGTTAGTTGCCAAGTGTTGACTGAAGTGGTGTAAAGCTTGCCGCCATTGGACTCCGAAGAATAGAATCACGTTTGACCATCTGGCAGTCCGATGGGCGAATCTGGGTTTGGCGGATGCCAGGAGAACACTACCTGCCAGAATGCATAGTGCCAACTGTAAAGTTTGGTGAAGGAGGAATAATGGTCTGAGGCTGTTTTTCATGGTTCGGGCTAGCCTCCTTAGTTCCAATGAAGGGAAATCTTAACGCTACAGCATACAATGACATTCTAGACGATTCTGTGCTTCCAACTTCGTGGCAAAAGTTTGGGGATGGCCCTTTCCTGTTTCAACATTACAATGCCCCATTGCACAAGGTGAGGTCCATACAGAAATGGTTTGTCAAGATCGGTGTGGAAGAACTTGACTGGCCTGCACAGAGCCCTGACCTGCACAGCATCGAACACCTTTGGGATGAATTGGAATGCTGACTTGGAGCCAGGCCTAATCACCCAACATCAGTGCCCGACCTCACTAATGCTCTTGTGGCTGAATAGAAGCAAGTCCCCTCAGCAATGTTTCAACATCTAATGGAAAGCCTTCCCAGAAGAGTGGAGGCTGTTATAGCAGCAAAGGGGGGACCAACTCCATATTAATGGAATGAGATGTTCGACAAGCAGGTCGTCCACATACTTTTGGTCATGTAGTGTAGGTCTCCTGCAGGCCACAAGACTGTGTTACTCTGCTAAGCTTAAGCATTAGAGCAGGGAGCTTACACAAATCTTTAGGTCTCAGATAAGTTTAAATACACCTAAATCACTTTTCAGGTGGAATCCCCTACTGCCTTGGTGGCCATGAATAAGGCACTTTGTCCCTAAACTGTTACAAGGGCAACGCTGACCGTGTTCTGCTCCAAGCCTGTTCTGTATTTGGTGCGTCATAGGGTTGGGTACGGTGCATAGCCGCGGGAAGTTGTTTTGAGTTTTTTTTTTAAATACCATCAAAAATATATCACCTTTATAAAAAAGCATTGCATTCATCTATACAGACTTACAACAAAATACTATTCCCAATGTGATTAGTAGGACAAGACTTGGTAAAAGTATCACTGCCGCCTAAGTTAATTTCATATCATGGCTGTTTGCAAAAAAAGCCTGTTGTGAACAGCACTCATATTTCTTGGTACTGCATAATTACAATGGGTGTATGTGAGAGATGGTTTCAGGACCATGGACATCTATGTAAGCCATCGTGTAAAAAAGTGCTCACCTCGATCGATCGAGCACAGGTGGGGCTGTGCGGTGGGCTATAAGCCTATACCTATGTGTTTGGCAGGAGCAGGCCTACAAGTTGAGGGCGAAAGAGTGCCATGTCCCTTATTTGATATTGTTCCCATTCCCTTTTCGCCAAGTTGAGAATAGTGAACTAGTAGAAAAAGTGAAAGGCTAATTGTGAGCACTACTCCAGATCACTTGATATCCACCACAAGGTGGAGAGAATAAAAGAGGCAGAGAGAGAGAGAGAGAGATGGGGAGAGGGCCATAGGATGGAGAGAGAGAGAGACTAAACCCGACTAAACTCAAACTAAACTGTGTATCATACAGCAGAGCATGTGTCCGACTTCTAACCATCACAACTGAGTAGATAAGAGCGTAAATCATGAGCGCACCGCTTACAAAACAGAGCCGAGAACTCGCCATGCAGAATTGGACCGATGCCACCCAACTAAATCCAGCAAAGTTGACACACTTATCAACAGAACCTCCCACCAAAGCACACAATTGTTAGAAATAATTGCTCAACAAACCACAACAACTGCATTAAAGAGAAAAAGCACAGTTGACTCATTTCAGTAGCCAACACCATATTATCCACAAGCTTTTGAGCATAAAGCACAAGAGTAGGCAACACACTATCGGACGGGACAGCGATCGGAAGACAGAGGCACAGTTTGATTAGGGTTTCTACTTCTCTAAAGATACCTCTCGTTTGTGGGTGAAGTTGGTCCAGAGTTCAAGTCAAATCAAACTTTATTTGTCACATTCGCCGAATACAACAAGTGTAGACCTTACCGTGAAATTCTTACTTACAAGCCCTTAACCAACAGTGCAGTTCAAGAAGAGTTAAGAAAATATTTACCAAATTAAAGTAAAACATTATAAAAAGTAACACAATATCATAACAATAAGAGGCTATATACAGGGGGCACCGTTACCGAGTCAGTGTGCAGGGTACAGGTTAGAGGTCATTTGTACATGTAGGTAGTGCTCCAGTACCGCTTGCCGTACGGTAGCAGAGAAAACAGTCTATGACTTGGGTGACTGGAGTCCCTGACATTTTTATGGGCTTTCCTCTGACACCACCTATTATATAGGTCCTGGATTGCAGGAAGCTTGGTCCCAGTCATGTACTGGGCCGTACGCATTACCCTCTGTAGCGCCTTACGGTCAGATGCCGAGCAGTTGCCATACCAAGCGGTGATACAACCGGTCATGATGCTCTCGATGGTGCAACTGTAGAACTTTTGGAGGATCTAGGGACCCATGCCAAATCTTTTCAGTCTCCTGCGGGGGAATAGGTTATGTCGTGCCCTCTTCACGATTGTCTTGCTGTGTTTGGACAATGATAGATCGTTGGTGATGTGGACACCAAGGCATTTGAAACTCTCGACCCGCTCCACTATCACTAACAGCTGGTGCTCTCATGCATGCTTCAGTGTTGCTTGCCTCGAAGCGAGCATAAAAGACATTTAGCTCGTCTGGTAGGCTCGCGTCACTAGTCAGCTCGCGTCTGAGTTTCCCTTTGTAGACCATAATAGTTTTCAAGCCCTGCCACATCCGACAAGCATCAGAGCCGGTGTAATAGGATTCAATCTTAATCCTGTATTGACGCTTTTCTTGTTTGATGGTTCATCTGAGGACATAGCAGGATTTCTTATAAGTGTCCGGATTAGTGTTCTGCTCCTTGAAAGCGGCAGCTCTGGCCTGTAGCTCGATGCGGATGTTGCCTGTAATCCATGGCTTCTGGTTGGAATATGTATGTACGGTCACTGTGGGGACGACGTCGTCGATGCACTTATTGATGAAGCCGATGACTGAGGTGGTATACTCCTGAATGCCATTGGATGAATCCCGGAACATATTCCAGTCTGTGCTAGCTAAAACAGTCCTGTAGTGTAGCATCTGCGTCATCTGAACGCTACTGTATTGAGCGAGTAACTGGTACTTCCTGCTTTAGTTTTTGCTTGTATGCAGGAATCAGGAGGATATAATTATGGTCAGATTGTCCAAATGGAGGGCGGGTTAGAGCTTTGTGTGCATCTCTCTGTGTGGAGTAAAGGTGGTCTAGAGTCAAGGGACAGTGCATCCAGTTGAGTTGTGCTTCCTTTTGCAGCGTTAATGATGTTTTTCTCTCATCTGGCTGATATCCCTTGCCCTTTCTGGTCAAATCTTCTCTCCATTTCTGAATGCACCAGATCCACCGATTTCAAAGAATTGAGGCTGATGGCATGTTTTTTTGGTTGGCTATACCAGGATTGAAGAAATCTGATATACTTTTCTGAGACACTTAGATTTTGATTGACCTTGATAATGTAAATCATAATTGCTAGCCTGCAGGAAGGAATGAACCGGAAACGATCAACCTCGCGGTAATGCATTGCCAATGATTGGTTGTTATTTTAGAGTAGAAATGTTTGGTGAGACTGAGCTGGATGGTTGCTGGTGTTACTGACTGTGTTAGTTATGCGTAGCACAAGACTTTGATAGCCTCTGCTCAGCTTAAGCCAAGGTGTTAGCTTGTGGAGCTAATAGTCTTCAGGTTTCAGGCAAGGTTATTCAACATGTTAAAATTACAACATTTGCCCTGATGCCATCCAGATCTGGGTTCAAGTAGCATTTGAAATCCTCCAAATAGTTACTTTAAAATTTCTTATGGATGGAGGGCAGTATTGAGTAGCTTGGATGAATAAGGTGCCCAGAGTAAACTGCCTGCTACTCAGTCCCAGAAGATAAGGTATGCATATTATTAGTAGAGTTGGATAGAAAACACTCTGAAGTTTCTAAAAAATGTTTGACTGATGTCTGTGATTATAACAGAACTCATATGGCAGGCAAAAACCTGAGAAAAAAATCCATCCAGGAAGTTGGAAATCTGAGGTTTGTAGGTTTTCAAGTCTTTGCCTATCCAAGATACAGTGTAAATTTGGTCCGATTGCACTTCCTAAGGCTTCCACTAGATATCAACAGTCTTTAGAACCGTGTCTCAGGCATCTACTGTGAAGGGGGAGCGAATAAGAGCTGTTTGAACCAGGTGTCTGGCAGAATGCCATGAGCTAAGTCATGTGTACGGCCGTGAGAGCTAGCTGCGTTCCTTTTAATTTCTAAAGACAAAGTAATTGTCCGGTTGAAACATAATTGAAGATTTATGATAAAAACATCCTAAAGATTGATTCTATACATCGTTTGACATGTTTCTACGAACTGCAATATAACTTTTTTGACTTTTCGTTTGGACTAAGTGTGCCTGTGCCTCATGAATTTTGATTTGTGAACTAAACGTGCAAACAAAAAGGAGGTATTTGGACATAAATGATGGCTTTATCGAACAAAACAAACATTTATTGTGGAACTGGGATTCCTGGGAGTGCATTCTGATGGAGATCATCAAAGGTAAGTAAATATTTATAATCCTATTTCTGACTTCTGTTGACTCCACAACATTGCGGGTATCTGTATGGCTTGTTTTGGTGCCTGGGCGCTGTACTCAGATTATTGCATGGTGTGCTTTTTCCGTAAAGCTTTTTTCAAATCTGACACAGCGGTTGCATTAAGAAGAAGTATATCTTTATTTCCATGTATAACACTGGTATTTTCCTCAACATTTATGATGAGTATTTCTGTAAATTGACGTGGCTCTGTGCAAAATTACCGGATGTTTTGGAAGCAAAACATTACTCATCCTGTCTCATCCCTACAGCTAGCACTGTACTGCAGCGCTAGCTGTGCCACCAGAGACTCTGGGTTCGCGCCCAGGCTCTGTCGCAACTGGCCGTGACCGGGAGGTCCGTGGGGCGATGCACAATTGGCCTAGCGTTGTCTGGGTTAGGGAGGGTTTGGCCGGTAGGGATATCCTTGTCTCATTGTGCACCAGCGACTCCTGTGGCGGGCCGGGCGCAGTGCGCGCTAACCAAGGTCGCCAGATGCAAAGTGTTTCATCCGACACATTGGTGCTTCCGGGTTGGATGTGTGCTGTGTTAAGAAGCAGTGCGGCTTGGTTGGGTTGTGTTTCGGTGGACACATGACTTTCAGCCTTCGTCCTTCGCCCACAAGGGAGTTGTAGCGATGAGACAAGGTGGTAGCTACTAACAATTGGATACCATGAAAAAGGGGGTAAAATTCACACACAAAAAAAATAAAAATAAGTTTTAAGCTGCTTGAGCCTGCCCGGACTGCCAGATTGATGAGTTTTGTACTTTTGGGGCTACTCCATCAATGTCCATCAAAATAAGGGAAATAATACCTAAAATCATTCAATTTGGTATCTACATGATCAGTTGAAGTTATTACATTATTCATCAAAAACGTTGCTACTCCCCTGATAACGTACTAACTACCTGAAATAGTTATTACATTAACCGTTCAACAATGTATTAAGATTTAATCCCAAACTAAGTAAAGGTGTGTTCTATTGCAGCTTTTATTTGGAAAATTACATTCCACTATGAATGGTTTCATATGACCAAGTAAAGTGTTACGCCTGTGTGTGTGTGTGTGTGTGTGTGTGTGTGTGTGTGTGTGTGTGTGTGTGTGTGTGTGTGTGTGTGTGTGTGTGTGTGTGTGTGTGTGTGTGTGTGTGTGTGTGTGTGTGACTGTACATGTGTGCTTGTGAGTGCTTCTATGTATGAGTATTCCTGTATGATGTGCATGAGTTTGTTTGTGTTGTAGTTGGCAGCGGGTGCTGGTATGTGCATCAAATTGAGGGAAGTACTGTAGTACATAAAAACATAGATTTTGTTATGTTATTACGTGATTTGTTGAAGTTATTACATTATTTAAAAAAAAACATTTTTACTCACTGGTTAATGTAGTAACTACCATTTAATGTAATAACATTACATTAGGCAGAAAAAGTTATTACATTAACCGTTCAATCCTTTATTACGTTAATCGGCAAGGTATTACATTAACCGTTCAACCTTTTATTACGTTAACCGGCAAGTTATTACATTAAACCAGTATTATTAACCGGTTTTATTACATAAAAAAAATCTCAAAGTTATTACATTATCCACAGTTATAACATTAACAGTTGTTACAGGGTGGCTTTTGTATCCATGAGTAATTGTAGGCCACCCCCAGATGCATATTTGTAGATTCTCTTTTTTACCCCTTTACTGTACTGTGTGTCAATTAAATATAATTTCTGTAGGAACATAGGACTCGTACTAAAGACCTCCAACGCTGTCGGTCTTGGGCTACTTTCTTTGCCTCTGCCTTTGACAAGTGGATGGTTTTGAGTTCCGTGGTCAGACATCTACGTCAGGTCATGGTTGATCTTGCTTCTCTTCGTTTGCCTTTTGTCATGCCCTGACCTTAGAGATCCTTTTTCTGTCTCTATTTTGGTTTGGTCAGGGCGTTAGTTGGGGGTGGGGATTCTATGGTTTGTGTTTCTATGATTTTCTATTTCTATGTTTTGGCCGGGTATGGTTCTCAATCAGGGACAGCTGTCTATCGTTGTCTCTGATTGGGAACCATACTTAGGTACCCTTTTTCCCATTTGTGTTTGTGGGAAGTTAACTTTGTTTGATGGCACATAGCCTTAAGCTTCACGGTTTCTTTTGTATTGTTTATTGTTTTGTCGGCGTCATTTTGAATAAAGGAGAAAATGTACGCTCCCCACGCTTTTTTCAACAGCCGTGACACCTTTAGGATAAAGCAACATGCATGAGTGTAATTTTAGAGTCTATGTGTAACCCACACAAAAGGTAAACTTACATTTGAGATAATAAGTACTAAATGTTAAATGGTCAAAATGAACTGACCCTTGTTAGTGGAAAAAATGTGTGAAGTGAGACATTTTGTGAGGAGAAGACAAGGAGGTCTGTAAAGGAAAGATTGATGGGAGGCCAGAGACACACCATTTGACAAACCCAAAGTAATCCAGCAGATTAGAGGAGCCATTCATATTCATATTCATCCACAGAAACCTTCAGGACATCTGAAGCTTTTAATACCCATCCAAATGGTTTAGCACCAAAGCTGGGCTGGGGGCCTCCAGAGGGAAGGTGTCCCATATCTTAGCATAGAGAGACAGAGAGACATGGCTCACTCTTTTGTCTCAGCAGACAATGCTCCTGAAGTCAACATCGTGCCTATGCTGAGAATGCTCAAAGGTGCACGAGGAGAAGCTATTTTCAAACGTCTGTGGAATATAAGGAGTCTAAAGTGGGGATGGCAAAACCTTGGTTTCCCGCCTCCACTGGGGACAAACACTGAAGTTTATGTCAGGAAGACTAATTAGAGCTAATCCAAACAGCATGTTCAGTGTCTGACATTCAGGCAAGACATTGGAGGTATGGTAGCATAGTGTAGTGAGACACTACAAAAAGGTTTGACTCGACTCACCCACAGAGTGGAGTGGAATCTGAGAAACCATGAACTTTCAGTTGTGAGGAAAAGGCAGTTGTACGGATTGCTCAACAGGGAGGAATGTTGTTTTGTGTTGAGTTGCATAAACAATAGGCAGAAGGCTATCTGTCCATTATGAGGAAACATTTTTCACCAACTCGAGATAAGTGAATACAGATACAACAATGCAATTTTAAGAAATCTTGAAAAGTACATTTAAACTCTTCTGGGACAGCATACTATCCCATTATTGTGTTCTGTACTCAGGTTAACTGATGTACCTCAGAGCAATCCAGACAGACCACACAGGAGTTGTATATCTACATACAGTACATTCCGGGAGAGTTACCTCGCTGAAATGCCATCTTGAAAATGCAGTTCTTGGAAAGAGTAGAACATTCACACTAATGGCTTTTGATGTTTACTAATTGCATGCATTACTTATACTTCATGTATACTTCATGTATACACGGTATATTTAAAGGTACAGTATATACACTACCACATCGCAAGCAAAGCCTGTACAATCCTGCATTTGTTCCGAAACGAGTGACTCATAGCAAAAGTATTCGGAGTAAAACCAGAAACAAAAGCTCTGTACAAACTGAGAGAAACAAGTCGGTCAAACAGTCACATCTTAGTGTGTGGAGGGATGACTCATTTCAAAGGGATTCATTTGGGTTTTGCGGTCGAACGATAGGACCCAGAGACAGAAATCATCCATGAATTTGCTGGCTAAGGCGTACGGCAAGCTCAGACCTAGGCACAGACGTAAATGCAGCCTTGTTGTCAGCTAGCATGAGACCCAAACCCAAATACCTTGATTACGTCAATTACAGTAGCTCTAACAGTGCCCCAGGGACCGTTCTAACCGCCATTCATAACAAAGCCTGCCACAGAACAACTTCCCTGGCTCAGGTTACCTTCAGAACAGGTGACACGCATTCAAACACAATAACAGACCGTCCGTGCCTGCCTCAGGCCTCATACAATAGCTGTCTGGCAGTTTGAGTTGGTTTGCATTTTTTTCTCTTTTACCTTTGAGATGGAAAAATAAAAACCAGACTTCCTTGGCTGACAGATTGTTTTTTATGTTCATCAAGTGTGGACAAGTGTGTGTATGTGCGTGGGCGGTGAGGCTGGGGTTGCAGGGTTCACACCAATGCCAAACCAATGCCTTGGCTCATAAGCAGAACCCTCAATCACTCATATGGTCTAAACAAACCCAAACAGTAACAGAGCTTTTTTTACTGCCCGTTTTAAGCCACTGATGTGTGTTCTGGCCAGTGAGGGAGGGAGGAGCAGGAACAGGAATTTCTGAGTGGCTGCCAGTTCCACCCAGGAAAAAGTATTTAAGCAGATAAGCTGGAGAGGGTATAGCCATGACACAACTCTTGTGTTGATAAGGAGTTTGTACACAGATGCTTTTGAAGAATTCACTGTGTGCCTGGATAGCGCAGTAAACAGAGAAAGCTCCCTGTTTAGTCTAGACTCTAGTCAGACTCAGCAGGGTTGCACGGGCTGTTTACATGGGAAGTGGACCTATATACACTGTGCTCTAAGCTGCTTTCCGTGTGGCTGAACAGGTGAAATCCTTTAAGACAGTTCCCTGTCATCACTACGCTCGCTCGTTGCTCTGTCGATGAACGGGCCGAGTAAACAAATAGAGTGAATGGGGTGTGAGCGATAAGTCATCACATTTTGAGCTACCCGTCTCTCTCTCTGTCTGAGAGCCTCAGTCTTCTACGCATCTGCTCCCCTAGAGGCCGTCGTCACCACACGCATGCTTGAATGCAATTGCTTTTCGCCCACACGCTGTCAGTCACATGGGCCTGTAATAACAGCTTGTCGCACTGTCCCACTCAGTCACAACACAGCCAGCACTTCAGCGCTCTCCCCTCTTTCCCACTCTCTCGCTCTGTCACATATACAGCACATACAATTGTACACACATACATATTTTGACTGTGATTACTGTTTTATTGGTATTAGTTGTCTGCTTCGTGGAGGAAAATGTGCAGATTGTAAGGTGCAAGGGAATGGTGGATTGTTATATAGCTAGCCCTGTACTGCTAAATGACTTAAATGTAAATGTAAATGTATACAGCCAGTCCTCCCTCCTTCCACTCCCCACCCCAGACCCATCTGGGGAGAAGATGCGGTATGCAGCTCTCGTGATTGAAGATAAAATATAGACACGTCACCTCTCACCCACACTGCACAGAGTACAGTGCAGGAGACAGCGAGTCATCTCAATGGGAGCACCTTTTTATTTATTTATTTATTTCACCTTTATTTAACCAGGTAGGCAAGTTGAGAACAAGTTCTCATTTACAATTGCGACCTGACCAAGATAAAGCAAAGCAGTTCGACAGATACAACGACACAGAGTTACACATGGAGTAAAACAAACATACAGTCAATAATACAGTATAAACAAGTCTATATACAATGTGAGCAAATGAGGTGAGAAGGGAGGTAAAGGCAAAAAAGGCCATGGTGGCAAAGTAAATACAATATAGCAAGTAAAACACTGGAATGGTAGTTTTGCAATGGAAGAATGTGCAAAGTAGAAATAAAAATAATGGGGTGCAAAGGAGCAAAATAAATAAATAAATTAATTAATTAAATACAGTTGGGACAGAGGTAGTTGTTTGGGCTAAATTATAGGTGGGCTATGTACAGGTGCAGTAATCTGTAAGATGCTCTGACAGTTGGTGCTTAAAGCTAGTGAGGGAGATAAGTGTTTCCAGTTTCAGAGATTTTTGTAGTTCTTTCCAGTCATTGGCAGCAGAGAACTGGAAGGAGAGGCGGCCAAAGAAAGAATTGGTTTTGGGGGTGACTGGAGAGATATACCTGCTGGAGCGTGTGCTACATGTGGGAGATGCTATGGTGACCAGCGAGCTGAGATAAGGGGGGACTTTACCTAGCAGGGTCTTGTAGATGACATGGAGCCAGTGGGTTTGGCGACGAGTATGAAGCGAGGGCCAGCCAACGAGAGCGTACAGGTCGCAATGGTGGGTAGTATATGGGGCTTTGGTGACAAAACGGATTGCACTGTGATAGACTGCATCCAATTTGTTGAGTAAGGTATTGAAAGGGCTATTTTGTAAATGACATCGCCAAAGTCGAGGATTGGTAGGATGGTCAGTTTTACAAGGGTATGTTTGTCAGCATGAGTGAAGGATGCTTTGTTGCGAAATAGGAAGCCAATTCTAGATTTAACTTTGGATTGGAGATGTTTGATATGGGTCTGGAAGGAGAGTTTACAGTCTAACCAGACACCTAAGTATTTGTAGTTGTCCACGTATTCTAAATCAGAGCCGTCCAGAGTAGTGATGTTGGACAGGCGTGTAGGTGCAGGTAGCGATCGGTTGAAGAGCATGCATTTAGTTTTACTTGTATTTAAGAGCAATTGGAGGCCACGGAAGGAGAGTTGTATGGGATTGAAACTTGCCTGGAGGGTTGTTAACACAGTGTCCAAAGAAGGGCCGGAAGTATACAGAATGGTGTCGTCTGTGTAGAGGTGGCTCAGAGACTCACCAGCAGCAAGAGCGACCTCATTGATGTATACAGAGAAGAGAGTCGGTCCAAGAATTGAACGCTGTGGCACCCCCATAGAGACTGCCAGAGGTCCGGACAGCAGACCCTCCGATTTGACACACTGAACTCTATCAGAGAAGTAGTTGGTGAACCAGGCAAGGCAATCATTTGAGAAACCAAGGCTGTCGAGTCTGCCGATGAGGATGTGGTGATTGACAGAGTCGAAAGCCTTGGCCAGATCAATGAATACGGCTGCACAGTAATGTTTCTTATCGATAGCGGTTAAGATATCGTTTAGGACCTTGAGCGTGGCTGAGGTGCACCCATGACCAGCTCTGAAACCAGATTGCATAGCAGAGAAGGTATGGTGAGATTCGAAATGGTCGGTAATCTGTTTGTTGACTTGGCTTTCGAAGACCTTAGAAAGGCATGGTAGGATAGATATAGGTCTGTAGCAGTTTGGGTCAAGAGTGTCCCCCCCTTTGAAGAGGGGGATGACCGCAGCTGCTTTCCAATCTTTGGGAATCTCAGACGACACGAAAGAGAGGTTGAAGAGGCTAGTAATAGGGGTGGCAACAATTTCTGCAGATAATTTTAGAAAGAAAGGGTCCAGATTGTCTAGCCCGGCTGATTTGTAGGGGTCCAGATTTTTCAGCTCTTTCAGAACATCAGCTGAATGGATTTGGGAGAAGGAGAAATGGGGAAGGCTTGGGCGAGTTGCTGTTGGGGGTGCAGTGCTGTTGACCGGGGTAGGAGTAGCCAGGTGGAAAGCATGGCCAGCAGTAGAAAAATGCTTATTGAAATTCTCAATTATGGTGGATTTATCAGTGGTGGCAGTGTTTCCTATCTTCAGTGCAGTGGGCAGCTGGGAGGAGGTGTTCTTATTCTCCATGGATTTTACAGTGTCCCAGAAATGTTTTGAGTTAGTGTTGCAGGAAGCAAATTTCAGCTTGAAAAAGCTAGCCTTGGCTTTTCTAACTGCCTGTGTATAACGGTTTCTAGCTTCCCTGAACAGCTGCATATCACGGGGGCTGTTCGATGCTAATGCAGAACGCCATAGGATGTTTTTGTGTTGGTTAAGGGCAGTCAGGTCTGGGGAGAACCAAGGGCTATATCTGTTCCTAGTTCTACATTTCTTGAATGGGGCATGTTTATTTAAGATGGTTAGGAAGGCATTTAAAAAAAATATCCAGGCATCCTCTTCTGACGGGATGAGATCAATATCCTTCCAGGATACCCGGGCCAGGTCGATTAGAAAGGCCTGCTCGCTGAAGTGTTTCAGGGAGCGTTTTACATTGATGAGTGGAGGTCGTTTGACCGCTGACCCATTACGGATGCAGGCAATGAGGCAGTGATCGCTGAGATCTTGGTTGAAGACAGCAGAGGTGTATTTAGAGGGGAAGTTGGTTAGGATGATATCTTTGAGGGTGCCTGTGTTTAAGGCTTTGGGGGGGTACCTGGTAGGTTAATTGATAATTTGTGTGAGATTGAGGGCATCAAGTTTAGATTGTAGGATGGCTGGGGTGTTAAGCATGTTCCAGTTTAGGTCGCCTAGCAGCACGAGCTCTGAAGATAGATGGGGGGCAATCAGTTCACATATGGTGTCCAGAGCACAGCTGGGGACAGAGCGTGGTCTATAGCAGGCGGCAACGGTGAGAGACTTGTTTTTAGAGAGGTGGATTTTTAAAAGTAGAAGTTCAAATTGTTTGGGTACAGACCTGGATAGTAGGACAGAACTCTGTAGGCTATCTTTGCAGTAGATTGCAACACCGCCCCCTTTGGCAGTTCTATCTTGTCTGAAAATGTTGTAGTTTGGAATTAAAATTTCTGAATTTTTGGTGGTCTTCCTAAGCCAGGATTCAGACACAGCTAGAACATCCGGGTTGGCAGAGTGTGCTAAAGCAGTGAATATAATATGCTTCTAATGTTAACATGCATGAAACCAAGCCTATTACGGTTACAGAAGTCATCAAAAGAGAGTGCCTGGGGAATAGGAGTGGAGCTAGGCACTGCAGGGCCTGGATTCACCTCTACATCGCCAGAGGAACATAGGAGGAGAAGAATAAGGGTGCGGCTAAAAGCAATCAGAATTGGTCGTCTAGAACGTCTGGAACAGAGAGTAAAAGGAGGTTTCTGGGGGCGATAAAATAGCATCAAGGTATAATGTACAGACAAAGGTATGGTAGGATGTGAATACAGTGGAGGTAAACCTAGGTATTGAGTGATGAAGAGAGAGATATTGTCTCTAGAAACATCATTGAAACCAGGAGATGTCATTGCATGTGTGGGTGGTGGAACTAATAAGTTGGATAAGGTATAGTGAGCAGGACTAGAGGCTCTACAGTGAAATAAGCCAATAAACACTAACCAGAACAGCAATGGACAAGACATATTGACATTAAGGAGAGGCATCCTTAGTCGAGTGATCAAAAGGGTCCAGTGAGTGGAGAGGTTGGTTGGGGGTCATGGCGATTTAGACAGCTAGCCAGGCCATCGGTAGCAAGCTAGCATAGGATGGAGGTCTGTTGTTAGCCAGCTCTTGCGTTCTGTCAGTAGATTAGTGGGGTTCCGTGTGGTAGAGGGGATTAATCCAAATCACACAACAAAATAAAAAAGAAATAAAATAAAAATAAAAATAATAGATATAGTTATAGAGGCCCAAGAAGAAACATAATAATAATAAAAATAAATCAATTGTCCGATTGTCTATTCTGAGAGCAGCCGGTAAGACAGCTAACGGTTAGCAGGCCGCAGATGGGCGTTCAGGTAACGTCGTGACGGAGGAGCCAGCCGGATCTCCTTCGGGTAGATAACGTCGGCAGTCCAGTTGTGAAGGCCCGGTGGGGCTCCGCGTAGGCAGTAAAACGGGTCCGGATAGGTGACTGCAGCCCAGGAGTGATTGACGGAGCTCAGGAGTGATTGACGGAGCTGGCTAGCTCCGGAGTAATTGATGTTTGCTCCGGAATCGACGAAAGCAGATAGTCACACGGATAGCAGCTAGCTAGCTGTGAGATCCGGGTATGAATGTCCAGAGAGCAGTTGAAATCCAGGGACATGGAGAGAAAAATTGGTCCGGTATGTTCCGTTCCGAGCCGCGCTGCGCCGTACAAAACTGGCGATAGATTTTCGAGCTAAAGGATAGCTGATGACCACAAACCGTGGTTAGCTGAATACTAACGATTTGCCAGTAAAGAAGCTAACTAGCTTCTGAACTAGTTTCTGATTAGCTTCTGGATTAACTTCTGGGCTAGCTTCTGGCTAGCTTCTGGCTAGCTTCTGGCTAGCTTCTTGGAGGATTGCAGATTTGAGGTAAATAATACTTATTTATAAATATAAATTGGTGAGGCGGGTTGCAGGAGAGTGTTTTGAAGATGAGTTGATGGAAAATAAAAATAAAATGTATGTGAAAAAAGTTGTAAATATATATATATACAGGACACGACAGGACGAGGACAAAAGACGCCTGAACTGCTATGCCATCTCGGAAAGAATCTTATCAGCACATAAATAAAAAATATAACATGTCTTTCTATCGCAACACCTTACATCTTGTCTGTCATACACATACACATTGGAGACCTCTTGTTCATATTTCTCTGCCTCCGTCTTGGTGGGAGAATGTCTCCATCACACTCAACAGGAGTACAAATTAGGGCTGTGACAATTATGGCATTTTGGGGTAACGATAAATTGTCAAGCAAATAGTCACGGTTATTGTTATAATTGGTATTTATGTAGAAAAACTTTCTGCACTTGTAATCATACAACAAAGCTTCGGCGACACCTCTGTCTCAAAATTGAATGGTTTGGACCGCTTTGAACTTGTGGAAACGAAGCTTCTCCTCCCGCCTGTGCCGTTTTGCTCGTAAAATGATTACCAACTTTACCCACTTCACGTAAAAATGAAAAACTGCTATTTGGTGACCTATCCATAACTGTTGGTTCAGTGATTAGTCGATAATTGTGCTAGCCCTACTTGGAATGGCATGATGTATACGTATTTATCCTTCCAGTCCTTTCCTCCGCATGCTTTGCAGAGCTTGAACCTTACCCATCATCAAAATGTGTGAACATTACAACTGTCAATTTCAGCACATAATTATACAGTAGGGTGTCTTTGCTTAATTGCCATTAGATCTAATCATTTTCCATTGACGATTTTCAGCCAGGCTATCTTAAAAAGGATGCTAATGAGGATTATTGTGAACGGCTAGGGAGGGAGGCAGTATTTTCAATGGGCACACACTGGTTGAATCAACGTTGTTTCAACTTAATTTGTCAAAGTGTTGTGACGTGGAACCTAATGTGGAAAATAGATTGGATTTGAAAAAAGTAATCAACCAGTACTGTTTTCATCTCGTTTTAATCAGCTCTGTAAACATTGAAATTAGGTTCAAACTTAAACATATTGAATTAACCTGAGTAATAAGTGGATACAATTTCAACATAATCATCAGAACTATGTACATGTTGAAAGAGCATTGAACATTCCACATAGAAACGTTAAAAATAGACTACATAAACGTAGACCACCTAAATAACATTGAATAGTTGAAAGTCACTAACTTTTCTTACACAATCTGTATGTAGAAGTAAATTTGGAGTGAAGTTTATATATTTTACTATCAACATTGAAACAAGGTCAAATAAAATATTTATAATAAAAGTTGCAATTTCAACGTATATATAGAACCAGTCAAAAGTTTGGACACTCCTAGTCATTTAAGGGTTTTTCTTTATTTTTTTTAAATTATTTTCTACATTGTTGGATAATAGTGAAGACATCACAACTATGAAATAACACATGTAGAATTATGTAGTAACCACAGGTGTTAAATCAAAATATATTTACATTTTAGATTCTTCAAAGTAGCCACCCTTTGCCTTGACAGCTTTGCACACTTTTCCAACCGTCTTGAAGGAGTTCCCACATATGCTGAGCACTTGTTGGCTGATTTTCCTTCACTCTGCAGAGTGATTGTGGAGGCCAGGTCATCTGATACAGCACTCAATCACTCTCCTTCTTGGTCAAATAGCCCTTACACAGCCTGGAGGTGTGTTGGGCTATTGTCCTGTTGTAAAACAAATGATAGTCCTACTAATCGCAAACCAGATGGGATGGCATGTCGCTGAACCATGCTGGTTAAGTGTGCATTGAATTATAAATAAACCAGACAGTGTCACCAGCAAAGCACCCCAACACCATCACACCTCCCCCATGCTTCAGTGGGAACTACACATGCAGAGATATTCTGTTCACCTACTCTGAGTCTCACAGACATGGCAATTGGAACCAACAATCTCAAATTTGGACTCATCAGACCAAAGGACAGATTTCCACCGGTCTAATGTCCATTGCTATGTTTCTTGGCCCATGCAAGTTTTCTTCTTATTGGAGTCCTTTAGTCGTGGTTTCTTTAAAGCAATTCGACCATGAAGGCCTGATTCACACAGTCTCCTCTGAACAGTTGATGTTGAGATGTGTCTGTTACTTGAACTCTGTGAAGCATTTATTTGAGCTGCAATTTCTTTACTTGAACTCTGTGAAGCATTTATTTGAGCTGCAATTTCTGAGGCCGATAACTCTAACAAACGTATCCTCTGCAGAGGTAACTCTGGGTCTTCCTTTTGTGTGCGGTCCTCATGACAGCCAGTTTCATCATAGTGCTTGATGATTTTTACGTTTTTTACGACTGCACTTGAAAACAAAGTTCTTGGAATTTTCCGGATTGACTGACATTCATGTCTTAAAGTAATGACGGACTGTCATTTCTCTTTGCTTATTTGAGCTGTTCTTGCAATAATAGGGACTTGGTCTTTTATCAAATAGGGCTATTTTCTGTATACCACCGCTATCTTGTCACAACACAACTGATTGGCTTAAAACGCATTAAGAAGGAAATACATTCCACAACTTAACTTTCAACCAGGCAAACCTGTTAATTGAAATGCATTCCAGGTGACTACCTCATGAATCTGGATGAGAGAATGTCAAGAGTGTGTAAAGTTGTCATCAAGGAAAAAGGTGGCTACTTAGGGCGGCAGATAGCCTAGTGGTTAGAGCGTTGGAGTAGTAACCGAAAGGTTGCAAGAACGAATCCCCGAGCTGACAAGGTAAAAAAAAAATGTTGTTCTGCTCCTGAAAAAGCCAGTTAACCCACTGTTCCTAGGCTGTCATTGAAAATAATAATTTGTTCTTAACTGACTTGCCTAGTTAAATGAAGGTAAAATAAATACAACTTTGAAGAACCTAAAATATATTTGGATTTTTTAAATACTTTTTTAGTTACTTCATGACTCCATGTGTTATTTCATAGTATTCATGTATTCACTATTATCCTACAATATAGAAAATAGTAAACATAAAGAAAAACCCTGGTATGAGTAGATGTGTCCAAACTTGACAGGTACTGTGGTTCTGATGATTATGTTGAAATTAGAATGATGTAACCTGTTAATCAGGTTAAGTCAATGTATTTGTTTTACACGCTGGTTGAAATTAGATGAAAACAGTACTGGTTGATGACTTTTTTCAAATCTAAATGTATTTTCCACATCACAATACATTGACAAATTATGTTAAAACAACAGTGTGTGCCCGGTGGGTTTTACTACCCAATATTTTTGATATTTGTGGGCAATCATTTCTGTTTCGGTTGCTAATTTGTTTCTGATCCAGTAATTGAAGAAAATAACAGATTGTTTATTTTTATGGTAAAACAATAGAGACATTTTTTTATAAGATCATGTCAAAGTTAAATTACTACCATCCAAATATATGAAATGCACATGAAATACTACACCTGGTAAGATGTAGCCTACAGAAAGTAAACTGCCAACACAGAGCTGAAACCGCCGTCATTTTCTGCGTGATGTCTTTGACTCTGCAGACGAGAACTTAAATAATCACCCACAGCCTCTTTTGAAGGCCAACTAGGGATTCATACAGATTAATGGAATACGTATCTGGCACACAGTGCAATTTATAGACCAACATACACGATATTATGACCCAAATTCTGTCCATTATTAAAAACTGCAACATCTCTCTGACCGTTTCTAGCCTATTTATGTCACACAGTTTCCATGGCTACCATGAGATAGAGAAATTCTAGTGCACATTAAGTGCAACTTCAACTTTCCTTTTCAGAGAGAAGATGAATGATCATTCTGCCTCCACACATTGTTAAACTTCAACGCAAGCAGTAATTTCTCAACAGCCATGTCTACAAACAGTAGTAATGAACAACATCATTGTGCAATAGCTCAAATAAAATGAAATTGTATTGGTCACACACATATTTAGCGCATGTTATTGTGGGTGTAGTGAAATGCTTGTACTATAGGCATTCATATTGCCAACCACTTACATCAAAGTCAAGGAAAGACTGTGCAAAAGCATGATGACTGACAACAAAAACGGGTATTTTTGGCTGTAATCGTGTAATGCAGTATGTCATATCTTCCTACGACAGATGCACAATAGTTCTTACGAATTTAACTAATCCCCTACCAAGAATATAAACACGTAACAGTTGGATCCAAGCATAGAATTTGAAATCAGTGTTGATGTGTGCATACAAAACACACTCACAAAAGAAAGACATCTGCATATCTAGGAAAGAGACAAAGACTTCATTCCAAATGGCACCCCATTCCCTTTATAGTGCACTACTTTTGGCCAGGAGTAGTGCATTATATAGGGCAGCGGTAGGCACCAACTAGGCACCACACCTGACCAAGTGAGATAATTGATCAGTTCAGTGAATGCCTAAATTCAACACAGACAAATTCAACACTGCCTGCGGCCCTCCAGAACCAGGGTTGCCTACTACCCTTGTTATACGGGACTGGATGTAATTTGGGACACAGGCCCAAAGATGGCATTCATGTTTCCTTGGCCAGACACAGACCTTCGCCATCCATTTCCTCTCTGCAGAGACAAGAAGCAAAACACAAAATGAGAATGTCACTGTGAGAACAAAGCAGCGCAGCACAGGATAGGGCTGCTAACAAAACGCTCAGTTCTTTATTTCCACCACACTCAACAGTTCAACAAGGGCATGGAGGCCAGCCAAAGCAAGCAACACAATACCTGGCCGCAGAAGGGAGATGACATCATTTCTCCTCAAAATTATTAATTGTCTTCTCTTTAGCGGTCAACTTCAAAACACACAAGATTAACTCTATTGTGAGGGTGAAAACACAGCCTTCGTAAGCAGAAGGGAGATCATTTTAACAAAAAAATATAACAACATTGTGTTACATACCTTTTGCCCTTGAAAGAGGAATCAGATCATCGGTTTTTGCTAAGACTTCAAAAGGCAAATCTGACCAGCTTTGTTAGGGACTTGTGTAACTAATCGTGTTGTTGCCATATAAAACAAGATCATCATTTCATACAATCAATAAATTAGGTTACAAGTCTTGAATCATTACCGTACACAAAGTATTAAGAGTATTAAGGTTTGATCCCCTCAACTGTTACACCATACAGTGGCAAACGTTCAGTTTCTTTGTCCGTGAAAAAGAGCCTCAGTTCCTGGACAGAGAACATGTCTAGATCTTGTACGCCACCTCCTGGCAGAACACAAAAACACCCAGAAATCCCCATTATATAAGACAAAGAACCACAAAAAACGATGAGCGGGACGAAAACCCCACCTAGTAATGATTGAACTTACACACAGTAAGGTCCTTGACCGATGTGATGCGTCATCAGTAGTCAGCCCTTTAGCAGACTCATTTGTTTGTGTTGCCAGTTCAGGTGTGAACAAACACCTTACCCAGCACCCCACAACCTTCACTGAAGGGTGTTATGGGAAGCTTCGAGATATAAGATGAAAACACAATCTGCAAGACCAATTTAGCTCATCTAAATCATAACAGGATAACGTTTTGGCATTTTTTGTAATATTGAGCCATGTGGATCAATACGTTTTATGAATTATTTGGGTGGGCGTGTAGACCATAAATTCTCACACAAAAAAATATATAAAACATGTTAAAAAATAAAATTTCTCAATGTTAAAGTTTATTTCATGATGCCTCCCTCCCAGGCACATACAGTACCTTCAGAAAGTATTCATACCCCTAGACCTTTTCCACATTTTGTGGATAATAATTCTGCAGCATTGAAGGTCCAAGAACAGTGGCCACCATCATTCTTAAATGGAAGACGTTTGGAGCCAACAAGATTCTGCCTAGAGCTGGTCGACCGGCCAAACTGAGCAATCAGGGGACGAAGGGCCTTGGTCAGGGAGGTGACCAAGAACCCAATGGTTAGACTGACACGAGCTCCAGAGTTCCTCTGTGGAGATGGTTGTCCTTCTGGAAAGTTCTCCCACCTCTTCAGCACTTTACCAATCAAGACTTTATGGAGTGGCTAGACGGATGACACTCCTCAGTAAAAGGCACATGACAGACCGCTTGGAGTTTGCCAAAAGGCACCTAAAGACTCTCAGACCATGAGAAAGAAGATTCTCTGGTTTGATGAAACCAAGATTGAACTCTTTGGCCTGAATGCCAAGTGTCACTTCTAGAGGAAACCTGACACCATCGCTACGGTGAAGCATGGTGGTGGCAGCATCATGCTGTGGGGATGTTTTTCAGCGGCAGGTACTGGGAGACTAGTCAGGAACCAAGGCAAAGATGAAAGGAGCAAAGTACTGAGCGATCCTGGATTAAAACCTGCTACAGAGCGCTCAAGACCTCGGAAGGTGAACCTTCTCCCCAGTCTAACAGGACAAGAACCCTAAGCACACATCCATGACAATAAAGGAGTGACTTCGGGACAAGTCTCTGAATGTCCTTGAGTGGCCTAGCCAGAGCCCGGACTTGAACCCAATCTAATATCTCTGGAGAGAACTGAAAATAGCTGTGGAGCAATGCTCCCCATCCAACCTGACAGAGCTTGAGAAGATCTACAAATAAGAATTGGAGAAACTCCAAATACAGGTGTGCCAAGCTTATAGCGTCATACCCAAGACTCAAGGCTGTAATCGCTGCCAAAGTTGCTTCAACACAGTACTGAGTAAAGGGTCTGAATACTCATGTAAAATGTGATCTGTTTATTTTTTAATACATTTGCAAAAATGTCTAAAATCCTGTGTTTTGCTTTGCCACTAGGGGGTATTGTGTGTAGATATTTAATGAATTTTAGAATAAGACAAAACAGACAAAATGTGAAAATGTCAAGGGGTCTGAATACTTTCCGAAGGCACTGTACCTGTTCCCAATAGTTCTTAAACATTTTATATACAGTAATGGTTAATAAAATGATAGTGAATATAACTTTAAGAAAAGGGAAAAACTAGGGATATAACTGCAGCAAATGAACCCTTACACAATTTCACCTGTCACTTCCCTTGTAAACCATCATAATATATACTTTGAAGTACAAGACCCAAACGGTTAGTTACATGTAAATCAGTAAAAACCAGAGGATTGTGCAAAACATTTGAAGGACTGTAGCAGCAACAGCAGGTCTGGTCAAATGAAACGGCAAGACAGCATTTCAAAGTAAGATCAATTCTCATTGTAAGTTTAGATCTCTAAATCAACTTTCTTCTTGCACGGATACTTAAAGCTACTGGGATTCATTCTATTAAATGGGGAAAAGCAGTGACAGATAATGATTTCTTTTGCAGCCTATTGACATCATTCATTTGACCAGACAATCAGCCTCCTGGTAAACCATTGGCATAATATACAATTCTCCCTCAAAACAAAAGTCATACCATTCTCACTGACTGACTGTCCATTACATTCAAATGAGGCGCAAGTGAACCCCGCAATAAAGGAACGAAAAACAAGTCAAATGCTTTAAAATCTAGCAATCAAATTCTAAGGCAACATGTGAACTAAAAACATATTATAGGCGAGGGATAGGCCTCTTGTACATCTCTGCATTCCCATACCAGATAAAAGTATCATCTCTAACACCAAAATGGACAGGAAAAAAAACAAAAAGGAAACAAAATTAAAGTCATGATAAACATGTTGCCCTTTGAACCTCATACATAGTTTATTTCAATTAAACAGGTTGAGAAAATAAGTCTGTCGTCTTTTCTTGTGTTTTTTTTTTTTTGTGGTTGTTGAAAGAAGACTATATTTAATCTCTGTTTGAGGCCCGACCCATGTTTCTATCCAGGTACTTGTGACAAGCCAAGTCCTTCCTTTTTTATCAAAGACATCATGGATGTGCAAGGCATATCTAAAATACATCCCCCGGTAAAATAAATAGAACATACATTCAGATAGGTTGTGGTGGATTTCTTTTGCAAGGGGTTGTGCTCACCAAAAAAAAGGTGGCTATTTTTGCATTAAAGGGTAACAAAACAACACTTAGAGATCAAAGATTAGTCAAATAGATTCTGGTCATAATTCATTAAAACACCAACTTCTGCACATAATTCACACTTTTTGTCTAGACCGTCTTTGTTTTTCACATTCTCAAGGACACATGGCCATTGGCCAGTTAGGAGGACAGGTCAGGGTAAAACTAACCAATGGGAGGACTGGACTGTGGGAGGAGGGGTGGACACACACTGACCATGCAGCCCAGGGGAGGGTCCGAGTGGCCCTGAGAGCAATAGAGACAAACATATTTCACACCCCTCACTGGCCTCCCTCTCCAATCAGGCTCAGCAGTTACTGTACTCACATACTTGAAGAAGCAGCAGCAGTTACTGTACTACGCTCACACACCTCAAGAAGCATCGCATCCAGACTAAAAGGATGGCTGACAATCGAGGCCTAGAAGCCCATCGCTCGGTCCCGTGTGTTCACTAAACCCAGAGCAGGCAAATTAGGACTCCAGCTCTTTATGGGCAGAGAGAGCAGATGCATGCTGATTGTTTTGGCCTGCTATCAAAGAATGTACTGTAAAGATGTGCAAGAGATATTCCATAACAGCTTGATTGAGTGCACATCTAATATTCCGTTCCATGTTATCAGCAGGGTGTGTCAATAACGCAACATGCAGGTACACAGTAAAACACAGGTCTCTTTACAGTACAAGGTAAAACGAGATCCACTCACTGGAACCTACAGGGTGAAGGCGTGGGTACCTAGGTTGAGATCATAGTTGTCATGGGGCAGAGGGAGGAGGAGGAGGAGAGAGATAGTGTCAATTATTTTGCAGGTAGGGTCTGGGCTTCAGACTAGACTACAGGTGACCCAGGAAAGAGCAGAGGCAGGGGAGGAGAACAGGGGATATGACATGGGGACAGTTTGTTTGTGTGTCTCTGCAGCACGAGCCAGGTGGCGGCCAGCTTGTGGCCCATCACGAGGTGCCCTGTCTCTTCTGTTGCTGAGCACGGATCAGTTCCAGCTGCTTTTTGCACTTCTGGTAGTAGGTGGACAGAGACTTGTTCTCCTCCAGTAGCTTCTTGTGCTCCTGGACCAGGCGGGACGTGTTCTGCTGGTCCTTCTCGTCTCGGTCCAGTTCAGCGATCAACTCTTTCCTGGAGATATAAATTGGTTTTATTTACACATACAAATATAGCTGCCACAATGGTGGATTTGAGCAGTTTACAATATGGAAAACTGAATTGCAGTGCGGCAGCTTACATCAGATAACAAGAACTAAAAAGAGAAGCACATTGCAAAAGAGAAAAAGGTCAAATGCAAACAGAAAGAACAATACATTTTTTGAGACCAGCCACACGGACAGCTGATGAAACTGAGAAGTATTTCTGTCTTTAATAAAGCCTTTTTTCTTATTCTGATTGGCTGGGCCAGGCTCCCCCAGTGGGTGGGCCTAGCTCCATCCATGGCTGCGCTCCTGTCAAGTCATGTGAAATCCATAGATTAGGGCCTAAGTCATTTATTAAATGTACTTTCCCTTACATGAACTGTAACTGGGTAAAATCGTTGAAACTGTTGCATTTACAAGGCCAAATGCAGCCGTTTTTGTCTCAATATCAAAATGTCTGGTTAACAAGTAAGTACCTTACTGTGATTGTTTATTTGTTACAATTTTGATTTAAAAGAAATAGTTTCTCAGCAAAGCGCACTTTCTCAAGCAAGAATTTAACTCAGCACTGTCAGAGTACACAGATTGGAGAGAAAACTAGTAGCTGTTATTGGCAGAGAGGTCTGGAACTCTTGCTATTTGTATATTTACCACATGGTGATGTCACCGGGCAGGTTAAAACTAAATCCCACCAAAACAGGCTGAAATATCAGCTTGTCTTTTCAAAACAGCTCTTATCCTAAAACGGGCATGATCATCATTTTCACCATATCACAGTATTATTTGCATCTCATCGTGTGGAAATGTATATAAGACAGTAACATCATGCTTTTGACTACACTGGGCCTTTATTCCGATAATTGTGAATTACTCAGCTGTGCTTGAACAGGGGCACTTCACAATAAGCACAACAGAGGCTGGAGAGAGATGCAAAGGAGCACCAAAGCATCGGATAGCCCGTGTGAGAAAAACGCTGACTCCACAAACACGGTAGTTTCCTTGCTAAAGTCATCGTCTAGAAATATGAGCCGAGCTCTTTAGCCACAGCCAGTTGTTCCACTGCGCTCGACTTCCACGGCATAGAAGGCCTACCTGCCTTGGATTTGTCATCGAAATTCAGTAATTGCCTTTGGGTGGCCTTCTGTATAGTCATACGCCCAAGTCTAAATACGTGCCACACATGCGATGGAGCTGCTTGTTATGTTAATCACAAGACAGCCCACCCCTTAAAACAGGAGATGTTTTTTTTATCACATCAAAAATATGTGTCTGGCCACATTCAGCAGGGCTTACAGTACATGAGTTAATTACATTAGACACTGCAGTACCACATTAGTCGCCTTAAAAAAAAAAAACACAGAATGAACAAATAGCGTATTATCGCAGCACTTTGGTAGTGGCTGAACGCTTGCCCTACAAGATGGAGAGGTAGAGTAAGGGTTCACTACTCACCTTCTCTGGATCAGTAAGGCAATTTCTGTCTGCACTTTCAGGTAGTCCTGGGCCATTTTACAGTGCTGCTCAAACACGGCCATGGACTCTTTGGAGTTTGGGCAAGGAGCGAGGGGCTGAAAATAAACCACGCATGTTGTCATTAATTGATCTAGGGAGCTTATAGCCAGTTAGATGTGTTGCAAAATGTATTTCTATCAGCTCTCAGAAACCGTCTGAGCTTGTAAAAATACACAACATGGCTCACCGCCGTAGCCGGTGGGTATTTATAAAGACATTCCGCTTTTGGGATAGCATCATTTTCTCACTGTGACAACAGAAGTAATCCCTGCACTAATTGAGTTAATACAGTCAATTTGCAGTGTCCTTGAAAACATCGTTGAGAGGGAAAACCTCAACATTTGAAATCAAACACAAAATAGAGCAATCGACAAAAGAAAAATAATCAAGAGTTTGTCAAATGGCCAATCGCGAGGCCAATTTTGACAGGTCACACAAACACTTGAATGGGATGGGAGTGGGATCAAGCTGTTTTGTGGCATAAAATAATGCTTAACATTCGCAGGACGGGGTCGGGGGAGGTCCAGTATGAAATGGAACCCTACCTGCAGCTGGTGGTCCAGAGTAAGATATGCCATGGGAATGGAGTTGTCTGAGCCGTTGGTATCTGGGCAGGAGAGAGCAAGACTTGTGTTTGTTTTTGGTCTGACAGTGACACCAGCACAGGCCCAGGCGGTGCAAGATGAGTCGACTGGGCAGGCACACAGTTATCAATAGACACCAGAAGTCCTTCAACAGAAATAGACCTGTGTCAGTGTCCCCGCCCCTCTCAGGCTCCGTGTGACAGCGCCTTAAATCATTGATGAGGATTACGTAATGTCTGCAGAACCTGCTCAAGTGATTTACGCCCCCATCCACAATGACATTGATGCCATTACAGCACTCAGGGTTGTGAGAGGGTGACACAACCAACACGAGACGCTGACTTCATTCAATCAAACTGGTTCTAAACGCCAACCTTCACTTTTTCGTCTCTCAACAGCACAAAGGGAATGGGATACAATGTCTTTGGATCTTACATTTAGCAACAAGTTGAGCACCAGCATCAATATAGGATAATACAGTAAGGAACATGGGCAGTATGAGTGAATTTGCTCATCAAATTATTATTAGTACATGTACCAAACTCCTTCCAGCTCCATCTGTAGAAGCAGCTGTAGACAGTGAGATGAGCATGTTTGAGTGACAGAGGTAGACTACTATACCTGTGGGGTCATCGGGAGAGAAGCTGTACCCTCGGCTGCTGGTCTTATCAGGCGGCACCATCCTCACACTGGGACTGGAGGACCTGCTGCTGTTCCTACTCCCCTGTAACAGGACCATAACACAGTCAATCACTCATACAGCCCCTGTAACAGGCCAACAACACTGTCAATCACTCACACAGCCAATCATAGAAGAAATGGCCCTTTTGTTTTTGTCCATGGCACATACAACATCTGACACTCAAGCAAAGTCAACAATGACTACGGCAACAGAAACCCACATGAAAATCCTGAGCCTGTTTTACTGGGGTAAAACAAACAATGCAAAGTAAAAAGTATAAAGGGTGAAAAACAAGGTCTAAAGTCTGTCTGTGGTTATGTACACACTTCCGCAAGAGAGAAACACGGAAGAAAGTCAGAGGAACCACAATCTCTGTCACACTATTGGGAATTCACAAATATTCTTTCTTAATTCACAAAAAGGTATAAGAACACAAAAATAAACAAACCCGGGTCCAAAGTCTAGTTTCTTACTAAACTCAGTGAACTTTGCTACTGCATAGCTCTGCACAGAGAGAGGTGTGCCTTTTAACAAAATATACTGTAGAATCAACGTTTAGGAATGCAAGGACATAGGGTCTTATTTGAAGGTTGTCCGTAGGGGGGCAATGTTCTTTCTACACCTGGAATATCTCGATTTTCTCAAAAGTGACATATCAAACAGTATTCTCCATCACATCCTGTAGCATTTCCCCCCCATGGGACACCTTGTTTGACCGAGCATGTATCAAATCCTCCGAGAGCAAGCAAAACATGATAGGCGTGATCAGTCAAAATGCAAAACAATCCACAGAAGGGAGAGAAGATACTATACCACTCTGAAAAGGAAAACAAATGAAAGGCTTCTGAAAGGCTTCTTGTACGGTGCTACACTCGACAACCCAGGCCCTGTTCTACTGCAGAGCATCTTACCTGGCTGGACTCTGTGCCGATCCCCGGGAGGTCCTGTACAGATCTACGCCTCTGCGCCTCACAGGAGGCTGTGGAAAGGATGGATCGAAAGGGAGAGATAGAGAAGAAATGGAGAGGGAAGGGGGGCATGAGCGAGACCCAGAGACAGTTCCAGGGGGACTTGTCCGTTGTCTGTGGTGAGGGATGAGGGGGTCCAATCCACAGAGCCAGGACAGCTGCACAGATTTAACCCCCGACTCCCTGGCCTGTCAACATGTGCTATGGCATGGCCATGAAATGACCATAGAGCAGCAGTTATCATCCCCCCCACCCCCCAACCTTTACACTAACACGGCACAACACACGCGCAGACAAACACCACCACTGCCATAACCCCATTGCAGACCACACCTACTGTACCACATGAATAGGTAAGCCTCACTGTGTCACGTGTTTGTGCAGATCTGCTTGTTTGGGTTGGTGGGGCTGGTGATGGGGGAACTAGGCTATTTCAGGGCTCACAGCACATTGCAGGGTCTCAGACAAGACAAGCAGGCCTGGCCCTGTCCTTTAGTCTTCCTCATTAATCCCCAGCCAAGGTAAACCTGAGGCTGGCTCTGACCTGCCTGGCATCTTCAGAATAACAGGAGAAATTCCAGCCATCTGGCAGTTGAAGATATTATTAGTTCCATCTCTGCCGGAGAACTTTGAACAATGGCTTCAGAGTCACGTCTTACTGTTGGAATATCGAGCTGCTGGAAATGATCTGACAATGAGAGCATTGTGGTCTTTTTACCCTCCGCACACTCCTTGCTGTCAATCTCAGAGACCCATACAATACCACTTGAACTACTGCAATGTGGGAAACAATAATGGTAACCATTAAAATATTAGATTTGGGACAATTGAAGTAATTTGAAATACTTGCCAACACCTGAAATATCAGGATTTCTATATATAAAACAACAACTATGGAACCTAACATCTAAAACTACCAGGAATGTAGGTTTGTGAAATGTGGCACTACAGGGAACAGAGATGGGGGCAATTGCCCCTCTGTCTATTTTCTGGTACAGTAGGTCTAAGTACTGGTCTAATGGTCTTACCATTTTAACTCTACCTTTCCAAAGTAGGATATATCTATAGCACAACACGTTTAAACCAATAGACACACAGGCAGAGACACTGTCACTGCAGTGATTGTTGCTCTAGGGCCTATACATCAGAATAAGGTCCTGTTATTGTCGTGTCGTGTGTAAAAAATAATACTTTGCGACTAGAGCCATTTTAAGTTCCAGCTTACTACGATACAAAACTGAAGACATTTGAATTAGAATGCCAATCCAAAACGTCAACAAACTAAAAAAAAATCAAGTAACGCTTCGTACTAATTGAGCTACTAAATAGAGACTGGTGTCAAATGAACTGTAGGAATGAGTGACACCCAGGTGTGCCACATACAGTGATAACAACCCTGTCATACCTTTAATATCCCCTTACGTCAGCCCTCTCCCTTAGTCACTCGGTTTAATTAACTACTCATTCAACATGTCTTACAGCTCCTACTTCCTAAATAGAAAAGGCCTGCGATATCCAGTGCTGCTGTCCCCATTTCTTTCATCCTTATATCGGATGGTAATAATAGCTGTGTGACCCACAATGTGAGGGAAATTAATCAAAATGACTTTTACAAAGTTAATGGATGTAAAGAAGCAAAAAAAAAAAAAAAAAAAAGATATATTCGCAGAGCTTTTAACAGACGTCCTCTACGCATGAGAGACAAGGACAAGCTGAGAGGGGACAAGCTGAGAGGGGAGCTAGCAACCAAGCCAACTGATTTACTCCCTCCTTGCCTGCAGTAAAACCAGAATGACATCTGAGAGACAAACAGGACTATGAGTTATGCATCTTATCATCACACAAATTTCACCCCCCCCTCCGATTGCAAATATGCTGATTAGATAACCGGTCTGTGCCCCTAAATCAAGAGTCTATTCTATTCGTTTTGCACCAGGCTAACTCAAGTCTGGATTCATCCATTAATCTGGATTAGATAGATTAAAAGACGGATCTATGTGAATTGAAATGGCTCCATCAGCACCTTGTGACTAGAGGGTGAAACCCCAATAAGGCCGCCACCATGTTAACTCATGCCCCTTTTAAACATCTTGTCAAAACCACAAAAGACAAGAGAGGAAAGAGAACTCTGTTACTCCAGGTTTATCATCATTCATAAAATAATGACTTATTTAGATTGGGGAATATTTTTTTATTTATTTATTTTTTAAATCTCCCCATATTTCAATTCAAACGGAAAATGCAAAGACAAAGTCTAAGGTGTTTGGCCAGTCGGCCCCTACAGGGGCCAGTGACCCTTGTAGCCTGTGATACCTGGAGTAACAGACACTACAGGAACAGCAGTGTCAAGAGCCCAGAGCAAACAGAGGAACCCACTGATTCAGTTCAGTCAAGCCAGCTACACCCAGGGCACCAGGTAGCCTGGTGGTCCGCACTGGTACCTGTGAAGACGATCTTGGGAACGTCCAGAATGGTGCCAAATGACGCCGTTTTACGGTGGCCTCGTTTATACTGGGGACGTGCTGCAACAGATACACATACACACACAGCTGGCGTACACATGCATGCAGACAAAGAGAGGGCCCAGAGCTGGAGCATACATGTCGGACGGTGCCCTCTCCCCCTCACTGGACTCTACTGGCACGCAAAGCATAAAAGTACATGCGCATTGCACGGGAAGCATGCGTCCTGTGGTTAGTCGATTGGTTCGACATCACAGTGCTAGCGATGCGGATTTAGGCCCGGCATGGGAAGTCTGAGCACAGACATGTTAGGCATTCAGCTACACGTAGCAAGCAGTTTGAATGTACTAATAGGAATATTTACTATGAATGCACTTAGAAAAGATGATCAAATCATATAGATGGCTCTGAAGATTGTAATATAAATATAGAACATTTGATTTATACACAGTAACTACAGCATAATTGATTTAACTATTGAAGAGCTTTGAGGATATACAGATTAAAGCTAAATACCTGATTATTATTCAGATGATATACCATTGACAACAATAACACATGGACCGTTGAAAATAATTGACATCGCAAAAACATTCTCAAAAGAAAGCTGGAAAGAAAGCATGAGGGAAAACCCTGACAAGAGACTTAATTATAGCTTTTTCATTCCAAACAGTATTTGACTGCCTCCAAAGCTTAACATTTAAACATGACAGGGCTGATGATGAATACAAGACCTCCTCTCAGCCGCCGATCTGTGTGAGGGAGGGGAGATGATTGGCACCAGTGCCGAGGGGCATATGGAGGCGCTTATATGAGGGGTGAGGCATGCAGTTTGACGGAGAGGGAGACATGATAGTCGCTTCTAACGGCATAGACATTTCTCCATCTCTCGTATTGGGATGAAACCCACTTCAGTAGCTGATGTAAGATTACTGTATGTATGCATGTATCTATCGAGCTCTTACAGAATGCCATGGGCAGTTTATGTAAAACATTTGCATATTCATATGTACATCTCTGAGGACTATATCGTTGGCTGGCCAACTTCAATGTTACAGAATCTGTATCTCCATCAGTGTTGGGGTCGTAATTAAAATGTTTTTAATATATTACCCATTACATCTTTTAACAATAACAAATTACTTGACTTATTACTCCCTGGGGAAAGTAATTAGTTCCACTACTTGTTATATTACTTTTGCATTACACCCTCAAAAACGTTGTGTGTTCTCACTCAATGTAAACAATGTAGACCTAAAGCACGGTCTAAGGCACTGCACCTCAGTGCAAGAGGCGTCACTACAGTCACTGGTTCAAATCCAGGCTGTATCACATCTTGGCTGTGATTGGGAGTCCCACAGGGCAGCGCACAATTGGCCCAGCATCGTCCGGGTTCGTTGTATCATTGTAAATAAGAATTTGTTCTTAACTGGCTTGCCTAGTTAAATAAAGGTTACATTTTTTTAAAGTAAAAAAGTAGCCCAGTAATGACAGATTCTACTGTCGATAAGGGCAGCATTTCCTCAACTACATACCCAGCTACACGTTTGTTGAGCTCTCCATGGGTTACAGCGTGTCCTCCAGAACGATTCAAATCAAGTCTTGTTTGGATGAGATAGGCCTAAAGCAGGGATCGTCAAACTAACCGCAAGAAGCCCAAACATAAAATATTTGACTAAAACAATCATTTCAAACCTTGCTTACATTTGTATACGATCACGTCTCTCTATTATGCGTGGGAATACTTGTGAACAGATAAATCTTATTTTTTTTAATTGTATAACTTATAACACACACAGTACCTGTCAAAAGTTTATACACACCTACTCATTCAAGGGTTTTTCTTTATTTGACCATTTTCGACATTGTAGAATAATAGTGAGGACATCAAAACTATGAACACATATGGAATCATGTAGTAACCAAAAAGGTGTTAAACAAATCAAAATATATTTTATATTTGAAATTCTTCAATGTAGCCACCCTTTGCCTTGATGACAGCTTTGCACACTCTTGGCATTCTCTCAACCAGTTTCATGAGGTAGTCACAAGGAATGCAGGTTAACAGGTGTGCCCTGTTAAAAGTTCATTTGTGGAATTTCTTTCCTTCTTAATGCATTTGAGCCAATCAGTTGTGTTGTGACAAGGTAGGTGTGGTATACAGAAGATAACCCTATTTGGTAAAATAGACCAAGTCCATATTATGGCAAGAACAGCTCAAATAAGCAAAGAGAAATGACAGTCCATCAATTACTTTAGGACATGAAGGTCAGTCCATCCAGAAAAGCTGCAGTCGGAAAAACCATCAAGTGGTATGATGACTGGCTCTCATGAGGACGACCACAGGAAAGGAAGACCCAGAGTTACCTCTGAAATTGCAGCCCAAATAAACGCTTCACAGAGTTCAAGTAAGAGGCACATCTCAACATCAACTGTTCAGAGGAGACTGTGTGAATCAGGCCTTCGTGGTCGAATTTCTACAAAGAAACCATTACTGAATGTCACAAATAAGAAGAGACTTGCTTGGGCCAAGAAGCACAAGCAATGTCTTTGTGAGAAGCAGAGTAGGTGAACAGATTATCTCCACATGTGTGGTTCCCACGGTGATGCATGAAGGAGGTGGCGTGATGGTGCTTTGCTGGGGACAATGTCTGTGATTTATTTAGAATTTAAGGCACATTTAACCCACATGGCTACCAACGCATCCTGCAACGATACCGTCATCCCATCTGGTTTGTGCAGTGTAAGGGCTATTTAACCAAGGAAAGTGATGGATGACCTGGCCTCCACAATCACCCGACCTCAACCCAATTGAGATGGTTTGGGATGAGTTGGACCGCAGAGTGTAGGAAAAACAGCCGACAAGTGCTCAGCATATGTGGGAACTCCTTCAAGACGGTTGGAAAAGCATACCAGGTGAAGCTGGTTGAGAGAATGCCAAGAGTGTGCAAAGCTGTCATCATGGCAAAGGATGGTTACTTTGAAGAATCTCTGACATTTGTTTAACACGTTTTTGGTTACTACATGATTCCATGTGTTATTTTGTAGTTTTGATGTCACCACTGTTGTTCTACAATGTAGGAAATAGTCAAAATAAAGAAAAAACCTTGAATGAGTTGGCGTGTCCAAACTTTTGACTGGTACTGAGCAAGTGCCTTCAGAAAGTATTCATACCCCTTGACCTAATCCACATTGTTGCGTTACAGCCTGAATTCAATATTTTTTTCTGACCCATCCACACACAATACCTCATAATGAACATGTTTTTAGAAATTTTAGCAAATGTATTGAAAAGGAAATACAGAATTCCCATTTACATAAGTATTCACAACCCTTTGCTTTGAAACTCCAAATTGAGCTCAGGTGCATCCAATATCCTTTGATTATCTTTGAGATGTCACTAGAACTTGATTGGAGTCCACCTGTGGCCAATTCAATTGTTTGGACATGATTTGGAAGGAAACACATCTGTCTAGATAAGGTCCCACAGTTGACAGTGTCAAAGCAGAAAGTCCAAGGAACTGACTGTTGATCTCCGAGATAGAATTGTGACGAGGCATATATCTGGGGAGGGGTATACAACTATTTCTAATGAGATATGAGATATTTCAGTATTTAATTAGCAACAATTTTATTTCTAAAAACACGTTTTCACTTTGCCATTATGGGGTAGTGTGTGTAAAAATCTGTTTAATCCATTTGAATTCAGGCTGCAACACAACAAAATGTGGAATCAGCCAAGTGGTATGAATACTTTCTGAAGGCACCGTAATTATATTTTATTTTGTTTATTTTAGCTCAGAAAACTCTAGGCCAAATAAAACCAGGGCTGCCAGTTGGGGAACACTGGACGACAGTAATCTTCAGCAGCAGTGGTCAGGTCTCGGGGGGGGGGGGTCTTCCACTAAGAGTTTTGTGTTGGCTTGTTGCCTTTGCAGGTGCTTCAAGAGATTGGACGTCGTGTTTCTAGCAGTGGAGACGTGTGTTTCTCGCTTGGGCCCGGCTGACATTTTACAGTTATATTCTTGTCATTTTGTCCTACCAAATCAAAGTAATGGGCGCACTACCATGCTGAGAAGGTCAATGTCTTAGATGCTTCTGCCATTTTTCATCTCCCTCACTAAAACATTTATTAAAAGTGTGTGTGTATAAAAACAGGAACTTGGTAAGAAGACAAATTCATTATATTTTTTATATTACGCCAAGAGGGAATAAAATCACTCATATTTATGAGGATCAATAACTGTAATAGGAAGGGAATAAAGTAAATACCCATTTATTTGATCAGTAACTGTAATATTATTACTCAAATTGGAACGGTAACTCCGTTATATTAATCATTACCGCAAGATTTTACATTGTTACCCGCAACACCGATCTCCATACTCTACAGCAGTGTATGTGGTATGTGTTACGAAAATATGTAGACCTATACCTGTCCTCTTGCATAATCCATTGTGGGGTATGTAGGTTGTAGATCCTGACTTTACCTGCAGGAGCAAAAGGCACCCTGTGCTCCAGCTCTGACAGGTCTGCGCTCATTCTTTTGCTCTCGGAGGCCACCAGGCTGTGGGTTCGCCCCGACAGGCTCTCAACACTGCCCCCTCTGGACAGAGGCAGGCTCCGCAATGGGTCTCCCTGGAGAGCACAGACAAAACAGATACTGTTGGGCTACTGTACATTTGACTAATATTCACTTAGGTCACCAAATTATGGGCTAGAGTACTGATGGTTACTTCAAAATGACCATGATTACATTCATACGAGGCTTGTGTAAATCGTTTTGTTTACATCAACACAAACGTAATTGCCTTAATTTGTCTACCTTTTCTTTCTAGTCACTTGACAAAGTAAATTGTTCCAGTTTATTTGTTGTGGTAGAAATGGCTAGTAATGTACAGTACAGCTTACCTTTGGCCTGAACTGATGTGCAAACTGAGGTTTGATCTTGATTGTGTCGTTGCTCCCCTGAGAGTCCACATGCTCCATGTTTGTGTCACTCTTGCTGCTAGTGCAATCCACATAGGAACCTATAAAACCCAATGGAGAGGTAGTGAGACAACGGAGATATTGCCACATTACGTCAATGATGTGTCATGAAGGTAAAACTACAGTGCAGGTAATAAAAGCTTCCATTATTTCAAAGACATAGATTTCTATTTATTTATTTAACCTTTAATTGTAGCAGGGAGGTCCTTTGAGACCAAGGTCTCTTTTGCAAGGGAGCCCTGCATCTCAATAATAACCCAATCAGCAGCATAGGAGCAACATTACTCAGTAAAATACCTGTGCTGGAGGCTGAGTTACTCTGTCCTTCATCTGAATACTGGTAAGGGTATTGCAAAGGTTCATCAGATCCTGGGAAGCACTGGAAAAGAGGTTGACAGAGAATGTAAGAGTGCCATTACCAACACTGACCGGTAGATAAGCAGTCTGAGAACAGGACACTACGGAAAGAGTCCTGCATGCATCCAGGGTTAGTGTCGGCATAGAATTAAAAAACACTGGAATGGACATTGT
This sequence comes from Oncorhynchus keta, assembly GCF_023373465.1. Lineage (NCBI taxonomy): Eukaryota > Metazoa > Chordata > Actinopteri > Salmoniformes > Salmonidae > Oncorhynchus > Oncorhynchus keta. Next base: position 12,054,496 of record NC_068428.1, read on the forward strand.
GGCGGTCAATGACTGCAGGATGGCCATCTTGGCCAAGCAATCTTTCATTTAATGCATCTCTGAGTATGAGTGTGTGTCTAGGAGGGTCTTTACCCTCATAAGATGGGTCATGATCTTGACTATCTCCTCCATGGAGGGCCTCTGGGAGGGGTCTTTGGACCAGCAGCGGGTCATCAGGCTCTCGATGGGCTTGGGAAGGCTCTTGATGAGCGGTGGCCGGGTGCCTGAACACCATCAACACAAACAGATAAGGACACATTAGATCAATATTTCATCTCTACGAATACAAACAATCACAAAACAGTCACAGTAAAACGTATGGAAACTCAAATCTTTTAACATGAGGACGTTCCAGAAAGTTCATTGCCGTACAAAACACGAAGAACACTTGCAAATGACAGCCCCTGCTGTGGAGGCTCTGCTAACGTGTCAGAGAAACGGGCGCAGCAGCAGTGTCGTGGCCCCAGGTGTGCTCCTGCTCTCAGACAGTCAGTGTTTCGTTTGCATTCTGCGACCAATCACTCTGTGTGTGACGGAAGAAACCGCGGGGAGCGCCTCACAGGCGAGTGTCTTTTAATTGCTCTTCATCGTCAGCCTCGTAACTCATTTAATCTCTCAGCAGGTCTCACTGGGGACCTGGCTCTGAAACACCAGGGCGATTGACATGTCAGCACCACCATGAACGAATTCACCTCCCCCACCTCCATCCCCACCACTTGAACTCACCGTTGTGCACCGCCCACATGATGCGGAAGGCCGGCCCACCGATCTCGTCAAAGGGCTTCCGACGCGTGATCACCTCCCAGAGAATGATTCCCCAGCTGAACACATCACACTTCTCACTGTAATTGCTGCCTGAAAGCACAGAGGAGAGAAAGAGCTCCACTCAGGGCCTTTCAGATGGGGGGGAAAAAATGATGGGCTTGACATAGCTCTGATTGACTGATGAAAGGTAATTCTCTGAGGCACAGTTAAGTGAGGAGTGTTGAGGGAGGGGATGTTTATGGTAAAGCACAGGAAGCCTTTATTTGGTCTGCACCTTTAGACCACAAATGCGATGAAAATAAGGAGGCAATTTTACTTCAGGGCTTCTCCGGAGATGCATAATTACTGTGGCCATTACTGCGGAATTAAACTGCTCTTCACACACATGTTATGGCTGTTTCCAAAATTACACTCTATTCCCTATTTAGTGCACTATTTCTGACCAGGGCTCTGGACAATAGTAGTGCGCTATATAAAGGAATAGTGTCATTTGGGACTCAGCTTAAAGTTGATGTGCTGCTTAGGCCTTTTGAAAACATTTCTCCCTGTGATGCAAATTAGCTTTAAGGAGGTCATTCTGGGGGCAAATGTGAGGTGCTTAATTGCATGGAGTCATGTTACTCCCTCAACAAACAAGATAATGACTACCTCATGTGTTTCCTCCTGACCGCCTCAATGTGTTTTGTAAAACAAAGTACATTAGGCGACCACTCGAGAGCATAGACTCAAACGCTACATTCTCTCAAGGATGAAACATTTCCTTCCATTCCAGTTTTTTCCCCAAGGATTTTTTTCCAGCAGCGGTGGCAAAGTTAGCAGAGACAAAATGTTGCTGTTTAAAAGCTAGTTTCCTGCAATTCTACACATTTTGCCATGGCTTATGCTATCCGAGTGACTCAAACGTAACAAAATCAATGGGAATTGTACATTCTCCCGAACTGTCTTGGTTTTTATTTGGTAGTTCTTAAAGATGATCTTATTTTTAAAATATATAGTGCCATTTCTCTACATACTTTATATCTGGTTTAAGTTGTTTAATTTAACAGTGAAACACTGCATTCACCTAAAAGTCTGTGTGCAGTAATCATGCATACCACTCAAGATATGAATGACTGTAAATTAAGAAAATACTAACAAAAGTTGGATAAAAATCCTGCTTTGAGAAATGTCTACGTGTTTGCTGTGCCTTCCAGTGATTAAGTGAGTGACAAATCGAAAGTGGAGCACTATTACAATTAATGAGCACTTCCACCACTAGACATGAGCTCTACTATAAAACACTCTGGTCTTAACAGGAGTATCACTTAAACGCCGACTATCAATGAACTCTAGGTGAAAACAGGCTACACCTGTTTAGATAGCACACATCTGAGGACAAGGGCTTTCTAAGACAGAGGCCAGACAGACATCTCTTTTACATGTGTTTCAAAAGCTCCCCATGCAGCTCATACTTGCCTTCAAACACCTCAGGTGCCATCCAAGCTGCACTTCCCTTGTTGTTGGTCATGTGGGTCTGAATGTCGCACGCAGTCCCAAAGTCACATATCTTCAGCATGGTGCCACCGGCAACAAGGAGCAGGCTGAAACAAACAGGGAAACAAAGATCTACTCAAATGCTAGACGTGAACTTTAGCGGTTGGTGACGTGTGAGACTACGTGAAGGTAACTACCAGAGGATGCTGAGGTCCTACTGGGTTACAAACGCTTCATAAATCCACTTTCGATTCAAGGTAAACATTTCGAATCATAAAAAAAACTCTGAAAAAGGAAATACATCAAGTAAGATTCTTACTTGTAAACATACAAGGGGGGGAGAAGTCAAATCCCCTACAGAAAGTAACTACAACCATACAAACATTCTGTCAGCACCCACTGTGTAACACAAAGGACGTGAAGGTTAGGTTAACAGCACTCTGTGGCAGCATCCCAAATAGGACCCTATTAACTACATATGAGCCCTGGTCAAAAGCAGTGTGCTATAAAGGGAATAGGGTGCCATTTGGGATGTAGCCTGTGAGTTCAGCCAGTGGTCGACAGGCCTGACCCATTTCTTCCCAGCGAGTAAATTCTGGACAGGTTTCTAGGAAATGGACCAGCTGGTCATTCCCACAGTGCCCTGCAACTGCCAGGGACTTTTTCCCCTGTCAGATCCCAATAAATAACCTCTGGACCCGGTACAGCTACTCTAAGCAATTCAGTCAGAGGCATACTATGAAAACACTAAGGCCTCACTACTGAAGCCAGATTTTAAAAAATTAACAAACAATGGTCTATCATAACAGAGGACTAGAGGATGAAAAAAGCTATGCTCTTTTGGTTTAAAAAGTCAGATAACGCATTTCACGCTATTGCATAGTATAACATAGGCTAGAACACACAACTAACAAATGAAACCTTGAGTAGCGGCCACTTTATGGGCAGTGAAACGAGAGACAACAGAGAGTGAGGAGGTGGGGAGGAGCATACTTGGGTGGTTTGAGGTCCCTGTGAATGAGAGCCTTTGGTTTCATGCCATGGAGATAGGCGACCCCTTGGGAACACTGAAAACACCAGCTCATGGCATGGGAGGCAGTGTAACATGGGAGAGGTTCAGCACCATGCAGAACTGTGGACAGAGAACAGTGTCACTACCACAGAGAGCTCCAAATAAACACAGAACACATGCACCACACATATCTCCACAGAGACCTCGAAACCAATGCAAACACTCATCCACAAAACCAGTGGTGGAAAAAGTACCCAATTGTCATACTTGAGTAAAAGTAAATAGAAAATTACTCAGGTGAGTGAGTCACACAGTAAAATAATACTTGAGTAAAAGTCTAAAAACATTTGGGTTTTAAATATACTTCAGTATTAAAAGTAAATGTAATTGCTAAAATATACTTAAGTATCAAAAGTAAAAAAAAATATAAAATTGGATGTCACATGTGCCGAATACAACAGGTCAACTTATAGACGTGACCGTGAAATGCTTACTTGCAAGCCCTTAACCAACAATGCAGTTCAAGAAATAGTTAAAATAAGTAATGTTCTCTCGATAAGTGCGTGAATTTGACCATTTTCCTATCACCATTCAAAATGTAACGAGTACTTTTGGGTGTCAGGGAAATGTATTAATTAAAAAGTACATTATTTTCTTTAGGAATGTAATGGAGTCAAATTAAAAGTAGTCAAAAATATAAATATTAAAGATGCCCCCAAAACTACTTAAGTATTACTTTAAATAATTTTTACTTAAGTACTTTACACCACTGCACAGAACACACTCTTACAGACATGTCATACAAAGAGTTAAGAGAGTGGTATACACCATTCAAATACACAAATAACCACCGAATAACATCAAAGTTATAGTTTCAAATATTCAAAGTTTTGACAACCACAACTAAGAACGTCAACTTGAATGATCCTAAAATATTACTTTGATAGAGATTCAGAGGGATAACAGGAGACAAGGGGGTAAAGTGCTTGTGCAGGGAAAGGGCCATTTACACTTCCTAACTCTGATACTCCACTTGCAGTTCACTGTGCAAGGACTGGCCAATATGATAGTGGTCTATTTAAGGAATCATGCCAATAGTGAGCATATTAAGAGAATAGTTTGCATGTGGGTATTGGAGTTAATGACACATTGACTGCAATATTTCCACTTGTTTGGTATGTCATGGCATGTGTTGGTTGCACTAATTTGCAAGCCATGTCAATGGCCAAGTCTACTGTGGTAGTGCAGAAGGCCATCCTACATAATCGCCCAGAGACCCACCATTGTACAGGGACCCCCCTTCAGCATATTCCATCACCAGGCAGACCTAGGCGGGAAAATTAGCATTAGGCAAGAATAACAGAAGGCTAACAATGTACTGTTCTAAGGTATTTACAACAACAACTGGCAAAACCATAGGCTACAACACACTGAAATATTGGAGTGTTTAAAAGCTGATTTACTGGATTATTGCATGAGCCATACAGCTTCACAATGTTGGGGTGATTCACACGTGAAAGTTGCCGCAGCTAGGGAGGGAAGAGAAGGCAACACAATCAAGATTGGTCTCCTTTAGTTGTAATAAACAGCACTGTCACCACTTTGCAGAACATCTCTACTTGTAGCCCAGTATAATAGGACAGTACCTCAACTATGAATGCTTTCCTTTCAGATTCACTCTCGATTGTCTTGATTGCGACGTCTTTGCCTTTCCATTTGGCCTTGCAGACAACACCAAAAGCGCCTCTCCCCACAACCTGAAAGAGAAGAGGTAGACAACATAAGCAAAGTGTGTTGGATGCATTGTTATTAATCCCTTATAATCGTGACAATCCTAAATCCACTTTCCACCTGGATATATTAGGCCTAGCTAACACTGTAGTTATTTCTTTGTGGGCAAGTTCCATTACACAATCCAGCATATCAATCACAGTATGTGCGCAGTCAACATCTGCTGATGGAGAGGGGTCTTATGTCTATGTGGAGGGCCCACCTGTGGGGAACTGCAACTAACTAACTCGCTACATAATCAAAGCAAGCACTGCCAAATCGATTTGGAACATAGGTAGTAGCTAGCTAACTGACCATTCTGTATCATGTCTATCTATGGCTTGGGCAAAATCATTGATGAATGGCATAGCTATAGTGACATAGTTAATGGTCATGTTTAATTACCAAGCTTTTCAAAACCAGAATAAACAAACATTCCTTGCATGGTAGAACTAGTTAGTATGACGATTGAGAAAAAGCATTGAGGCAACTACAGCGTCAGGACCTGGTTTTAATGTATATGGTCATGCCACTCACATAAGAGGACGACCCCACACGTGCCAATCAAATGGAATGTTGTTGATATATAGCTTTTTAGCTACTTACCTCCTCAACTTCAATATCCACATAATCTATTTCTTCAAAGGGATATCCAGGTGGAGTTTCGAGCATATCGGCGGAAGACATTGCTAACTAGCTAACTAACGTTACTCATTAACACCAATATGTTCTAAAATCAAATAAATAAATAGCTAAAACATGCATAACACGCGCACTCGAAGAAACAGCAAAAAATATATATATTGCATGACATAACTTGCCAAGACACTGGCGGACCTAACGCGGAAATAAATCAACTTTAAAAACTGGAGCTCATACACTGTGTTAGCTGGCTAGATAGCCAGCTCAGTACAATCATACACAGCCAGCTGGTAGCTAACTGAGCAAGCTACTGTAGCTAGTTAACTAGCTAAGGCAGTTTACTAACGTTACCTAAAAAGTCGACGATTGGCTAACTAGTTAGCGAACAATTTGAATACATACATTTTCAATTGCCATATCATGTACGCCAACGACGTTTGTTGACTAAAGTCATTCAGCAAGTTAGCTAGCTATACATGACACTAGGCCGCTTTCTGGCCTGGTATGCCATCCCGTCGCCGCGGTAGACTGAGGTGCACCCCACCGGTACTAGTGGCTCCAGACATTGGGTGATTGATTTCCTCAACATTTAAAACTCAAGAGAATCGACTTGACTCGCGGACATAACTTTAAAATGACGACTCTGAGACTTCTTACATTATATACTTTTGTTTCACCCACCCCCTATTTGTTGCAGGCAGCAGCTCCAGGAAGTTTGCTACCTTAATTATGACCCACCAGTTTTATTCCCCGAATGGCATGCAGATGCAACTTCGCAAATAGTGTTACTATAATAAAAAGGATGCGAGTTTTATTAACAGTATTACAATAGATGCATGCACAAGTGTGTGCCTCTTGTATAAGTATACGTCTCTTGCATGTTAATAATATACATACAGTTGTAAAACGCAAATGACTGCTGTGATTTATTGCCTGAATGGAAACGTTGTTAGAGTGGCACAGGTATACTGCAATGCTACTCATTTTAATGTTTCAACACGAAATTGTAAATGTATCAAATGGCGCATCAATCAGAGTTGGTACAGATCTGGTACTCCGGACAAAATACAATTCAGTTGTTGCCCATATAATGTGAATTAAATCCAGGGGCGCAGTTTTGGTTTTAGAAGAGGGAGGGACATAATTATTATTATTATTTTTTTATCCAGTTGGATAAACACACCAAACAGCCAACCCGCCTGCTCAGAGGCGTCTGCATGGTCCTAAAGCACATCTCGGTCTCGTTTTATTACATTCCAATGATAAAACTGGGGGGGTGCAATTTCAGAATATGGTGGGGACATGTCCCCCGTAGCCAGTGAAAGTTTCGCCCCTGATTAAATCTGTAAATCCCTATTCACCCCAGAATCAAGTGACAGAGTAGGAACCATCGTTTTGGTCAGCGTTTCCCAGGGGAGCCTAATTTGGGCGTGGACAGTTCAAAAACTATAATAGCTCAGATGTATAAGAGCAGGGAAGGAAATGACAGAGCAGGGAAGGAAGTGATGTAGCTGAGAGTACATGTCCAGAGTGAGCTATAAACACGGTGGTTGGAAGAGCGTGCTTGTTTGAAATGGACAAGTGTTGTGGTAGCTTTTGACAAAGAATAACATCAAGATGAAGCAGCTGCTTTATAAGTGGGATGTACTGTTGAGCACTACATCCCAAGGGGTTCATGCTGATTGTACGGAGATCGTGACAGCCAGTTAAAAGGTGTTTCTTGAGAAAGCAAGAACAAGATGTATTTATTTTATTTTTATTTTTATTTCACCTGTATTTAACCAGGTAGGCTAGTTGAGAACAAGTTCTCATTTGCAACTGCGACCTGGCCAAGATAAAGCATAGCAGTGTGAACAGACAATACAGAGTTACACATGGAGTAAACAATTAACAAGTCAATAACACAGTAGAAAAAAAGGGGAAGTCTATATACAATGTGTGCAAAAGGCATGAGGAGGTAGGCGAATAATTACAATATTGCAGATTAACACTGGAGTGATAAATGATCAGATGATCATGTACTGGTAGAGATATTGGTGTGCAAAAGAGCAGAAAAGTAAATAAATAAAAACTGTGGGGATGAGGTAGGTGAAAATGGGTGGGCTATTTACCAATAGATTATGTACAGCTGCAGCGATCGGTTAGCTGCTCAGATAGCTGATGTTTGAAGTTGGTGAGGGAGATAAAAGTCTCCAACTTCAGCGATTTTTGCAATTCGTTCCAGTCACAGGCAGCAGAGTACTGGAACGAAAGGCGGCCGAATGAGGTGTTGGCTTTAGGGATGATCAGTGAGATACACCTGCTGGAGCGCGTGCTACGGATGGGTGTTGCCATCGTGACCAGTGAACTGAGATAAGGCGGAGCTTTACCTAGCATGGCCTTGTAGATGACCTGGAGCCAGTGAGTCTGGCGACGAATATGTAGCGAGGGCCAGCCGACTAGAGCATACAAGTCGCAGTGGTGGGTAGTATAAGGTGCTTTAGTGACAAAATGGATGGCACTGTGATAAACTGCATCCAGTTTGCTGAGTAGAGTGTTGGAAGCAATTTTGTAGATGACATCGCCGATGTATGTCAGAAGGGCAGTAATTATCATAAGGAGAAGTATACTTTGAATACGAAGGAGGAATGGAGGGAGGCAGAGGAGGTCGAAGAGAGAGAGGGAGGAAGACGGTGAGCTTGAGTCGGTTAAAAATGTCGGGAAAAAGGGAGTAAAGGTTTGTTAAAAAAGAATGGTGCAAAGTGTAAGCAGAGTGAGCTGAAGACTGAAGAAATGGAAGTGAATGAGATCAAAGTATTGGAGGTGGTTGGTGTGGTTCCCGGTGTTTGTGATGAGTCATTGTCTGTTCTTTTGAGTTTTGATGTTGTCTTTGCCTGACAGACAAAGTGGACAAAGTGATGTTAGGATATATAAGTTATCCTGTACGAGCTTATGGGCATGTGGCAGCAATGTGTAGGAGGGAGGTTCTTAGGTGTGAGAAGTGTGCAAAAGGGCATGAGACAAAGGAATGTGTAGCACTGGGAAAAGTAGTGGTATGTGTGTTAATTGTAGGGATGCCCATGGGGCTGTGGATCAGAAATGTCCTGAGCGAGAGAGGCAGGTTGAGGTTTCCAGGGTTAGAGTAGTGCAGAAGTTGTCATATGCTGAGGCAGTGAAGAAAGTAGAGGAATATGGGTGGGAGGGCTCCTGAGAGGAGTGGTGTGAGTAGATCTGTACCAGTACAGAGGGATAGGCCAACAAGTGATATGTTTCAGTAAGGTTTTTGTTGTTGCTGCATTTATAGCAATGGTTATCAACTACTGCAGGGATGGAATGTAAGTCGCAGAAAAGAGGTTGTGGTGGCAGCTGCAGAGAGGTATTTGGGTGTGCGAGACTTAACATCAGAAGAGTTACATGGTGTGTTAAGTGGTGTAGTCCCATCCATTCAGGTTGTTGGCATGAGGTAGGACTAAATATATTTAAATAGTGGAGTAGGGTGGTGTTATTTAGTATTTTTTTACGAGTTTAGTGTTACATGGTAGGGTTATTTGAAAACAATTCAGGCAAGGTATAAGGGAGTTGTACTCCAGTCTGGTAGGTGGCGGTAATTCGACATATTGGATGCCAACCGCCGTTAAACCTCATCGAAGAAGAAGAATATGTAAGTTTGTAAAGACTGCCTGGCATCATGTCTGTTTGAGAAACAGTTTTAGAACCTTTGATAACCAACTGTTGCAGTTGTGGTCAGAAGGTACAGTAAGTGTTTATTATTTCAAGTTGGAAAATATAAAAGTGTTTTATATCTGCCTCCTGACTGTTTACTTATAAGTCGGCTCCGAAATGAGACGTATGGATATCACAGGATTTCACGGACTACAAAAAGAAAACCAGCCACGTCACGGACTCTGACTTCCCGCTTCCAGACAAACTAAACACCTTCTTTGCCCGCTTTAAGGATAATACAGTGCCACCATTGCGGCCTGCTAACAAGGACTGACATGAGTAAAACATTTAAACGCGTTAACCCTTGCAGGGCTGCTGGCCCGACGGCATCCCTAGCCGCTTCCTCAGAGCATGCGCACACTGGCTGGTGTGTTTACGGACATATTCAATCACTCCCTATCTGTTGTCCCCACATGCTTCAAGATGGCTACCACTGTTCCTGTACCCAAGAAGGCAAAGATAACTGAACTAAATGACTAGCACTTCTGTCATCATGAAGTGATTTGAGAGGCTAGTCAAGGATCATATCACCTCCACCTTATTGGCCACCCTAGACCCACTTCCGTTTGCATACCGCCCCAACAGGTCCACAGACGATGCAATCACCATTACACTGCACACTGTCCTATCCCATCTGGACAAGAGTAATACCTATGTAAGAATGCTGTTCATTGTCTACAGCTCAGCATTCAACACCATAGTACCCTCCAAGCTCTTTATCAAGCTGGAGGCCCTGGGTCTCAACCTTGCCCTGTGAAATTGGGTCCTGGACTTTCTGATGGGCTGCCCCAAGTTGGTGAAGGTAGGAAACAACATCTCCACTTCACTGACCCTCAACACTGGGGCCCCACAAGGGTGCGTGTTCAGCCCCCACCTGTACTCCAGGTTCACCCACGACTGCGTGGCCATGCATGCCTCCAACTCAATCTTCAAGTTTGCAGACAACACAACAGTGGTAGGCTTGATTACCAACAATGACGAGACAGCCTAAAGGTAGAAGGTGAGGGTACTCGGAGTGTGGTGTCATGAAAACAACCACACTCAACGTCAATAAAACAAAGAAGATTATCATGGACTTCAGGAAACAGTAGAGGGATTATTCCCCTATCTACATCGAAAGGACAGCAGTAGAGAAGGTGGGACGTTAAGTTCCTAGGTGTACACATCACAGACAAACTGAAATAGGCCACCCACACAGACAGTGTGGCGAAGAAGGCACAACAGCGCCTCTTCAATCTCAGGAGGCTGAAGAAATTTGGCTTGTCACCCAAAACCCTGACAAATTTTTACAGATGCACAATCGAGAGCATCCTCAGGCTGTATATCACAGCCGAGTTAGGCAACTATACTGCCCTCAACTGCAAGGCTCTCCAGGGGGTGGTGGGGTTTGCCCAACGCATCACCGGTGGCAAACTACCTGCCCTCCATGACATCTACAGCACCCGATGTCACAGGAAGGCCAAAAAGATCATCAAGGTCATCAACCACCCGAGCCACTGTCTGTTCACACTGCTACCACCCAGAAGGCAAGGTCAGTGCAGGTGCATCAAAGCTGGGACCGAGAGACTGAAAAACAGCTTCTATCTCAAGGCCATCAGACTGCTAAACAGCAATCACTTACTCAGAGAGGCTGCTGCCTACTTAGAGACCCAATCACTGGCCACTTTAATAAATGGAGCACTAGTCACTTTATACCAAGCCACTCTAAATAATGCCACTTTTTAATAATCTTTACATATCTTACATTACTCATTCCACATAAACAGTTGAAGTCGGAAGTTTACATACACCTTAGCCAAATAAATTTAAACTCAGTTTTTCACAATTCCTGACATTTAATCTTAAGAATAAAGTAAAGTAAAAATTCCCTGTTTTCGGTCAGTTAGGCTCACCACTTTATATTAAGAATATGAAATGTCAGAATAATAGTAGAGTGATTTATTTCAGCTTTTATTTCTTTCATCACATTCCCAGTGGGTCAGAAGTTTGCATGCGCAATTAGCATTTGGTAGCATTGCCTTTAAATTGTTTAACTTGGGTCAAAGATTTCGGGTAGCCTTCCACAAGCTTCCCACAATAAAATGGGTGAATTTTGGACCATTGCTCCTGACAGAGCTGGTGTAACTGAGTCAGGTTTGTAGGCCTCATTGATCTCACACGCTTTTTCAGTTCTGCCCACAAATGTTCTATGGTCAGGGCTTTGTGATGGCCACTCCAATACCTTGACTTTGTTGTCCTTAAGACATTTTGCCACAACCTTGGATGGTATGCTTGTGGTCATTGTCCATTTGGAAGACCCATTTGCGACCAAGCTTTAACTTCTTGACTGATGTCTTGAGATGTTGCTTCAATATATCCACATGATTTCCCTGCCTCATGATGCCATCTATTTTGTGAGGTGCACCAGTCCCTCCTGCAGCAAAGCACCCCCCCACGACATGATGCTGCCACCCTGTGCTTCACAGTTGGGATGGTGTTCTTCGGCTTGCAAGCCTCCCCCTTTTTCCTCCAAACATAACAATGGCCAAACAGTTATATTTATGTTTCATCAGACCAGAGCACATGCAATAAAATGCAAATTAATTACTTAAAAATCATACAATGTTATTTTCAGGATTTTTGATTCCGTATCTCACAGTTGAAGGGTACCTATGATAAAAATTACAGACCTCTACATGCTTTGTAAGTAGGAAAACCTGCAAAATCGGCAGTGTGTCAAATACTTGTTCTCCCCACTGTGTGTATGTATATAAATATGAACACTTTGGAATTACCTGGATTTCTGCATAAAAATTTAAGCAAATTCGATCTGATCTTCATCTAAGTCACAGAAATAGACAAACACTGTGCTTAAACTAATACCACACAAATGATTGTATTTTTCTTGTCTATATTGAATAAATCATTTGAACATTCACAGTGTAGGTTGGAAAAAGTATGTGAACCCCTAGGCTAATGACTTCTCCAAAAGCTAATTGGAGTCAGGAGTCAGCTAACCTGGAGTCCAATCAATGAGACGAGATTGGAGATGTTGGTTAGAGCTGCCCTGCGCTATAAAAACACTCACAATATTTGTGTTTGCTATTCACAAGAAGCATTGCCTGATGTGAACCATGCCTTGAACAAAAGAGATCTCAGAAGACCTAAAATTAAGAATTGTTGACTTGCAAACTTGTCTGAAGTTTACAAAAGTGCACCTGGGTGTTCCCTAGCACTACTGGCAAAATATTGTGTGGACAGATGAAACTACAGTTGAATTGTTTGGAAGAAACACACAACACTATGTGTGGAGAAAAAAAGGCACAGCACACTAACATCAAAACATCATCCCGACCTGTAAAGTATGGTGGAGGGAGCATCATGGTTTGGGGCTGCTTTGCTGCCCCAGGGCCTGCACAGCTTGCTATCATCTACGGAAAAATGAATTCTCAAGTTTATAAAGACATTTTGTAGTAGAATGTTAGGCTATCTGTCTGCGAATTGAAGCTCAACAGAAGTTGGGTGACGCAACAGGACAACAACCCAAAACACAGAAGTAAATCAACAACAGAATGGCTTCAACAGAAGAAAATACTGCTTCTGGAGTGGCCCAGTCAGAGTCCTGACCTCAACCCGATTGAGATGCTGTAGCAAGACCTCGAGAGCAGTTCACACCAGACATCCCAAGAATATTGCTGAACTGAAACAGTTTTGGGAAGAGGAAATTCCTCCTGACCGTTGTGCAGGTCTGACCTGCACCTACAGAAAACTTTGGTTGAGGTTATTGCTGCCAAAGGAGGGTCAACCAGTTATTACATCCAAGGGTTCACATACTTCTTCGGCCCTGCACTGTGTGTGTTCAATAAAGACATGCAAATATATTGTTTGTGTGTTATTAGTTTATGTGGACTGTTTGTCTATTGTTGTGACCTAGATGAAGATCAGATCCAATTTTATGAACAATATATGCAGAAATCCAAATATTTCCAAAGGGTTCACATACTTCTTCTGTCCACTGTGTATTTATATATATTGATAAGTATTGAACCCCCTGAGTCAATACATGTTAGAATCACAGTTGCCAGCGACTATAGCTGTGAGTCTTTCTGGTAAGTCTGTCAGAGCTTTGCACACCTGGATTGTACAATATTTGTGCATTGTTTGTTCGTCAAACTCTGTGAATTTTGTTGTTGATCATTGCAAGATAGCCATTTTCTATTCTTGGCATTGATTTTCATGCCGATTGTAAGTCAAAACTGTAATTAGGCCACTCAGGAATGACGTCTTAGTAAGCAACTCCAGTGTATATTTGGCCTTTTGGGTTGTGTGCTGCTGAAAGGTGAATTTCTTCCAGTGTCTGGTGGAAAGCAGACTGAACCAGGTTTTCCTCTTGGATTTTGCCTGTGCTTAGCTCTAAAAACTCCCTAGTCCTTTCTGACGACGCTCATACTATAACATGATAAAGCCACCACCATTCTTGAAAATATAAAGAGTGGTACTCCGCGCTGTGTTGTGAACATTGCCCTGTGTAGGGTGCCGTCTTTCGGGTGGGACGTTAAACGGGTGTCGTGACTCTGTGGTCAATAAAGATCCAGTGGTACTTATCATAGGGGTGTTAAATCATAGGGGTGTCCTGGCAAAATTCCAATCTTACCCTCATACCATCATGGCCATCTAATCATCCCCAGCTTCCAATTGGGTCATTCCTCTCCCGTGTAACTATTCTCCAGGTCATTTGTTTTTAAAGAGAACATGTTCTCAGTCAACTTACCTGATAAAATGTGGGTTAGTATTGTAGAGTAACTACAATGTTCTTGATCCATCCCCAGTTTTCTCCTATCACAGCCATTAAAGTAACTGTTTTAAAGTCACCATTTGCCTCATGGTAAAATATTTTCCGTCCTCTCCGGCAACTGAGTTGGGAAGGATGCCTGTATCTTTGTAGTGCCTGTGTGTATTGATACATCATCCTAAGTGTAATTAATAACTTCAACATGCTCAAAAGGGATCTTTGCTTTTTAAACTTTTTTTTTACCCATCTACCATTAGGTGTCCTTCTTTGTGAGGCATTGGAAAACCTCACTGGCCTTTGTGGTTGAATCTGTGTTTGAAATTCACTGCTCGACTGAGGGACCTTACAGATAATGACACGGGGTAATCATAAAAAACTTATGTTAAACACAATTACTGCCCACAGTGAGTAATTTAATTAGTAAAAATTTCGAAAAACATTATTCCACTTTGACATTATGGGATATTGTGTGTAGGCCAGTGACAAAACATCTCAATTTAATCCCTTTTAAATGAAGGCTGTAACAAAACACAAAGTGTCGAAAAAGTACATTTGTGTGAATACTTTCTTAAGGCACTGTACATTCCAATGTCGACACGTGTTGCTAAACAGGTACAGTAATTTGCTGCTTCCTTAACTCTAACATTTCTCCAATGTTAAGCCTTAAGAAGGAACTTTCATGACAGTCCACAAGAATTCGAAATAGGTCAGATCAGGTTTGCAATGAATAACTTCAGTCAGACCCCCTCTCACCCATAGAGGGGGAAGTAAAGAACTAGTGTGGATTAACAACTCACATCCTGTTGTAAATCAAGGGAGAAGATCCATGCCTGTGCTCTTAGTCTCAGCAGACCCTTTCACACTGAAACTCTTAACACGTTCAAAAGTTAATACTGGAACAATATTTCGAATGAAGAACGTGGGGAATGGTCAGAGGCGGTCTATAGAACACTAATGTCATGTTGTTTGTTATTTTGTGATGTCATAAATTATTTTATAAAGGAAATACTGGAACTTGGAAAGTATACCCAGTACATGGATAAAGATTCCATACTATAGGTTGTGCATATAATATGACAAATGATGACAGTGTTTTTGTTAAGAGAGGGATGTGATTTGAGGAGGTATAAGAGAGAACTGTTTTCCATAACTTTGCACAGTGAGTAATCACCGCCCTGGAGTGAGGTCAGGGAGCATGCCAGCCTGCCAAAACCTCCCCCTTTTAAGCAAAAGGTATAAATGATGGGTTAAGAAAAAATCCACATTGAACTAGAAAAAGTGTGAAGCTGCAGCTACACGTTTAAAATGGTTTGAACTTTGAATCTCAACACTAGGTGGAGACTATCACTGGTACGGTTGATTAGCTGTCCTAAGTATCTTCGAAAGCTAATATAAGTAGGACTATCCTGTTACTCTGCTCAAATCATCACGTTACGCTACTCTCATCACCCCACTGGGGAACCATTGATATGGCTGGCTAACCTATCTACAAAGAAGTATCTTCAAGAGCGAATGAAAGAAAAATCAACTCTGTAGTTCTGTTCAGTACTACACGACAAGTCACCGGGTACCTTGTGAGAGCCTTACAAGCCAATCAGAGCCTTACAAGTGTGCTGCGAAAAGGGCCAACACTCTTTCCAAAGCTGCCCCAGGCATTTTACGTAAATACATTCATGATTTCTTGCTCAAAGTGGACGGCGGTTCTTGTGCAAAGTACATGGTTATAGTAGGTGAGAGTAGTTACTGAATGTGGCAATGCTAAGTGTCTCTGTCCCTCTCTCTCTCCCTCTCCATCTCTTCTTTAACAAGCATCCATACTGTTGCCATTCCTCTAGGGACCTGTTTTCAGTGTATTACGTCTCCAGTCATTAACCGGTGTAGTGTGTGTTTATCCTGTGTTCCCATTTAATTTAGCGAGTAAAGAAATAATTAAACCAATTTGTGTAGTATTGAATCATAAGTAAGGCTCAGGTTTTTGCAGATGCAAGGAGGTTACGAATGAATGATGATATGACACGAGGTTATTATTAATAAGTTGACTGTTTATAGATGTGATAGGTACAGACCTTTTAGAGTTTAATTCAGGAGATGGTAACTCTTTAAAGAACCACTCCTGTGGTGCCCCAGATCCTAATGAGTTAATTGTTACATGATTAATTTAATAGAGTAACAATTAAACAGTTCATTAATTAGATACATACGTCTTCAGACTGATGTTAAAGTCAAGTTACCACACAACGTTACTGCTAAAATAACTGTACATATACAGTCGTGGCAAAAAGTTATGAGAATGACACAAATATTAATTTCCACAAAGTTTGCTGCTTCAGTGTCTTTAGATATTTTTGTCAGATGTTACTATGGAATACTGAAGTATAATTACAAGCATTTCATAAGTGTCAAAGGCTTTTACATGAAGTTGATGCAAAGAGTCAATATCTGCAGTGTTGACCCTTCTTTTTCAAGACCTCTGCAATCCGCCCCTGGCATGCTGTCAATAAACTTCTGGTTCATATCCTGACTGATAGCAGCCCATTCTTGCATAATCAATGCTTGGAGTTTGTCAGAATTTTTTGTTGTTTTGTTTGTCCACCCACCTCTTGAGGATTGACCACAAGTTCTCAATGGGATTAAGGTCTGGGGAGTTTCCCGGCCATGGACCCAAAATATCAATGTTTTGTTCCCCGAACCACTTAGTTATCACTTTTGCCTTATGGCAAGGTGCTCCATCATGCTGGAAAAGGCATTGTTAGTCACAAAACTGTTCCTGGATGGTTGGGAGTTGCTATCGGGGGATGCGTTGTTACCATTATTTATTCATGGTTGTGTTCTCAGGCAAAATTGTGAGTGAGCCCACTCCCTTGACTGAGAAGCAATCCCACATTTGAATGGTCTCAGGATGCTTTATTGTTGGCATGACACAGGACTGATGGTAGTGCTCACCTTGTCTTCTCCGGACAAGCTTTTTTCCAGATGACCCAAACAATCGGAAAGGTGATTCATCAGATAAAATTACTTTACCCCAGTCCCCAGCAGTCCAATCCCTGTACCTTTTGCAGAATATCAGTCTGTCCCTGACGTTGTTCCTGGAGAGAAGTGGCTTCTTTGCTGCCCTTCTTGACACCAGACCATCCTCCAAAAGTCTTCGCCTCACTGTGCGTGCAGATGCACTCACACCTGCCTGCTGCCATTGCTGAGCAAGCTCTGTACTGGTGGTGCCTCGATCCCGCAGCTGAATCAACTTTAGGAGACGGTCCTGGCGCTTGCTGGACTTTCTTGTGCGCGCTGAAGCCTTCTTCACAGCAATTGAACTGCTCTCCGTGAAGTTCTTGATGATCCGATAAATGGTTGATTTAGGTGCAATATTACTGGCAGCAATATCCTTGCCTGTGAAGCCCTTTTTGTGCAAAGCAATGATGACGGCACGTGTCTCCTTGCAGCTAACCATGGTTGACAGAGGAAGAACAATGATTCCAAGCACCACCCTCCTTTTGAAGCTTCCAGTCTGTTATTCAAACTCAATCAGCATGACAGAGTGATTTCCAGCCTTGTCCTCGTCAACACTCATACCTGTGTTAACGAGAGAATCACTGACATGATGTCAGCGGGTCCTTTTGTGGTAGGGCTGAAATGCAGTGGAAATGTTTATTGGAGATTCAGTTCTGATCACTCTTCATAACATTCTGGAGTATAAGCAAATTGCCTTCATACAAACTGAGGCAGCAGACTTTGTGAAAATTAATATTTGTGTCACTCTCAAAACTTTTGGCTACGACTGTACAGTTGAAGTCGGAAGTTTACATACACCTTAGCCATGTACATTTAAACTCAGTTTTTCACAATTCCTGACATTTAATCCAAGTAAAAATTCCCTGTCTTAGGATCAGTTAGGATCACCACTTTATTTTAAGAATGTGAAATGTCAGAATAATAGTAGAGAGAATTATTTATTTCAGCTTTTGTTTCTTTCATCACATTCCCAGTGGGTCAGAAGTTTACATACACTCAATTAGTATTTGGTAGAAACCCTTTAAATAGTTTAACTTGGGTCAAATGTTTTGGGTAGCCTTTCACAAGCTTCCCACAATAAGTTGGGTGAATTGACACATTCCTCCTGACAGAGCTGGTGTATTTGTTTTGTAGGCCTCTTTGCTCTCACACACTTTTTCAGTTCTGCCCACAAATGTTCTATGGGATTGAGGTCAGGGCTTTGTGATGGCCATTCCAATACCTTGAATTTGTTGTCCTTAAACCATTTTGCCACAACTTTGGAAGTTTGCTTGGGGTCACTGTCCATTTGGAAGACCCATTTGAGACCAAGCTTTAACTTCCTGACTGATGTTTTGAGATGTTGCTTCAATATATCCACATGATTTCCCTGCCTCATGATGCCATCTATTTTGTGAAGTGCACCAGTCCCTCATGAAGCAAAGCACCCCCACAACATGATGCTGCCACCCCCATGCTTCACGGTTGGGATGGTGTTCTTCGGCTTGCAAGTCTCCCCCATTTCCCTCCAAACATAACGATGGTCATTTTGGCTAAACAGTTCTATTTTTGTTTCACCAGACCAGAGGACATTTCTCCAAAAAGTAAGATTTTTGTCCCCATGTGCAGTTACAAACCATAGGCTGGCTTTTGTCTGGCAGTTTTTGAGCAATGGCTTCTTCCTTGCTGAGTGGCCTTTCAGATTATGTCGATATAAGACTCGTTTTACTGTGGATATAGACACTTTTGTACCTGTTTCCTACAGCATCTTCACAAGGTTCTTTGCTGCTGTTCTGGGATTGGTTTGCACTTTTCGCACCAAAGTACGTTAATCTCTAGGAGACAGAACGCATCTCCTTCCTGAGCGGTATGACGGCTGTGTGGTCCCATGGTGTTTATACTTGCGTACTATTGTATGTACAGATGAATGTGGTTCCATCAGGCGTTTGGAAATTGCTCCTGAGGATGAACCAGACTTGTGTAGGTCTACAATTTATTTGTCTTGGCTGATTTCTTTTGATTTTCCCATGATGTCAAGCAAAGAGGCACTGACTTTGAAGGTAGGCCTTGAAATACATCCACAGGTACACCTCCAATGACTCAGATTATGTCAATTAGCCAATCAGAAGCTTCTAAAGCCATGACATCATTTTCTGGAATTTTCCAAGCTGTTTAAAGGCACAGTCAACTTAGTGTATGTAAACCTCTGACAGTGGAATTATGATACAGTGAATTATAAGTGAAATAATCTGTCTGTAAACAATTGTTGGAAAAATTACTTGTGCCATGCACAAATTAGATGTCCTAACCGACTCTCTAAAACTATAGTTTGTTAACCTGAAATTTGTGGAGTGTTTTAAGTTTTAATGACTCCAACATAAGTGTATGTAAACTGACGACTTCAACTGTACCTGTATACGTGATGGTAAGCTCTGTAGGGCTAGATTAACTGCTCAATGTTGAGTCACTACAATACATTCAATAAATAAATCCACTTTTCAAATTTCAATATCGGTGATGCATTGATAGTAGTTCCTTTGAAAGACACTGATTTTCAACTTGCTATTCTGATATCGGTCTAATATCTACTGTACATCTATTAGTAATTGTGCCAATTTACAGATGTTCTCCATGTCACTTTCAGAAGGACCCTCAGACCAAATGTAAGTCCAAAAAAGGATACAGCTGATGTCCCTTCCAACTAATTTCTTAGCTCAGGCAGACCGCAGTCCAGGTAATGAGAATACTTTTCGCATACAAGTAAATCAGTGCTGCTCCATAAGAACAATATTTCAAATAAGTAATATTGTGGTAAACTTTTAACAACCAATATCCTAGCTTACCACGCTTTGAAAAAGAGGAATTAGGCTATGTATTTAGAAACACAGAGCACGATGAAACAGTAACACATGGATCTCTGTTTACAAAGAGCACTCAAAGGAGTTCCCACATCAAGCTTGGTAAACCACAAGGCAAGCATAACTTGTACTAATGAGCATAAATGATTTTTTGTATATTGAACTGGAAGTGTGCAAGTGCTATCCAAATCCCACAGCAATAATCATTTTTAATCACTTGACTGAAAGGTTGTTTAAAATGCATTTCCATTAGTGTTATCTGAGTCTACCAACATTGCCATATGGCTGGGGATCTGTGCTCTTCAGAATCTTGCAGGTTTGTTTACCCTCTGTAGCCAGATACATTTAAAGTGTTGAATAATCATGATTGACCAATTATATTAACTTATCACATTTAGTCATCCGTCGTAGTCAATTTCTTCATATTTGTAGATTTGATGAGGTATTTAATCATGTTGAAGTTGGCCCTTTTGAAAGGTCTGCCCCAATTGTTATCTATTTTGTAGCATTATTGGCTTACTGTCTTTGTGATGTTAATTAGGCATATAGCATTCATGATCATGGCGCATGAATTGAACTGAAGCAAAAAGGTCACAGACTTACGCTATGCAATTGTGGAGCTCCTGCAGTTGGTGTGCTGTGGTTTTATCACCACAGGGTGATGCTGGTGTACTTCAGAGAGGAGGCCGTTGTCTCTGCTGAGAGTGATGTGGCTCCTCCTTTTATGGTGAAAAAAAAAATGATGGCATATTTCAGGCATTTGGGTATATGAATAGATCTTATAGAATTAGAATGCCTTCATTTAATATCGTTATGCCAGGATCAGCACTCTCTTACACTGGAAATAATCGGTTTCATTCAATAAATCACAAGATTGATGACATAACACTCTTGCAGCTGATGAACATTTGTTTTATGTTTATGGCTTTTAGTTACCACCAGTTCTCCTAGGTTGGCATTATGAATATATATGTCCTAAATAATAACTAACATTGTTTAATTAGAGTGGTGAGAAAAAAAGACCACTCTTTGCAAATATTCACACAAATTATTCAATGTAAGTAGAGCAATTCCCAGGGCTGCACCCTGACAAGTAAACAGCGCAGGCACCAGGGACCACGATGCAGTCATTTTGCTAAATCATTTTAACTTTATCTAAACGCTCCATTCATTTACACTGAATTTATGTGACACAGTAAAAAAAAAATGACTGAAAAATAATCCTGCAGCCTAATTTATTATTAGTCTGAGGTATAGTAGCCCCTGTGACTCAAAGAGGCCCTCCCGAATGAGAAGCTCTAAAGCTCTAGTCTAGATCAATGGGTGGAACTGTTAGATTAAAGATTGGCCCAGGGAATAATATGGTCCATACTGATAGGTAACTTCAGGGTTTTATTTGAAGCCGGCTTCATAGACCATGTTATTTAAAATTCCTGCCCTCCATTCTAGTTCAGCGAGCTGATTTGAATCAGACTGGTAGGCCCTCCTGGCCGACAGATGACAAAGCTGATCTCCCCCTACGCAGCTGGTGGCTGCTGTTTCCTCCTCACAGATTGACTGTTGCACATGGGGACCAGCTGAGAATGACCTTTCCCGATTGTTCCGTGCAAGCTCAGATACATCACGCTTGATAAGTGGCGGTGCTGTGCGTGTGGGCTGAGGGGCCAGCACAGCAGCAGCCCCTCTTCTCTCCGCTCTGCACCTCACCACGTCATGCCGCCACCTCTCCGATCCCAGTGATAAGGCCTCCATCCATTGTCCCTTTGTTGTAATTTCTCCGCTCAGGCTTAAAGAACTGAGGTGAGCGAGTGACCTTTATAATTTTGACGCAAACAGTGACATTAACTTTTTGGACATGGTCTCTCTAGGTCTGTGACGATTATGGAATTTTCGGTAGCGATTAATTGTCATGCCACGGTTATTGTCATAATGGTCATTTTTGTAGATTTGTTTTTGGAGCTTGTAATGTATCATAATTGTAACACATGATGACTAGACAAACATATGACATAATGCATCTTTGAAAATGAGCTACAACATACAGTGCCTTCAGAAAGTATTCATACCCCTTGACTTATTCCAAATCTTCTTGTCTTACAGGCAATTTAAAATGGATTAAATATTTTTTTCCCCTCACCCATCTACACACAATACCCCATAATGGTAAAGTGAAAACATGTTTTTGAAATGTTTGCAAATGTATTGAAAATGAAATACAGAAATCTAATTTACATTGCTCCCTCTACCCTTACCCAGTCGCCCAGTTCCTGCCTCTGAAAAGCATCCCCATAGCATAATGCTGTCACCACCATGCTTCACGGTAGAGATGGTGTTAGACAGGGGATGAGCTTTATGTGGTTTTCTCTACATATTGTGCTTTGCATTCAGGCCAAATAATAAATGTTTTGTCTCATCAGACCACAGAATCTTTTGCCTTATGGTCTGAGTCTCTCACGTGCTTTGTTTTGTAAACTCCAGGCGTGCTGTCATTTGCCTTTTCCGTCTGGCCACTCTCCCATAAAGCCCAGATTGGTGAAGTGCTGTGGAGACTGTTGTCCTTCTGGCAGGTTCTGTTTTATAACCCTCCCCACATATACGCCTCATCACAATTCTATCTCAGAGATCTACAGACAGTTTCTCATGGTATAGTTTCTGCTCTGACATGCACTGTCAACTGCGAGGCATTATATAGACAGGTGTGTTTCTTTCTACACTGAACAAAAATATAAATGCAACAGGCAACAATTTAAAATATTCTACTGAGTTACAGTTAATATAAGGAAATCAATCACTTGAAATCAATTCATTAGTCCCTAATCTATGGATTTCACATGACTGGGAATACAGATATGCATCTGTTGGTCACAGACAAGAACACTGTGGCTTCAAATTCAGCGTGGTAGAGTGGGAAATGTAGGGACCCCAGTGTCCATGTAGGCTACGCGTAGCTATGTGTGTGGAAACATATAATCACAGGTAAGACATTTAACTTGTTTAGTATAGACAGTTTGTAACGCCACTCACTACTAGTCTGTTTGTTTGTGTTGTTGCTTTTGACTAGCTTAATGTTTCGTTTGGTAGCTATAGCTGCCCGGTAAAAAGGTTCCAAAAGGGTTCTTTGGCTGTCCCCATAGGATAACCCTTTTGGGTTCCATGTAGAACCCTCTGGGGAACCCTTCAAAGGGTTCTCCTATGGGGACAGGCGGAGAACACTTTTAGGTTCTAGCACCCTTTTTTTCTAAGAATGTAGCACTCACTCACTCATGTTGCTGCTAGCACCGTCTTGAAAAGGGGCAAGAGGGAAGCCCTACAACATTTTTCTAAGTATTGAGATCACTCTGGAGCAGGCAATGTTGAAAAATAATATTTAGACATGTTTTGCTTAAATGTAGTTTTGCAATTGACTAAAACATGCAGGCAAAAGTAAAATGGTGTTTGAGAAAGGCCAAGTATTTTCTGTGAGCCAGTGGGGTAACCTAGGTAACGAGACGTTCTATCTAATACAGACTCTGTCTATATATGTCTATAGTCCATAATAATGGTCCTCTACACGATTATATAATAATTGTGCCAGCCCTAGGTCTCTCACTCGGCTAATTGTTTATCCTCTGACAAGTTGGGATAATGCACTTTTCTTTTAACGAGGGAAATGTGTCATTAGACGTCATGATCTTCATCCCCTATTTTCAATCCAAACCAATTCAGTTTCCTTTGAAGCATGTTTGACATATTATAGGCCTACGGTTGTTTCTTTATGATCCACTCAATGAGTTGTGTTTTTGACTACATTAATCAAAACTGCATAAGCACAGTCTTGCAGCACAAGTAAAAAATAAAACAAAAAAAGGTTGTTTAATACTAGGTTAAATAGGTTTTGATTGAAAAGGTGCTTGGCTTTTGAGTTAGTCCTAGCCATGGAGGCATGTTTACAGGGCAATAGAAAAAAGATCTAGCTCGCAGTTTTGTTAATGAATTTGACATTTAATACAATGGAAGATATTATAGAATGTAGACTAGAAAGTGTGTTCTATGTTTAGTAAACCACACTACAATCAGTGCCCTGATTCCAACAGTCTGGGTTTCACCATTATCAGCCACATGTAGGAATCATGCGCCTGTTGAATATCTCTGCCTGTGCGCTGGTCTTTGTGAAATACTTTTGATTCGTTTCTTTCTTATTTCCTCCAATTAGTTCAGAGTACCTATGTCTGATTTCATAAAGAATCAATCATATTTAAAGTGATTTCAGACTCACGGACAGTGTCAGGAGTTATAGATTAGCTTTAAAAAATTCTCCCCTGAGACCCATCTCAGTAAACAGCCCTTTCATTCAGAGCCATGCAGGTCAACATATCTCTCTGTGAGGTTATTTAGACTATCTATTTGACGATAACTGAAACAAATTACTCATTACATTCGATGGTAAGTACTGGTTCAGAATCCATGCTTTGTGTTCATTGGAAATGTAATGTGCAGTTATTTCAGGCCTCGTAGATGACATTGCCTAAAAGAATGTTCTAGAATTGAGTCTTGAGATGAAATTAAGATTACATTTCCAGAGTCTCTGATAAAGAGTAATTTATCACACATTTGTTGACTTGTCTATTTCCAAGAATTGCATGAATATATACACACTGAAGGATAGACTGGCTTTTCATTTCATGAGAATGCTCCATTTGGAACTATCACAGTGACTTTTATGGAGGTTTCTCAGATACACATAGGATGTGCCATAAATGGCAACCTATTCCTTACAGAGTGCACTCCTTTTGACCAGTGGTGGTCAAAGGTAGTGCACTATATAGCAAATAGGGTGCCTTTTGGATGCACCCTCTGACACATCAGTCTTGTATCAGACGCTTGGAGGACCGGGATAAGGTGATGTCTGTACCCATGAGCCGGGCAGGCGGACAGTCTCACGGATAGAACACAGAGGGACAGAATGTGTCAGACAGACGGACAGCCTCCAGAGGGAGGTCAGGCAGGGATCAAGGACATCCTTGTTATTTGTGATGATTCCTCTGTGTCTGCAGGACTCCTTTTTGGAGGTGATAAGAAAAAGCCTGAAAAGTAGAGTGAGTCTTAGAGAGCAGCCCATGGCAGAGTTGGAACCTCCCCAAATAAATCTGTACAGAGCAGGGAACTCATTTATTTTCAGTGCCATCGGGTCAGGTATACAAGCTTCCAAGGATTTAGGAGGATTATGACCACCCTTTAGCAACAGCTTTCCGCCTGACCACTGACTTTATCGACCTCGGTCCGAGCAAAGCCTCAGCTTTTCAGTTTCCGCGCTCTTCCGAATGTGGCTGTGGGATCACTAGGAAGCGTTTGGGAATGGGAGCAGGTGTGTGGAGCGCCTCCATGCCGATGGGATGGAAGGATAGTAAAGCCCTGCAGGGATAAGGGCTTTATCAAATTGGCCCAAAGATAAAGGCACAGAGGGTCAGACAGGAGGACATGGCAGACTGCTAGGTCCCTTTTACCTGCTAGGGTTTTGTACCTTTTCACAGCACCTCTTAAATAAACGCTACCTCTCCCACAGCCCTCTACATACCCACTTGCACTTGGCGGGTCATATGTTTCATTAATTGTTGTTGCTATTTACAGCATATATTAAAGGCCTATGGTGGGCTGTTTGGTGGTCCTCGGGTCTCACTACTGTCCTTGAGGTTGGGATTTATTTTGGTCATTGTATGTAAAGATTCTGGTCATTGTATGCCTTATTTTATTTATTTTATTTAGTAAAAAACAAATTAAGGGGTAGATCAGCTTTAATATTGCAGATTGTATTTTGTATTGTACTTGTATTTATTTGATTGCTATTATTTCCCAATAGTATGAGAGGCCTCACAATCACAAGTTCAAACAATATCTTATTACATAATCAGCCAGCCTTTGGAGAATTTCTTAAATAACATTGTCTCAGTGTTTGCCTGTCTGCAGCTCTGATGCTACTGAGCATTCTTCTGGCAGCTGTTTTGCCTATTTTGCCTCTGTCTTGGCATGGCTGATGAACTGAGACAGCTGATGTCTGAACAACCAGTCAAAGAAACTGCCTGTAATGAGGATTCTGCTGCCTGAGAGACAGATGCCATCATATTTCAGATAAAGTTATTCCCCTTCTCTCCTTCTGGCATTCAGACTCTGACAGCCAGAATATATGTAGGGGAGAGTGGAGTAAGTCGTTTTTATTTATTTTACATTCAGCATCACTCGGTCAAGGGAAATATAGTATACTTTCTAACAAAGATATCTACATATATTACAGGATATATTACAGGATGTTGTGTATTCCTGGAAATAATCAGAATTCATGTAAACAGTACAGTTTTGAAAACATACTTTTTAGTCACGTAGTGTATGTGGACATCTGCTTGTCAAACATCTAATTTCAAAATTATAGGCACTAATATGGAGTTTTGTCCCTCTTTTGCTGCTAGAACAGCCTCCACTCTTCTGGGAAGGCTTTCTACTAGATGTTGGAACATTGCTGCGGGGACATGCTTCCATTCAGCCACGAGCATTAGTAAGGTCGGGCACTGACATTGGGTGATTAGGCCTGGCTCGCAGTCTGCGTTTCAAATCGTCCCAAATGTGTTCAATGGGGATGAGGTCTGGGATCTGTGCAGGCCAGTCAAGTTCTTCCACATCGATCTCGACAAACCATTTCTGTATGGACCTCGCTTTGTGCACAGGGGCATTATCATGCTGAAACATGAAAGGGCCTTCCCCAAACTGTTGCCACAAAGTTGGAAACAGAGAATAGTCTAGAATGTCATTGTATGCTGTATCATTCACTGGAACTAAGGGGCCTAGCCAAACCATGAAAAACGTCTCCAGACCATTATTCCTCCTCCACCAAACTTTACAGTTGGCACTTTGCATTGCGGCAGTTAGCGTTCTCCTGGTATCCGCCAAACCCAGATTCGTCTGTTGATCTGCCAGATGGTTAAGCGTGATTCATCACTCCAGAGAACACGTTTCCACTGCATTGCGTATGGTGATCTTAGGCTTGTCCGAGACTGCTCGGCAATGTAAACCCATTTCAAGAAGCTCCCGATAAACAGCTATTGGTTTGACGTTGCTTCCAGAGGCACTTCGGAACTCGGAAGTGAGTGTCGCAACCGAGGACAGATTATTTTTACGCGCTACACATTTCAGCACTCGGCAGTCCTCTTCTGTGAGCCTGTGTGGGCTACCACTTCGCGGCTGAGCCGTGGTTGCTCATAAAAGTTTCCACTTCACAATTACAGCACTTACAGTTGACCTGGGCAGCTCTAACAGGGCATACATTTGACAAACTGGCTTGTTGGAAAGGTGGCATCCTATGACGGTGCCACGTTAAAAGCCACTGAGCTCTTCAGTAAGGCCATTCTACTGCCAATGTTTGTCTATGGAGACACCTGTCAGCAACAGGTGTGCCTGAAAAGCCAAATCCACAAATTTTAAGTGGTGTTCACATACTTTTGTATATATAGTGTAGCTTGTCCAAAAAAAGTGGTCTCTTGCCACACAATTTACCCCGGCTATTGGGCAAGGTGAGACATGGGGCAGGGTAAATTAGGTTTAACTATAGATTTCTGTACTGCATTCAATATTAGCACTACCTTTATTAAAATATCTTTATTTTCCCAAAAAAATTCAACACAATCTAAATAGCTTTTTTGTCTTTTAATAATGTTAAGCATCTTTTACCACAGGCTTAACATATAACAAACACTTTTAACATAGGCCAGGCCCTGTTGTTACCTCATATCCCAGTGATAATGCCTTGCATTACGCCTGGGATGAAAACACTTCAATTTACTCAACCATTAGCTCAACTTACCCCATGGTTATTGGCTCAACTTACCCCATGGTTATTGGCTCAACTTACCCAAAGGCAAACCTTTAGACTATTATCCCACACAGCTGTAAGGGTGCACTTCCTTGCTAGGTTTAAGACCTCATATTGAAGCTTATAGAAACTTCAACTGATGTATAGAACAATCTTAAAATAGTCTACTTGGTTTAGATAAAAGCATCATGAAATCTCAAAGACAATACATTTATTTGATTTGGTGAAAATGTTGACCTAACTTGCGTAACCACTTTCCATGTGGTTTCTTCCTTAACAGATTCCATGAAATGATGACCTCTTCTGAACTATTTGGTCAAATGTTTTAAAAATGTTTAAGGCTCAATTTACCCCACTCTACCCTACGCTGGTGCCTGTCACATGTGAAGCTATTCTGAGATCTGGTTTATGTTTGTTTTTCAAACAATAGGGAAGGGAATGGGAGGCATGGTGTCTGTTAAAATTACACAGATGCTAAGACTGTTGATTAGGTAAGGCTCTATCTTTGAACCCAGATGGGCACAAAATCCTCAGACAGAGGGTTAATTTACTCCCCATTCCTCATTGCTATTCATTGTTTAAAAGGTGAAGGCTTTGCAAAGTCTGTATGTAAAAGTGACATTAGTTGTGTAATTCCAACTGGATATCTAAAGACTGGCATTTGTTTGCAGCTATTAAAGGTAAAGACTGGGGATCTCATTTAGAAAAGTGTATGATGTCGTGCGATTGAGAATGAGAGGGACTTCTCAATGTACTGCAGCAAGCTTAAATGCCAGGACAGGTCCACTTAGAACCAAATTTATAGTGACACATGCAATTAATAAAGGAAATTGAGATTCATTTATACATGCCAGCCTCAGCAGGCACATCAGCAAAACTGTCAAGCAAAGGTCACATACAACCAGTGCCTTATTTTCCAGCTTCGTCCACGATGCAGTCAGTGTTCTCTGTGTTGGCAGCATAAACCTTTCAGTTTGTTTTGTAAAAGCAACAAATCAGCTGGTTTAAGATGACCTGTCAGGCTTTGCTCTTGTGGATTTTTGCGGAAGAGTCAGTATGCAGCTGATAGAACTTTGTGAAAGCTAAGCAAAGATCGAATCATTTTGATGTATCAGTTGTCACAATGCCCTCCCTACCTAATGGAAGTTTCCTTGGCTATTTGGTGTTTACAGTATGCAAAATGTCCTTCCATGGGAAGGCTGGGTGCAATTTCATGAATATTTATTTAGTCTCGACATATAACCCGTCAGGTGATTGGTTGAGCCTTCGAGTGCGTTACGTCACACAGATGTTCTATGAAGCCGTCTGTTTAGCTAGCTCTTGCCGCCGGCATGAGCAGTTAGCACCGACCAAGCAACTTGGGAAACCCAGCTTCACTTTGATCACCAAATTAGTTGTGAAATGAACAAAAGCCTCACCAGCTAGCTACCAATCTAGTTTCACTGTCCGATAAGAATAAAACCAATAATAATTGTTTACCTTTCCACAAACATTCTGGTATGTGCAGCTTAATATGAACAAGTTAACCAAAGAATAGTTTATGAATAGCGAGTGTAGTGAAATGCTTGTGCTTGTGTCCACACTTAGTGGCTACTGCCTGGCCAGTGATCTAGTTAGCTACATTTTAAGTAATTCGCTATCCTCCTAAAATATTTGTCTGAAAAAAACAAAAAACTAGTCGTCAGTTATTGTTGCCTGTCGTTAAATCATGTCTAACCAGTTGGCTAATGTAGCCTATGTGCCATGGGCTCATAGATAGCTGTGAATTTTGTTGTCTACTATTAGCTATAAAAAATATAAATGCAACATGCAAAAATGTAAACGATTTTACTCAGTTAACCCGTCAGGTTAACCCGCCTACCACTTTGAAGATGTAAAATATGTTTTATTGTGAAACAAGCAAGAAATAAGACAAAACAATTGAACTTGAGCGTGCATGACTATTCAACCCCCCCTATGTCAATACTTTGTACAACCTTTTGCAGATATTACAGCTGCAAGTCTCTTGGGGTATGTCTCTATAAGCTTGGCACATCTAGCCACTGGGATTTTTGCCCATTCTTCAAGGCAAAACTGCTCCAGCTCCTTCAAGTTGGATGGGTTCCGCTTTTGTACAGCAATCTTTAAGTCATACCACAAATTCTCAATTGGATTAGGGTCTGGGCTTTGACTAGGACATTCCAATACATTTAAGTGTTTCCCCTTAAACCACTCAAGTGTTTCTTTAGTAGTATGCTTAGGGTCATTGTCCTGCTGGAAGGTGAACCTCTGTCCCAGTCTCAAATCTCTGGAAGACTGAAACAGGTTTCCCTCAAGAATTTGACTGTATTTTGCACCATCCATCATTCCTTCAGTTCGGACCAGTTTCCCAGTACCTGCCGATGAAAAACATCCCCACAGCATGATGCTGCCACCACCATGCTTCACTGGGGATGGTGTTCTCGGGGTGATGGAAGGTGTTGGGTTTGTGCCAGTCATAGCATTTTCCATAATGGCCAAAAAGCTACATTTTAGTCTCAACTGACCAGAGTACCTTCTTCCATATGTTTGGGGAGTCTCCCACATGCCTTTTGGCAAACACCAAATGTGTTCGCTTATTTTTTTCTTTAAGCAATGGCTTTTTTCTGGCCACTCTTCCGTAAAGCCCAGCTCTGTGGAGTGTACGGCTTAAAGTGGTTCTATGGATGCTATTCCAATCTCCGGTGTGGAGCTTTGCAGCTCCTTCAGGTTTATCTTTGGTCTCTTTGTTGCGCCTGATTAATGCCCTCCTTGCATGGCCCATGAGTTTTGGTGGGCGGCCCTCTCTTGGCAGGTTTGTTGTGGTGCCATATTCTTTCAATTGTTTAATAATGGCTTTAATGGTGCTCCGTAGGATGTTCAAAGTTTCAGATATTTTTTACAACACAACCCTGATCTGTACTTCTCCACAACTTTGTCCCTGACCTTTTTGGAGAGCTCCTTGGTCTTCACAGCGTCGCTTGCTTGGTGGTGCCCCTTGCTTAGTGGTGTTTCAGACTCTGGGGCTTTTCAGCACAGGTGTATACAGTTGAAGTCGGAAGTTTACATACGCTTAGGTTGGAGTCATTAAAACTAATTTTTCAACCACTTCACAAATTCTTAACAAAAACTATAGTTTTGGCAAGTCAGTTAGGACATCTACTTTGTGCATGACGCAAGTCATTTTTCCTACAATTGTTTACAGACAGATTATTTCACTGTAGGTCAGAAGTTCACATACACTAAGTTGACTGTGCCGTTAATCAGCTTGGAAAATTCCAGAAAATTATGTCATGGCTTTAGGAGCTTCTGATAGGCTAATTGACATAATTTGAGTCAATTGGAGGTGTACCTGTGGATGTATTTCAAGGCCTACCTTCAAAATCAGTGCCTCTTTGCTTGACATCATGGGAAAATCAAAAGAAATCAGCCAAGACCTCAGAAAAATACATTGTAGACCTCCATGAGTCTGGTTCATCCTTGGGAGCAATTTCCAAATGCCTGAAGGTACCACGTTCACCTGTACAAACAATAGTAAGCAAGTATAAACTCCATGGGACCACGCAGCCGTCATACCGCTCAGGAAGGAGACGCGTTCTGTCTCCTAGAGATGAACGTACTTTGGTGCGAAAAGTGTGAATCAATCACAGAACAACAGCAAAGGACCTTGTGAAGATGCTGGAGGAAACAGGTACAAAGTATCTATATGCACAGTAAAACGAGTCCACTGTTCCAAAACTACCATATAAAAGCCAGACTATGGTTTGCAACTGCACATGGGGACAAAGATCGTTATTTTTGGAGAAATGTCCCCTGGTCTGATGAAACAAAATAATGACCATTATTATGTTTGGAGGAAAAGGGGGAGGCTTGCAAGCCGAAAAACACCATCCCAACCGTGAAGCATGGGGGTGGTAGCATCATGTTGTGGGGGTGCTTTGCTGTAGGGGGGACTGGTGCACTTCACAAAATAGATGGCATCACGAGGGGGAAATTACGTGGATATATTGAAGCAACATCTCAAGACATCAGTCAGGAAGTTAAAGCTTGGTCGCAAATTGGTCTACCAAATGGACAATGATCCCAAACATACAGTGGGGCAAAAAAATATTTAGTCAGCCACCAATTGTGCAAGTTCTCCCACTTAAAAAGATGAGAGAGGCCTGTAATTCATCAAAGGTACACTTAAACTATGACAGACAAAATTAGAAGGAAAAAAATCCAGAAAATCACATTTTTAATTTTTTATGAATTGATTTGCAAATTATGGTGGAAAATAAGTATTTGGTCACCTACAAACAAGCAAGATTTCTGGCTCTCACCGACCTGTAACTTCTTCTTTAAGAGGCTCCTCTGTCCTCCACTCGTTACCTGTATTAATGGCACCTGTTTGAACTTGTTATCAGTATAAAAGACACCTGTCCACAACCTCAAACAGTCACACTCAAAACTCTACTATGGCCAAGACCAAAGAGCTGTCAAAGGACACCAGAAACAAAATTGTAGACCTGCACCAGGCTGGGAAGGCTGAATATGCAATAGGTAAGCAGCTTGGTTTGAAGAAATCAACTGTGGGAGCAATTTTTAGGAAATGGAAGACATACAAGACCACTGATAATCTCCCTCGATCTGGGGCGCCACGCAAGATCTCACCCCATAGGGTCAAAATGATCACAAGAACGGTGAGCAAAAATCCCAGAACCACACGGGGGGACCTAGTGAATGACCTGCAGAGAGCTGGGACCAAAGTAACAAAGCCTACCATCAGTAACACACTACGCGGCCAGGGACTAAAATCCTGCAGTGCCAGACGTGTCCCCTGCTTAAGCCAGTACATGTCCAGGCCTGTCTGAAGTTTGCTAGAGAGCATTTGGATGATCCAGAAGAAGATTGGGAGAATGTCATATGGTCAGATGAAACCAAAATATAACTTTTTGGTAAAAACTAAACTTGTCGTATTTGGAGGACAAAGAATGCTGAGTTGCATCCAAATAACACCATACCTACTGTGAAGCATGGGGGTGGAAACATCATGCTTTGGGGCTGTTTTTCTGAAAAGGGGCCAGGACGACGATCCGTGTAAAGGAAAGAATGAATGTATCGTGAGATTTTGAGTGAAAACCTCCTTCCATCAGCAAGAGCATTGAAGATTAAGCGTGGCTGGGTCTTTCAGCATGACAATGATCCCAAACACACCGCCCGGGCAACAAAGGAGTGGCTTCGTAAGAAGCATTTCAAGGTCCTGGAGTGGCCTAGCCAGTCTCCAGATCTCAACCCCATAGAAAATCTTTGGAGGGAGTTGAAAGTTTGTGTTGCCCAGCAACAGCCCCAAAACATCACTGCTCTAGAGGATATCTGCATGGAGGAATGGGCCAAAATACCAGCAACAGTGTGTGAAAACCTTGTGAAGACTTACAGAAAATATTTGACCTCTGTCATTGCCAACAAAGGGTATATAACAAAGTATTGAGATAAAGGTTTGTTATTGACCAAATACTTATTTTCCACCATAATTTGCAAATAAATTCAGTAAAAATCCTACAATGTGATTTTCTGGATTTTTTTCCTCATTTTGTCTGTCACAGTTGAAGTGTACCTATGATGAAAATTACAGGCCTCTCTCATCTTTTTAAGTGGGAGAACTTGCACTGTCAACTGTGGGACCTTATATAGAAAGGTGTGTGCCTTTCCAAATCATGCCCAATCAATTGAATTTACCACAGGTGGACTCCAATCAAGTATATATGTAGCATTGACGCTTCCCAAGAATGCAGTGTCCTCCATCATTCTTTAATGGAAGAAGTTTGAAACCCCCAATACTCTTCCTAGAGCTGGCCGCCTGATGAACAGAGAAAAGTACAGATCCTTGATGAAAACCTGCTCCAGAGTGCTCAGGACGTCAGACTGGGGCTAAGGTTCACCTTCCAACAGGACAACGACCCTAAGCCCACAGCTAAGACAACCCAGGAGTGGCTTAAATGGTCCTGTAGCTCAGTTGGTAGAGCATGGCGCTTGTAACGCCAGGGTAGTGGGTTCGATCCCCGGGACCACCCATACGTAGAATGTATGCACACATGACTGTAAGTCGCTTTGGATAAAAGCGTCTGCTAAATGGCATATATTATTATTATTATTATGTCCTTGAGTTTCCCAGCCAGATCCTGGACTTGAAGCCAATTTAACATCTCTGGAGAGACCTGAAAATAGCTGTGCAGCGACGCTCCCCATCCAGCCTGACAGAGAGGAGCTGCAGAGAAGAATGGGATAAACTCCCCAAATACAGGTGGGCCAAGCTTGTAGCATCATACCCAAGTAGACTTGAGGCTGTAATCGCTGCCAAAGGTACTTCAACAAAGGCTAAATACTGTGATACTGTGTAAATGTGATATTTCATTTGCAAAAATGTATACAAACCAGTTTTTGCTTTGTCATTATGGGCTATTGTGTGTTGATTGATGAGGGGGAAAACAATTTTATCAATTTTAGAATAAGGCAGTAAGTCAAGGGGTCTGAATACTTTCCGAATGCACCTTCCCAGCTCTGCAGATTTTGCTGCGAAGAGACAGAATCATTAGATCACTTGTTTAGGGACTTCCCTTACGTAGCTTGTTTGTATTCGCAGGATCAGGAATGGCCGCAATGTTTACCTGGAGCTAACTCTGCAAATAGCACTGCTGGGTGATTTTGAAAAGTCATAGTCAACTGATCAATAACATGATAATACTCTTAGCAAAAATGGTATCTTTAATTTACAATCTGTACAAACTCTGAGAATAGAAGGTTTCAGAACATTTATTAAACAGTACAGCACAGTTATGGCAATTAGTAATCAAAAATGGATGGTTTCCAGAGATAGATGAGAGGGGTTCAGGATAGCTGAAGGGTGTACAAAACAAATAAAGAAATAAAGATGTCAAATATACTGTGTCTGTAAAATGTATATACACTGACCAAAAATATAAATGCAACATGTAAAGTGTTGGTCCCATGTTTCATGAGCTGAATAAACGATCCCAGTAATGTTCTATCCCTACAAAGCTTATTTCTCTCAAATTGTCTCTGGAGCGACGTGTACGACAGCGTGTTCCAGTTTCTGACCAATATCCATCAACTTTGCACAGCCATTGAAGAGGAATATAACAACTTTCCACAGGCCACAACCAACAGCCTGATTAACTCTATGCCGCGCTGCATGAGGCAAATGTTGGTCACACCAGATACTGACTGGTTTTCTGATCTACACCCCTACTTTTTTTTTCAAAAGTCTTCTGTGACCAACAAATGCATATACTTGCATTCCAATGAATGTAAAATCAATAGATTAGGGTATAATTCATTGATGTTGATTTAGGGCCTAATAAATGATTTCCTTATATGAACTGTAACTCAGTAAAATCTTTGAAATTGTTGCATGTTGCGTTTTATTTTTGTTCAGTGTCATTTGGAACAATGGGGAGTGTCATTGTACTCCCCAGAGTCCTATGCTGCATACTGACATTGATACACACACTGCTGCATGCACACGAAAAACAGACAGACGTCATCTCCACACACCATTGGCACAATATGGTCCTCTACCAACGAGCACTGACGTCCTGCTGCTCAGATTAAATAAACGTCAATTTTCGTTCCAGCAAAACATGACCTGGGTGACAAATGATGTTGATTCAGGAAAGTAATCTGAACTCATGTCATCAGCTCCTTGATTGAATACTTTACCCATTGATTGATTGGTTTGGGATGCTTTCCCCAAGATGGTTTGATATTGACTGGTCCAGCACAGGTATCCTCAGTACTGGTGGTTGAGTGCCTTACTGTCCTCCTAATCAATGTCTATTACCTGGGACCTGTCGGTCTCTCCATCAGCCCATGATCTGGAGCCTTCTTTCAACCTCCGCAGAGATTATATCCAAGGCAATCTAGCACCAGCCACTCACAATTCACCACATTTGGATATAAATGTGCCGGAGCTGAATTCCCAGCTAGCCGGGTCCAATTATTATCTCCAGAGCATTTTTTCAGGGTGCGGCTGGCTGGCGTATCCACCAACCCACATGAGTCTTCTTTCAGACTGGCAACTTGTGTTTTTAATACGAGCTTCGTGGCTGTCAGACGACAGGCTGGGAACACATAGCAGGCTCTCCATGGGTGTGCATGCACAGGAAACATTTCCTATAATTATTACCGGGGCCAGGTTGAGAAATGGAGCCTATGGAAATCAGTTTGGCAATTTCGTGAAATGCCACATACGTGTAGGCTGACAAGCAACTGCCTGGCCGAATGCCTTCTCCCTCTGCTTGCAGGATCTTTATTCTGTTAAAGTGACTGTTCTTAGGGTAGGAGGCGTTTTTTTTTTCTCCAGAGCTTCTCACCCTGTCTTTTAATGTCACGTTATTGTTGGTTTTACTACCTGTGCATTTCCATAATGAGCCTATCTGAAACAATTTATGTCATGTGATATGGTTGGATGGATGTAGTATAATTGACCAACATCTGAAACGATTTATGTCATGTGATATGATTGGATGGGCGTAGTATAATTGTCCAACATGTTTCTCATTCCTATGTATGACATACTGTACCATATCAGAGAATACCAATTGCAATGTGCCCACTGGCCACCAGCTGAACGATGTCATTGACATATGTCCATGTCAATGCTATTAATGTGCTGACATAGTCAATGTGAAAAACATGTTACCAGCATTTTAAGATGAGTTTATTTGTGAAGATTGCCAGCTGAGTTGCTGTTGTTATTTCCCAGAGTTACAGTACAGTGCTTTGAAACTGGCATTATCAATGCAGATGTGCCATTCATGTCAATGTGGAGGAGGAGCAATTTACCTTCAAGGTTGACATCGGCAGTTTGGTTTGTTTTGCTGTGAAAAAGAACTCTGTATTTCTAGTTTTACAAAAGTCCCCAATCATTTAAGAGCACCAAAATTAACTCGACCTATAGAGGGACTCATTCGGGGATTGAAAAAAGGGAGTGAGAGGGGATGAAGGAAATAAAGATTCCGCATGTTCTGTTGGTCTGAAAAGAATGACTCGGTGAGCGAGGCTGAAATGGAAACTCAAACGGGGGGATTAGATCAAATATGGCCGAGTAGAAACACTGCTGTTTAAATCTTTTAAAACGTTAATCCTCCCTTTGTTTCCTCGATCGGCTGGTGGAGATCGTGCCAGAAAAAGGAGACCCGGCGACATTGTTTGTTACATCTCCAATTTCACATCTAAGACACTTTTCATTGTCCAGCCACAAAGGAAATGACAGAGAGCGTGAGGGAGGTGGAGCCAGTTGGTCCTATCCATGCTTTTGGTCTCAGGAAACATGAAAGGGACATCTTCTTTCTTCTTTTTTTACTAAAAAGTCATAAGGGGCAACCTGTGTACACCGTTATGCACAGAATCCTGTTAATCTTTAATGAGAAGAACACCAATGACAGCTGTGTGAGGCTGAGGCCATCATCATGAGAGAAGAAATCTTCCCACTCTTTCCCCTGCATTAGGACAATCGGCCTCGAGGATTTGTGATGTCCATTGAAGTGCACCATCAAGAACGAGCGTCCCTTTTCTCTCATAAACAATGTAGTTCAGAGGGCAGCAAATCTTCATGAATAATATTATCTATTTTGCCTGCTTATCGTTATCCAAGTGTCACTGATATTCTATGCTGAGATGGAGATGATGATTGGCGAAATATGAAAAAAAGAGGATCTGTGGATCTTGACTCGTGACGTTTCCAGACAATGTCTGTCTGAGGTACATAAGTAGGGTTCGCCAAACAATGGACTATCACACAAGAGGAAACAATTGGCCCTAAAGTCGAAGGGTTGGGAGGCCAGCAATCATCCCATATTTGATAACAGATTTGTGGTCGTGATATCCCCATATAAACTAAGTAAGCAGTACATTTCAAACCATTAGAAACAAATCATAGTTTTGAGTGGTTAGAAAAATAAAGACTGTTGTGGCTTGTGTTCAGTGTTCTGTGTGAAGTACCTAGTTGAAAGTTAAAGGAGTGGAAAACACCCCTGCTGTCATGATATGAAGGCCCCCAATGGGAGCAGATGAGCTAGCTCCCTCTCCCAGCAGTAATGATGGTATACAGTATGCAGCATTTAATTAGATAACACTGGCCTGGGCTGTGCTGTGCCAGGCTACAACAGCAAGCATATCTGTAGTGTACCAAGCATCATTAACGCCTCACTCATCCCCTGGCTGCTACAAGCGACTGGCGGCTAACTGAAAGGACCGGGCATATTGAGCACTGAGGCAATTTCTAACAAATGTTAGGAATTAATTACCAGTTGATTTTCAAAGGTGGTATGTTAAAGGTGAAGAAGTGTTTGCCTATTGAGTATTAAATATGGCGATATTAGCGTGGTTTATTGGCATTGATTATTAAATAGGTTGAACTGAGGGTTCAGGCTCAACCCTGACATGACATTTGACAGTGCGTATTCACAATTAATGCTTTGTCATTGGAGACTTAGTTTCGTGTTACTCACATGCACATGCTTGATATTTGCGTTTCTGGAAAGGTAATTACATACAGATTAGAATTCAAATCTGTCTGAGTTTGATTGTAAGCTAAATGGTATTCAGTCATATGAGGGTTTAGGCCTATAGATATGTGAATACAAATGCAATAAAATAATTTAAGTTTTAACAAAGTCAGGAAATGTACCTCGACAGACAGTGTACCGAGGCAATCAGGTCTGTACTGTTCTTAAATTATGGTAATATCCTTCCACAAATGGCTTAATGCGACCGCCTACCCAGCAGGTTCATTTAACTAAACGGTTCCTAACTGCGGGCCAATTGCTTTGTGAAATCTTATTCAATCTAAAACTGTTTCGGTAAGTGGTGAGCCAAGATGTTTTGAAGGTGCTTTGTATTTTGTTCTACAATCATGGTTCCACGTACCACATATTTGTTTCATCATCGACTAGAAAACAATTCAGTGAAAAAGAAAACTGTTATTGAATCCTATTGCTTCCATTTGGTTTGCAGTCATGGGAGGAAGAGAGTGGCTCAGTAGATCTATAGTGATAGGGGGTCAATGTGAGATGTGTCACAGGGTTGATGCTTATGTCAATTAAATTTGCAGTCAATGGGGAAAAAATGTGTTAACTAAATGACACTTACAGTGCCTTGCAAAATTATTCATCATCATTTTTCTTATTCTTGTTGCATTACAACCTGTAATTTAAATATATTTTTATTTGGATTTCATGTAATGGACATATACATAATAGTCCAAATTAGTGAAGAGAAATAAATAAATAAATAATAATAAATAAACGGAAAAGTGGTGCGTGTATATGTATTCACATGTGTCACATGATCTGTCACATGATCTCAGTATATATACACCTGTGCTGAAAGGCCCCAGAGTCTGCAACACTGCCATGCAAGGGGCACTGCTAAGCAAGGGGCACCAAACAGATCAGGGACAAAGTTGTGGAGAAGTACAGATGAGGGTTGGGTTATAAAAAAATATCTGAAACTTTGAACATCCCACGGAGATCCATTAAATCCATTATTAAAAAATTGAAAGAATATGGCACCACAACAAACCTGCCAATAGAGGGCCGCCCACCAAAACTCACAGACCAGGCAAGGAGGGCATTAATCAGAGGCAACAAAGAGACCAAAGATAACCCTGAAGGAGCTGCAAAGCTCCACAGTGGAGATTGGAGCATCTGTCCATACGACCACTTTAAGCCGTACACTCCACAGAGCTGGGCATTACAGAAGAGTGGCCAGAAAAAAGCCATTGTTAAAGTGTTCGCCAAAACGCACTCCCCAAACATATGGAAGAATGTACTCTGGTCAGATGAGACTAAAATTGAGCTTTTTGCCCATCAAGATAAAGCTATGTCTGGCGCAAACCCAACACCTCTTATCACCCTGAAAACCTCATCCCCACAGTGAAGCATGGTGGTGGCAGCATCATGTTTTTCATCGGCAGGGACTGGGAAACTGGTCAGAATTGAAGGAATGATGGATGCATACTGTGTCTTAGATGTGATCCTATGCATACTGCTAAAGCAACACTCAAGATGTTTATGGGGAAACATTTAAATGTCTTGGAATGGCCAAGTCAAAGCCCAGACCTCAATCCAATTGAGAATCTGTGGTATGACTTAGCTGTACACCAGCAGAACCCATCCAACTTGAAGGAGCTGGAGCAGTTTTGCCTTGGAGAATGGGCAAAAATCCCAGTGGCTAGATGTGCCAAGCTTATAGAGACATATCCCAAGGGAGTTGCAGCTGTAATTGCTGCAAAAGGTGGCTATACAAAGTATTGACTTTGGGGGGGTGAATAGTTATGCACGCTCAAGTTCTGTTTTTTTGTGTCTTATTTCTTGCTTGTTTCATAATAAAAAACATTTTACATCTTCAAAGTGGTAGGCATGTTGTGTAAATGAAATGGTACAACACCCCCCAACATCTATTTTAATTCCAGGTTTTAAGGCAACAAAATAGGAAAAATGCCAAGGGGGTGAATACTTTCGAAATATATTGCATTCAATGGGAAAAGATGTGTCGCAGCGTTGACGCCTATGTCAATACATTATTTTCAATGGGAAAATAAGTGTCACAAGGTTGATGCTCATGTCAATTACATTGGCAGTCAATGGGAAAATGTGTTAACTAATTGATGCATATGTCAATACATTGCATTCAATGGGAAAAGATGAGTGTCACAGGGTTGATGCATATGCCAATACATTTCCAGTCAATGGGAAAAATGACTCACAGACAAACATCTCTTTCTCTCTCCCTATCTCTATTCTCTAATCCTCCCTCCCTCTATTTCTCCTTGCCTTGATGCGTCTCTTTCTCTCTACCTTCTCTTCATCCCCCTCCTCGTCTCTCTCATCCCCCTTCTTTCACCCCTCTCTCCCTCCTCTCTCTTTCTCTCCCTCTCCCCTTCCCTCATTCCCCCCTTCTCTCTCCCTCCTCCCTCCCCCATCTTCTTTCCCTCCCTCTCCATTTTCTCCTCTCTCCCTCCTCTCTCTTCCTCCTCTCTCCCACCTCCACAGACATTGACGCATAAATATGCTTCAAGGGCATTGACGCATAAGTCAATACAATGCATTCAAGACAAAAAAGTTAGAGCTACAGCTGCAATGGGTAAATTGGTGAAAGACAGGCAGGCAGACAGACAGTTTTAAGTATTTATTTTTATTTTTATCCTCCTCAGAATGAATTATAATAAGGCTTTTAGCTTCTAGAACTGCAAGAACATTGTGTCCAACATAGGTCAAAAATACTTTTGGGTTGTTGACTTCAAATTTCATATGTCAGGTCATGATGGTCCCCCGATCACAAATATGTACAATTTGGGAAGATTCAACATGTTTAACCCTTCAAAACCTCCCTCATGACCCCCAATTATGTCACTTCCTGCAATTGAAATTCAATGTGTGGCCTCCTGTGGACACTCTTCAACAATGGAAAGTCTTTATGTTAAGAATTTACAGTTCTACAGAGGATAGAAAACAGTATTTTTGTGCAACTGCAGGGAGAGAATGAAGCATCATGTCATTTCCTGTTGCCACAGTAAACTGAATCTCAACACAGGGCACCCCTTTAAGGTCATGGTGGGTTGTGTTGAAGGACAGTTAGCTAGCTCAATTGCAGTCCATGGGTACGTCATGGTTATGTGAGAGCTGTAGGTAATGGTTTTCTATGGAAGAAAGGCCTTGTTCTCTGTGGGACCAGGATTTCACTGTGAAGAGTTAATTTCACATGTTTAGGTGTAGGCTTGCATTGATCGGGAGCGTCTATTGAAACCTCAACCCTAATCCTAGCCTCAGTCCTCACCGTATCTTAATATCCACATACCGGCTCAATCCTAAACCTAGCCTCAACCCCACCCTCCAATGTGTCTAGAGAAACCGGAAACATCTGGTTTTCAGGGATACAGTATCTTCAATCTTCCCTTTACCCTAAAAAACAGATGTGGTGACCCCGCTCAAGCATTGATTTTATGCCTGTGTAAGGGAGTGTACACTTATAACTATGAAATTATTAATGGGTTACCACTTGCTATTGAGTCAGCAAGAAACAAAAAAATGGTTACAATTACAACTACGGTTAACTTATAATTCTGATGAACTTATAATTAACTTATAATTATAGTTTTTTTAAGGTCGTAAAATGACATGGAAATGCATTCTTGAAGACAGTGGAGACAGTGTTTTATCAAACAAAAATGTATTTAGAGATACTACGCTAAAGCAATGAATGTACGTGATGAATGAATAAAGGAGATTGTGATGTCAAAATTAAATACTAATGTGATAGGCTTCAGAATCAATCACAAACAGGGAATGGGGATTAGAGGGCCTAACATCAAACAGACAGTCATTCTTGATATTTCAGAATGAAACAAGGAAGGGATTACAGGAGAAATATACTGTAAATAGTAATAATAAAATAACATATACAGCTTACACTTTCAAATCAGGGAAAAGATAGGTGAGATAGAGCTGGATACTCTTATGTATATCCTGTCTGGAACCAAGTCTTCAGGGAACTCTCCATGGGGTAGAGATCAAAACAAAGGAGTCCAGTATCTCAAGGTCCCAGCGGGGAGGTGGTCCATGAATGATGTTGTAGTTTATAAATGACAGCAACCATATGGCTGGTTGCCGTCAGAACACAGGGAGTGGTGTTACCATATTCAGTTTATAGTCTTGGACAGGAAGAGGTGAGGCCTCCTGTCTGGAGAGCTGTGATTGGCTCCGGTGAGGGAATAGTTCCTGGGGCTGGTCAGCCCCATTCATCGCCTGTATTGTGACATGGCAGGCCACGAGTTAATCAATTGTCCACATAAATGGAGGGTACTTTGTACACTCTCATAACGTCTTCCATCGCCTGTGTGAAGACTGTGTGATCTCGCAGATATCAAACAGTATACTTTTACGTGGACGAATAAGGGAATAATAATAATAATAATACCTGTTAAAGGGAAGATTGCAGAATTAGGTTACTGTTAAACATTCAGATTGGTTTCATCCTTCCAACTAAATGTCCCAATACAACATATCACGTTACATTTGCATTTTAGGAGAGATTTATATTTGATCAGAATTTGACCGAAGTTATGTCAAAAAGTGTTAGGAAAAGTGACGTCAAGAGAACACACGAGTGAACACACGAGTGAACACACAGCAGGAGTGAAGCCACTGTCCACGTAAGTCCGTAAAGACCCACATCATACCGAGTGATTAAAAAAAAATCTGTATCATCAATTTAAAAAAACAAATCACGTATACAGCACAAAGGCTTTTAGCCTAACGTTACTAGCAGCAGTAACAGTAAATCCAGGTATAATGGCAAACACAAACATTGGCTACCATGATATCCTGCAAGTTATATTGGCCAATTAAGGTCAAGACGTTCAACAAAAATAAAGACATACCTTGAAATAAACAATGACATTAATCCATTTGGTATTTAACCATTCATTTCTGCAAAGCATGCAGTGTTGATGGAGTTGTAGCTCGCTTTCTATTTAGCTAGCTAGCTTATTCCATCCCCAAACACCATGCTTGATCCATATGGACCAGTTCATTTTTGCATGGGCCAGTGCGCTTAGCTACAGTGGTTCCTCCTTTAAAAGTTGTGTCCTACTGCGGCACACCTTGCGTGCTGCCGCAGAATTCTGAGGCACGTCATTAAATTGTCAGCCATTTTTTCTGTTACTGCAAGTTATTGCTAGTTTGACCACCAGAGTGCATTTTTGAGAAGCATTTGATAGTACTCCGTATTGGCA
Organism: Oncorhynchus keta; assembly: GCF_023373465.1. Taxonomy (NCBI): domain Eukaryota; kingdom Metazoa; phylum Chordata; class Actinopteri; order Salmoniformes; family Salmonidae; genus Oncorhynchus; species Oncorhynchus keta. The sequence goes on from NC_068428.1 coordinate 12,098,107, forward strand.
TTACCAGAGAATTTAAAACCTTTTTTGTAATAACATAGTATATGGATTTGATTTGAATAAATGTGGCTTAATTAAATTTGATTAATATTATGGTGTTCCTATTCAGAGAAAAACAAAAAATTAAGCCCTCAGGGTGTCCATTAGGATGGAATGGAAAATATGGTGCTGTACAATGTCACAGTAGGGAGTAGGCTACAGGATTAGATGATTCTACATGGTTTGCCTTCATTAGACAACTTTGTTCCAATATTTCTGCAAATTAGTGATATTCATTCCCATCGTAATCCGTTATGGATCCATAACTAAATCAACATCTGCAATTTGAAAAATTATTTTTTAAATCATTATTTTAAGAAATGTGTTTTTGTTTATTAGGCTACTGTGCAGTCTACAGTACATACTGTAGTAAACATGGGAGGTTTCCTAATTCCTTACATAAAGGAGAGCAGGCCATGTCTGTACTACAGAATGCAGGGCACACGGGAGACCGGTGTTATTTCATAGCTGTGATCCTGGAATGAGAAGGTGAGTTCAAACTTTTGACTGGTACTTGCTTAATGAATTTGATTTATATTATGGTGTTTATATTCCATGAAAAATGAAAACCCCTCTGGGTTTCTGTTAGGATGGAACAGAAAATATGGCACTGTACAACGTGACGTTCATAAATTCAGAGGGTTGTCCGTTTGTAAATTCAGACCATGTCGCTCTCGGAGTCCACACTGGACGTTCGGGCCGAGGAGTAGGGTTGATTGGAGTGTTCTGGCATTACAAAGGCAGTCGAGCACCCAAGCTAACATTGGCTAGATTGCTAGCTACAGTTGAAGTCAGAAGTTTACATACACCTCTGCCAAATACATTTAAACTCAGTTTTTCACAATTCCTGACATTTAATCAAAGTAAAACAATCCCTGTTTTAGGTCAGTTGGGATCACCACTTTATTTAAAGAATGTGAAATGTCAGAATAATAGTAGAGATAATGATTTATTTCAATTTTAATTTCTTTCATCACATTCGCAGTGGTTCAGAAGTTTACATACACTCAATTAGTATTTGGTAGCATTGCCTTTAAATTGTTTAACTTGGGTCAAAATTTTCAGGTAGCCTTCCACAAGCTGCTCACAATAAGTTGGGTGAATTTTGTCCCATTCCTCCTGACAGAGCTGTTGTAACTGAGTCAGGTTTGTAGGCCTCCTTGCTCGCACACACTTTTTCAGTTCTGCCCACAAATTTTCTGTAGGATTGAGGTCAGGGCTTTGTGATGGCCACTTCAATACCTTGACTTTGTTGTCCTTAAACCATTTTGCCACAACTTTGGAAGTATGCTTGGGGTCATTGTCCATTTGGAAGACCCATTTGCGACCAAGCTTTAACTTCCTGACTGATGTCTTGAGATATCCACATGATTTTCCTGTCTCATGATGCCATCTATTTTGTGAATTGCACCAGTCCCTCCTGCTGCAAAGCACCCCTACAACATGATGCTGCCACCCCCGTGCTTCACGGTTGGGATGGTGTCCTTCGGCTTGCAAGCCTCCCCCTTTTTCCTCCAAACATAATGATGGTCAGTATGGCCAAACAGTTCTATTTTTGTTTCATCAGACCAGAGGACATTTTTCCAAAAAGTACGATCTTTCTCCCCATGTGCAGTTGCAAACCGTAGTCTGGCATTTTCATGGCGGTTTTGGAGCAGTGGGTTCTTCCTTGCTGAGCGGCCTTTTTATGTTGATATAGGACTCGTTTTACTGTGGATATAGATACTTTTGTACCTGCTTTCCTCTAGCATCTTCACAAGGTCCTTTGCTGTTGTTCTGGGATTGATTTGCACTTTCTGCACCAAAGTACGTTAATCTCTAGGAGACAGAATGTGTCTCCTTCCTGAGCGGTATGATGGCTGCGTGGTCCTATGGTGTTTATACTTGCGTACTATTGTCAAGCAAAGTTGCTCTGAGTTTAAAGGTAGGCCTTGAAATACATCCACAGGTACACCTCCAATTGACTCAAATTATGTCAATTAACCTTCTACAGCCATGACATAATTTTTTGAAAATTTCCAAGCTGTTTAAAGGCACAGTCAACTTAGTGTATGCATACTTCTGACACACTAGAATTGTGATACAGTGAATTCTAGGTGAAATAATCTGTCTGTAAACAATTGTTGCGCTCCCCCCATTGTTTTCCTATGGAGAGGCATGCCGATCTATTTCGCCAAATATCTCACTGTGTATATTTAGATTTTTTTCAAGTCAGGCATCATTGTAATCAGGAAAATCTCCTCTTTGTAATTATGTAAGTCTGGGCAGCGAGCTTGTTTGTCATTGAATGCTAGACCAGAAATAGTCAAGTTTGTATTTTTCCTTTCTCATTAGTCAGACAAGCACAGTTGACACCATTGAGGTGCGGATGCTTACTTTCTACACAAGTTGTTTTTTTCCCAGTTTCGTCCGAAGAACAGATTGTAGTGGTGAAATAATAAAAGGATATTTTTTTTTGTGCCATTTAGGCGAAATGGAATTCTAAGCATCACTCCAGTCAAAACAGGTTTGTTCGCTTCCATTCATTTGCTATGGGCTCGCGCTAGTGTTTCAGCTTAGCCAACGTTCTTAAGCCGTTTTTCAGCCTTGGGTGAATTTTGACTCGTTCTATTGTCCAGCCTATAGATAGCCAAAGTGAATTTACGAAAGCACCCCAATGTCCATTGAGAATGCACAACGACTATACCATTTAACTAGTCTAAGAATGACAGGAATGATCAAGTCAATAAACGTTGGGTATAGTTAGATAGCCTGTAGTTAATATACTGTCATGTTTGATGTATAACTACTAACGTTAGGTAGATAGCTAGCTAACATACCTGTACATACTGCTGTGATGATATATGGTTCGTAAGGACAGTGTAGCTAACAAATTGTCAGCCAACATAACATGTAAGGTAACTTATCTGAAAAGTCATTACTTTATTACATTGAGTAGCAAACTACCCCTTGGTCATTAGGGCAAATCTGGTCTGTGATAGGAGTTTTTTTCCCCCACACCTATCTCCGCTATTAGACTATTCTTTAGTAAAGGTTGAATAGTCTATTGTTCAGCTATTAGCCCCCCCTCCCCAACTTGCAACAAATTGTTGTTGTTCCTTTCCCTCTTCCACGCATCATCATTCTGCACCTGAGTGGCTTGCTTGTGGAAAATGGCATCTGCTGCTTTAGATTGAACGGTGATATCTTTTATTTTTTGTTACTACTATTTTGTAGCTACAACACCTGTACGGGCTCGGGAGAGACGAAGGTCGAAAGTCATGCGTCCTCCGAAACACAACCCAACCAAGCCGCACTGCTTCTTAACACAGCGCGCATCCAACCTGGAAGCGAGCCGCACCAATGTGTCGGAGGAAACACCGTGCAACCTTGATTAGCGCGCATTGCGCCCGGCCCGCCACAGGAGTCGCTGGTGCGCGTAGTGGGGGGCCCAGGTGGCGTAGTTATTGTTTTCATATCTACAAAAAAATATGCTATTTTCTTTACTTTCAGAGAGCAAGCTGATCAAGGGGTTGAACATGTAGATATTGCCAGATGTTCACAATCTGAGGAACAGGCCGTGGAATCTTTATTACTGGCAAAAGTGTCCATAACCAGAGGTAATTAAACTGTTCTGTGTTCTTTTTCTCTCTTCATCTCTGCCTGTTTTGTTGTACATGGAACCTGTCTTACATGCATTAATTGAAAAAACCTTAAAACGTCAGCTGCTAATTTTCTGATTTACACCACATACACATAGCCATTTTCACTGGATTATCTGTTGCTGCCAAGTCATGATTTCCCTTGGGGTTAGCCTTGCAATAACCAAGTGGTGATACACATAGCCCTGTATATTGAAATGTTTCAGGTACAGTCTGATAGGTGTCTGCGTCACATACAGTATCTTCTATTGACATTTTCTTCGATTGTTTGTCATCATGTGTCTGTTTTTCAGCATAAAGTACTCTGTAGCCACTCAGTATTGACACCAGGTGAGACCACCGATCGACTGTTATTGTGTGTGTATCTTCTTCACGTCATCCCTCTCCCCCTTCTCCCTAAATCCTCTTGGTTATATCAGCTGTTTTGGTGAACCCCTCCCGCATCTGAACTGGCTGACACTGAGGGCACTGCATGATCATAGGTGAGAGGTCACTTAGTCATGCCAACAGGAAGTATTATTAAAGAGATGCTTTACATAGAAATACAGACAGAGATGTAGTAGTCTCAGAGTTAATGATCCAAGGTCAGTTTTGCATTTCACCTCCTGATGATTATGATTACTGACCGTTTAAAAAAAAAAACAGGCTTAATCATGCTCTCTCTCTCTATCCAACGGTCTCTCGCCTGCAGGTATGTTTTGATGTGGGATAGGAAGTCACCTCACTTCGGACAAACTGGCCCAAGGCTGGTTAGGAAACACAGCAATTGTGATTAACTGAGAGAATATTAGGGTAGCACTGTAATTTAGTAATCATATGCGGTCTGCGGCTGTTCTTACCTCTTTCCCTTTCTATCTTCGACACCTCTCTCCCCACCTCGTCTTCATAATTATAATGTATGTATTATGTATTTATAACACCTGGATAATGAACTTCTTTCAATAAAGCGTTTCACATTCTCCACTGGTTGAAATTAAGTATCTCATTGAAATACTATCCCGTGTCCTCAGATTAATGCAGATGAAGGGAGTTAGTAATGCATAGTTTTTCTTCTGTATATATGAATTACAAATCAATCATGTTTCAAGTGCATTGCATAATGTGTAATCATTGATGTCCCAGGAGCAGGAGTGGTAAACACTGTTGAAGTGTATAATTCTAATACATACATGCAGACACAGCATCATTCAAATAATGAAGTTTGATATGACTGAAAAATAATGTCTGAGAGATTCATACCTGAACTGCACCTTTATTTGCCAAGGATGAGTACCTGATCTGTGAATATATTCAACGTACAGGCTACAATGTGGGAATCTATATACAGTACATGTATATAGGGCTTGCATCCTTGGCACAATAAAGTTATTATATACTATTCTATCCATAGGCTTCATTAATGCCACTCAACTATGATAGCTGAGGTTCATAGATTGGCATGAATATTAGTTCAGAACCTAACGTTTTAGGGTACATACACAGATTGGCTACATACTGTAGCTAGCTATACATCCATAGGCATACAGTTATTGTTTTATCCTCCACTACACAATAAGCAACTAAATAGTTAGCTAGCTATGTTACTTCAGCTGCATTGCAAGGCAAGCTTAAACAATTGTACATTCAATTTGCAGTAAATGCTTTAGCTAGCTAGATTCTATATTTCCACTGTTTCACAAGATGACAACCTGCTTTGATGGTTCTCTCAGGAGTCCCTAAAGCATTAAACAACATGAATTACAAATGAATTCTCCTGTCATAACATTAGCTAATGTTAGCTAGTCAGATAACTTGCTAAATAGTGATTTTCGTGAATTAATTTTATGACAAAAAAATAATGCACAAACGTGTGTCTCTACATTAACTAACATATTTCTCTCAGTTGTACATGTTTTGCTTGACTCGTTAAAATGTTAGAACTACTTACATTTGGTTCCATCGTAATGTTTTGTCAGCCATCTTTGTTGAAGAAAGCCCCAAGGACGGGTGGCTAGCTTCAAATTCGTCATTGGAACCACTTGATGTGATTGGTAAAAAAAAAAAAAAAAACTTTGTACCCAAATGCATAATGAGTGCTCTTACTCCCCCTTGTGGTGGTCTGGAGCAATGAAGCCATGACGCTGGGTACCTATAAGTCCCGCTGTGCAAGATCGCAACTTTTAAAGGAGGAACCACTGGAGCTGTTATCTTATTTTTTTTTAAATCATCGTCTAGCAACATAACTCTTCGGGCACTTTAGTACCTACTTACCTGATTCGCCAACAGCAGGCTGTGTTTTTCTTGAACATCAATGACGTATAGTATTGTATTGCAATGTATTGTTGGTATATGAGTTTTTGATCAATGTAATTCAAATTGTGAAAATGGAAGTGTATTGTACTATTTTTTTTACTTTCGCATGAAGGCAATTTAAATGCAATATAATCAATCTACGTTCTTAGATTTCTGGAATATATATTGTTCAACCTTTCCTTTAATTGTCAGAAAAGCATACCACATACATTCTAAAATTCTTTCTTATAACACACCAGTAGTGGTCGGTGCCATTTACTTATTTTTTTATGAGCATGGCCTTATTTCTATTACAGCATATTGGGTGACTGTCATTCATATTCCATTCACCCAGCTCAAAGTAACATTGATAGGTTGAGGCTACCACATGATACTCAAATTTTCCCTGTACCCACCATGCTACAACCTAGTCTATGAATTAAAGTTTACAGCGTAGGTGCACAGGTTGAGAGAATTTTGAGTAATCAAGGTGACAGACACTGACACGTTCAATACCGCCTTGCACACACTTGCCTGCATCTAGCTGATCAAGGGTGTAGTCATTAGTCCAACAGTTGCAAATAAGTTTCTATTGCATAAATCCAGGTATGTTTATCCCCGTTTCTTTTGCTTCCGATTAAGAAATGTTTTTCATAAGAATCGGTGGAATGAATACACCCCTGATCCCATGCAAACACAGTTCACTTTCTTAGCAGCCATATAAAACAGCATGATAACTTTGCTCCTTGTGTATTACCGTACCTTTCAGAAAGTATTTTTGTAAGATATACCTGCTGGAGCACGTGCTACGAATGGGTGCTGCTATGGTGATCAGTGAGCTGAGATAAGGTGGGGCTTTACCTAGCAGAGACTTGTAGATAAGCTGTAGCCAGTGGGTTTGGCGACGAGTATGAAGCGAGGGCCAACCAACGAGAGCGTACTGGTCGCAATGGTGGGTAGTGTATGGGGCTTTGGTGACAAAAACGGATGGCACTGTGATAGACTGCATCCAGTTGGTTGAGTAGAGTGTTGGAGACTATTTTATAGATGACATCACCGAAGTCGAGGATCGGTAGGATGGTCAGTTGTATGGCATTGAAGCTCGTCTGGAGGTTAGTTAACACAGTGTCCAAGGAGGGGCCAGAAGTATACAGAATGGTGTCGTCTGCGTAGATGTGGATCAAAGAATCACCAGCAGCAAGAGCAACATCATTGATGTAAACAGAAAATAGAGTTGGCCCGAGAATTTAACCCTGTTGCACACCCATAGAGACTGTCAGAGGTCTGGACAACAGGCCCTCCGTTTTGACACGCTGAATTATCAGAGAAGAAGTTGGTAAACCAGGTGAGGAAATCATTTGAGAAACCAAGGCTGTCGAGTCTGCCAATAAGAATGTGGTGATTGACAGAATCGAAAGCCTTGGCCAGGTCGATGAATACGTCTGCACAGTAATGTCTCTTATCGATGGCGGTTATGATGTTGTTTAGAACCTTGAGCGTGGCTGAGGTGCACCCATTATCAGCTCGGAAACCAGGTATGGTGGGAATCGAAGTGGTCCGTAATCTGTTTGTTAACTTGGCTTTCGAAGACATTAGAAAGACAGGGTAGGATAGATATAGGTCTGTAGCAGTTTGGGTCTAGAGTGTCACCCCCTTTGAAGAGGGGGATGACCGGGGAAGCTTTCCAATCTTTGGGAATCTCAGACGATACGAAAGAGAGGTTGAACAGGCTAGTAATAGGGGTTGCAACCATTTCGGCAGATCATTTTAGAAAGAGAGGGTCCAGATTGTCTAGCCCGGCTGATTTGTAGGGGTCCAGATTTCGCAGCTCTTTCAGAACCTCAGCTATCTGGATTTGGGTAAAGGAGAAATGGTGGGGGCTTTGGCGGGTTTCTGTGGAGGGTGCCGGGCAGTTGACCGGGGTAGGGGTAGCCATGTGGAAAGCATGGCCAGCCGTAGAGAAATGCTTATTGAAATTCTCAATTATAGTGGATTTATCTATGGTGACAGTGTTTCCTAGCCTCAGAGCAGTGGGCAGCTGGGAGGAGGTGCTCTTAATCTCCATGGACTTTAGTGTCCCAGAACTTTTTTGAGTTAGTACTACAGGATGCAAATTTCTGTTTGAAAAAGCTTGCCTTAGCTTTTCTAACTGCCTGTGTATATTTGTTCCTAACTTCCCTGAAAAGTTGCATGTCACGGGGGCTATTCGATGCTAATGCAGAATGCCACAGGATGTTTTTGTGCTGGTCAAGGACAGACAGGTCTGGAGTGAACCAAGGACTATATATATTCCTAGTTCTACATTTTTTGAGAGGGTCATGCTTATTTAAGATGGTGAGGAAGGCACTTTTTTAAAGAATAGCCAGGCATAATCTACTGGCGGGATGAGGTCAATGTCATTCCAGGATACCCCGGCCAGGTCGATTAGAAAGAACTGCTCGCAGAAGTGTTTCAGGGAGCGTTTGACAGTGATGAGGGGTGGTCGTTTGGTCGCAGACCAATTACGGATGCAGGCAATGAGGCAGGGATCGCTGAGATCTTGATTGAAAACAGCAGAGTTGTATTTGGAGGGTGAATTAGTTAGATGTCATCCTATGTGGGTGCCCGTGTTTACTGATTTGGGCTTGTACCTGGTAGGTTCATTGATAATTTGTGTGAGATTGAGGGCATCAAGTTTAGTTTGTAGGATGGCCGGGGTGTTAAGAATGTCCCAGTTTAGGTCACCTAGTAGCACGAGCTCAGAAGATTGATGGGGGGCAATCAATTCACATATGGTATCGAGGGCACAGCTGGGGGCAGAGGGAGGTCTATAGCAAGCGGCAACAGTGAGAGACTTGTTTCTGGAAAGGTGAATTTTTAGAAGTAGAAGCTCAAATTGTTTGGGTACAGACCTGTATAGTAGGACATAACTCTGCAGGCTATCTTTGCAGTAGATTGCAACACCGTCCCCTTTGGCAGTTCTATCTTGGCGGAAAACGTTATAGTTAGCAATAGAGATTTCAGGGTTTTTGGTGGTTTTCCTAAGCCAGGATTCAGACACGGCTAAGACATCTGGGTTGGCAGAGTGTGCTAAAGCAGTGAGTAAAACAAACTTAGGGAGTAGGCTTCTAATATTAACATGCATGAAACCAAGGCTTTTGCGTTTACAGAAGTCAACAAATGAGAGCACCTGGGGGGTGGGAGTGGAGCTAGGCACTGCAGGACCTGGATTAACCACCACATCACCAAAGGAACAGAGGAGAAATAGGATAAGGGTACGGCTAAAGACTATACAAACTGGCCGTCTAGCACGTTCAGAACAGAGAGTAAAAGGAGCATGTTTCTGGGCATGATAGCATAGATTCAAGGCATAGTGTACAGACAAAGGTAAGGTAGGATGGGAGTACATTGGAGGTAAACCTAGGCATCGAGTAATGAAGAGAGAGATATAGTCTCGAGAGATGTTTAAACCAGGTGATGTCATCATATATGTAGGAAGTGGAACAACATGGTTGGTTAAGGCATATTGAGCAGGGCTAAAGGCTCTACAGTGAAATAAGACAGTAATCACTAACCTCTTGGTCCTACCTGGCACGCAGGCGTCCCATCTAGAGCTCTGGAAATGCAAATGCGCTACGCTAAATGCTAATAGTATTAGTTAAAACTCAAACGTTCATTAAAATACACATGCAGGGTATTGAATTAAAGCTACACTCGTTGTGAATCCAGGCAACAAGTCAGATTTTTAAAATGCTTTTCGGCGAAAGCATGAGAAGCTATTATCTGATAGCATGTAACACCCCAAAAGACACGCAGGGGACGTAAACAAAATAATTAGCATAGTCGTCACTACACAAACCGCACAATAAAATATAAAACATTCATTACCTTTGACCATCTTCTTTGTTGGCACTCCTAGATGTCCCATAATCACTATTGGGTCTTTTTTTCGATTAACCTGTTCAGGATACCACGGTTTACTGCCCCTTCTGGAGGATTTGGGTACCCATATAAAACATGATACATTTTTGTCAAAAGTTGCTAATATATGCAAATAAAAAATATTATCGAATAGAAAACATTCTAAAGCTTTTAAAACCGTTTAAATTATGTCTCTATGTATAGCAGAACTCTCAAAATCTGCATTTTCCCAAAATATCTCTTCTCATCTGAAAAGTTGGGTCACCTTTGACCTCATCGCAAACACCCTTCCCAAACAGTCACAGCACCCGGAAGAGTCTCCACGTGTTCAGCGTGATCTCAGCTTTCAATGGGACTTCTCATTGTGAGAATCGCCCGCTCCCGAGAGTTTGAGCACGTGGTAAGCTCTCAGTCACTCAAAAAAACCTGTGCGCAATGGTCAAGTCCTCTCTCTTTTCCAAGATCGATTGAACAGTGCTTGTGTTTCTGTTTGTTCTCAAAATTGCTGTACACCTTTATAACATGTTAAAGCTTGATTATGAAGTTAGTTTGACAAGTTTACTCGACATATTATATATTCTTTCGAAGTTTTGGTGCGCAACCACTTCAATTTTGACTACATTTTTACCAAAATCAGGCTATTTTGAGAACCGAAAGACGCAGACTTGAAAACTGAACGCTAATTTGGTGAGTATAATCCTTTACAGGTCGTTTGATGGAAGAATAAAAAGGTAAGGGAATATTTAATGTATTCATTTTGGGTTTCTGTCGACTCCAAGATAGAGGAGTCATTATGCTACTGTGGGAGCGCCGACTCCATATTATAGTCTAGTGAACGCAAAATGTAACGTTAAAATTAAATGTAACAATGCAATTGCATTTAGAAGAAGTGTATCTTGCTATACATATGTAAAACATGCATATTTAGTCAAAGTTTATGATGTGTATTCCTTGTTAGCTGACGTTATCTGCCGGGGCTATCGTCATTTCTCAGGACATTTGGGTAGCATTTTTTGAACGATGCATCATTGTAAACAGAGATTTATGGATATATATAGCATATTATTGAAAAAAATGAATGTACTGTGTAACATGTTATATTACTGTCATCTGATGAAGATTTCAAAAGGTTAGTGAAATGATTTTTCTTTTAATCCTGCGTTTGTTGATTGCATATTTTTTCCTACTTGGCTATGCTAATGAGCTATGTCTGCGGTGGTGGTTTGACATAAATATGTGCTATGTTTTCGCCGTAAAACATTTTAGAAATCTGACTTGCTGGCTAGATAAACAACTTGTTTATCTTTCATTTGAGCTATTTTACTTGTTAATGTGTGGAGGTTAAATATTTTTAGGAATATTTTTGCGCATTGTGCGTTATGGTAATGAGCTTGAGCTGTAGTCACGCTACCAGCAGATGAATAAAACTCCCGAGCTGGTTAAATCAGTCCATATATAGCCTAGATATCGATCTATGACGACTGTGTGATAAACGGAAAAAAATAGCGTTTCATAACGTAACATCATTTTTTTAAATTCAAAAAGTCGACGATAAACTTTCACAAAACACTTGAAATACTTTTGTAATGCAACTTTAGGTATTAGTACACGTTAATAAGCGATACAATTCATCAGGAGGCAATGTCAATTCTATAGGTGTCTGTTTCGAAAAAATGTCTTGGAGAGAGCTCGACCAAAACATCCGGTCGGTTTGCGAATTGCGAATTAAATCAATTGCGAATTAAATGACAAGACTCTAGACAACGTGTGGAAGCTGTAGGCACTGCAACCTCGGCCTCATTTAATTCGATTCACTTTGAACAATTCCTTGAAGTCGCGGATGGATATTTTTTTCCATTTTCAGTAATCAGATATTCCTGCACTTTTCGATGAAACGCACGTTCTGTTATAGTCACAGCCGTGATTTAACCAGTTTTATAAACGTCTGAGTGTTTTCTATCCACACATACTAATCATATGCATATATTATATTCCTGGCCTGAGTAGCAGGGCGCTGAAATGTTGCGCGATTTTTAACAGAATGTTCGAAAAAGTAGAGGGTCGACTTAACAGGCTAACCAGGACAGTAATGGACAAGGCATATTGATATTAGAGAGAGGCATGCGTAGCCAAGTGAACATATGGGTCCAGTGAGTGGTTGGGCTGGCTGGGGACACGGCGATTCAGACAGTTAGCAGGCTAACAAGCTAACAGTTAGTAGGCCCGGGGCTAAACAAGCTAGCAGCGAGTAGACCGGGGCAAGCTAGCAGTTAGCAGGCCGGGTTAGCAAGCAAGCAGTTAGCATGGGCTAGCAGTTACAGACCGGGCAGGCAAGCTAGCAGTTAGCAGGCCGGGTTAGCAAGCAGTTAGCAGACCGGGTTAGCAAGCAAGCAGTTAGCAAGAGTTAGCAGACCGGGTTAGCAAGCAAGCAGATAGCAGGGGCTAGAAAGTTAGCCTTTGGGGGACGTTGCGATGGGGGTGAGTCTGTTTTTGCCTCTTCTTGCGGTGATGTCGATAGACCAGTCATGGAATTAGTAGGGTTCCAAGTAGCTCTAGGTAGCTAGCAGGCCTAGCTGGTTAGCATAATGGGCCTTCAGCGGGCGTCACGCCTGAGGGGCCTGTTGGAGTCCTCGGGCAGATTATGTTGGTATTCCAGTCGTAGGGGATCTGCGGGGTTCCATGACCCGTACCGGCTGTAGAAGGGGTCCGGATATTGTAGCCCAGGAGTATACTTTGGTGGTAGCACAGGAGCCCTGGCCGGGCTAGCTTCAAGCTAATTGGTGCTTGCTCTGGGATGGAAACGCTAGCCAGGAGTAGTTATCTGGGATTGCGGTTAGCTAGTTGTGAAGATCCAGATTAAAATGTTCAGTTTGCGGTAGGAATCCGGGGATAAAAATAACAGGTTCGTTATGCTCTGGTTAGAATCACGTTGTTCAAACTGACGAAAGCTTTCCGAGCTGAAGGTTAGCTGATGACCGCAGGCAATGGTTTGCTGACTGATAGCTGGTAGTTAGCTGGCTAGCTTCGGTTGAGGGATTCTGGATCCGAAGTAAATATAAATACTTTAGGAAAAAAAAGCAGATCCACGCCACATTGGGTGAGGCGGGTTGCAGGAGAGTATTTAGATGTTGCGGTTTAGCAAAATAATTGAAAGGATATGCGACGAAAAAGATGTAAAACGATATATACAAGGGACAGGAGAGGACAAAGACGTCTGACTGCTACGCCATTTTGGATCATCAATGGATAGTCATTCATGGATAGGGGGGATACGCCTCTTTTAGGGGGAGGGGTGTCTGGGCATACTCTCACTTATACAGCTCACATGTTTATCGCTGCATTGCACAGAAGCCTCTCTTTCTGCATTAACCATTAATCATGAACATAATTTATTTATGCCTAACAAAAGTAAAACATATGCTCTCAAATGCTGTACAAATTTAACTGAAAGCTTAAACATCTACTCGCTTTTTTATCACTAAACTTCATCAGACATGCTCAGCCCTGACAGACTTAAGCTTCTTTCCCCCATTCTTGTCTGCTGTGTTTCAAACTCATATTTACAATAACTCAAGGCTTAATAGGTGATTAATCAGTTTAAGTTTTAATTTGTTGGTTTGAACTGGTAAAATCTTCATTTCTCACCGGATTGGCCTTCGACAGAGCTGATGGCACTGCCTCCGAAGAATTTCCGTATATCCATCTAACATTAGTCGTTAGCTAGCCTACAGTTGAGAAATTGAGGATAATACAATGACATTGTGATCAATACTATGTCACCTTTTTTACACATGACCTACTGATAATTGTTTTGCAATGGCCCACTGAATGAAAGCAATTGAGTATGAAAAGACATGTGCATGATGTTAAGTCATCAGTCTCATTTATAGTCTGGCACAGATAGCAAAATTACATTAAATACAACGTTAATTAGATATCGCCGCCACATAACTTATGTCGAATATAAAAGACACACCGTTAACGTTACTGTCAGCTAGCTCGCAACGTCTGTTACACTGTAACTTTCAGGCAGCTTCATGTAAAAACATATTGGTTAACAAACTTACCAACAATTCACATCACAGCCTATCTGCATGAATCCGTCCTGTCAGAGCCTTTTCCTGTCCGTTTACTGTTAGCTAGCAGTCTCAAGCCACAGAAGTAGCTAACATTAACCAAAATGTTAGCTACAAGTAGGCCTAACAGTCACAAGGGCGTGTAGCACCCTCTGCAGCAGCAGCCTCCCCAGGTCCTAGTGCCTTCCTGGTAAGAAGTTTAAGATGCAACGGAATGGTTGACAAAAAAAATAAATCACTGAGAAAATATATTGACTGATATATTGATTTAGTTGGGGGGGCTAATGAATATGAATAGGCCTAGCGACATCCCTGATTCAGACCCCTTGATTTTACGTTACAGCCTTATTCTAAAATTATTATTATTTTTTTTATAATCCTCAGTCTACTAACAATACCCCACAATGACAAAGCAAAAACAGGTTCTTATAATTTTTTACCAATACAAATAAACCAATACAAATAAATAAAAAAGTTACCTTATTTACATAAGTATTCAGACCCTTTGCTATGAGACTCGAAATTGAGTTTAGGTGCATCCTGTTTCCATTTATGATCCTTGAGATGTTTCTACAACTTGATTAGAGTCCACCTGTGGTATATTCAATTGATTGGACATGATTTGGAAAGGCACAAAAAAAGGGAACAAAATATTTAATCAATTTTAGAATAAGTCTAACGAAACAAAACGTGGAAAAAGTCAAGGGGTCTGAATACTTCCCCAATGCACTGTATATACAAAAGTATCTATACAACCCTTCAAATGAGTGGATTTGGCTAATTCAGCCACAGTCGTTGCTGACAGGTGTATAAAATCGAGAACACAGCCATGCAATCCATAGACAAACATTGGCAGTAAAATGGCCTTAGGATGCCAACTTTACAGCAAGTCAGTTTGTCAAATTTCTGTCCCGGTCATCTGTAAGTGCTGTTATTGTGAAGTGGAAATGTTGAGGAGCAAGTAGGTCACAGAGCAATTTCCAAACAACTGAAGGTACCACATTCATCTGTACAAACAATAGTAAGCCAGTATAAACACCATGGGACCACACAGCCATCATACCTGTCACGCCCTGGCTTTAGTTATCTTTGTTTTCTTTATTATTTTGGTTAGGTCAGGGTGTGACATGGGGGATTTATGTGTTTTGTCTGGTCTAGGGGTTTTGCATGTTTATGGGGTGTTTTTCCCTAGTCTAGGTGTTTATGTAAGTCTACGGTTGCCTAGATTGGTTCTCAATTAGAGGCAGGTGTTTATCGTTGTCTCTGATTGGGAACCATATTTAGGTAGCCTGTTTTGTGTTGGGTTTTGTGGGTGGTTGTCTTCTTTCTTTGTGTCGATGCACCAGATAGGACTGTTTCGGTTTTCACATTTGTTGTTTTGGTATTTTGTGGTGTTCACCTTTATTTGCTTTGATTGGGTCGACAACATGTCAGTTCATGCTGCAAGAGCTCTGATAGGTTTTAGGACATCCTCCGGAAGTTGTCATAATTACTGTGTCCATGGAAGGAGGTGAGAACCAAGAGCCTCCTAGGTGTTGTATTGAAGTCAATGTACCCAAAGGACGACAGAAGCTAACTACAACATGGTGCCACCTTACAGAGTGCTGCTGAGGCTACTGTAGACGATTGTGGTGGGAATTCAACACCAGTGACACCTGAAGCCAATCTTAAAATGAATCATTCTTTATTATCAGCAAGCTGGAGAGGTTACACCAAAATCTGCACACCGTACAGGTCTATTAGAAACTCTCCTGGGGCGGTCCCAGCAGTTGTCTTATATACGACTATACACAGACAATTTATATTTGCATGATTTAGCATAGTATGTTTTAAGTTCCTCCGGGTACACATCATGGACAAACTCAATTGGTCCACCCACACAGACAGCGTCGTGAAGAAGGCGCAGCAGCACCTCTTCAACCTCAGGAGGCTGAAGAAATTTGGCTTGTCACCAAAAGCACTCACAAACTTCTACAGATGCACAATCGAGAGCAGCCTGTCGGCCTGGTACGGCAACTGCTCCGCCCACAACTGTAAGGCTCTCCAGAGGGTAGTGAGGCTGGCACAACTCATCACCGGGGACAAACTACCTGCCCTCCAGGACACCTACACCACCCGATGTCACAGGAAGGCCATAAAGATCATTAAGGACAGCAACCACCCAAGCCACTGCCTGTTCACCCCGCTATCATCCAGAAGGTGAGGTCAGTACAGGTGCATTAAAGCAGGGACCGAGAGACTGAAAAACAGCTTATATCTCAAGGCCATCAGACTGTTAAACAGCCACCACTAACATTGAGTGGCTGCTGCCAACACACTGACTCAACTCCAGCCACTTTAATAATGGGAATTGATGGAAATTGATGCAAAATATATCACTAGCCACTTTAAAGAATGCTACTTCATATGTTTACCCACACTACATTAATCATCTCATATGCATATGTATATACTGTACTCTCATCTACTGCATATTTATGTAATACTTGTATCACTAGCCACTTTAAACTGTGCCACTTTTGTTTACATACCCTACATTACTCATCTCATATGTATATACTGTACTCGATACCATCTACTGCATCTTGCCTATGCCGTTCTGTACCATCACTCATTCATATATCTTTATGTACATATTCTTTATCACTTTATACTTGTGTGCATAAGGTAGTAGTTTTGGAATTGTCAGGTTAGATTACTCGTTGGTTATTACTGCATTGTCGGAACTAGAAGCACAAGCATTTCGCTACACTCGCATTAACATCTGCTAACCATGTGTATGTGACAAATACATTTGATTTGATCATTAATTAATCACTACCGGTGGCTCGCACATGTTACTGACCAATACCTCACGAGGCTTTCTATCTCCAAGTTGAGACCTTGAAACTGAGATACCTTGATTGTTCCTGTAGAAATATTCTGGGCGTACTGCCAAGATGAGGATCAGTGATTGTGAGGATTCCTTCATACATGATCAGTCAGTCACCTGCATGAACCCATCTAATTAGTTATTAGAACATAGCATTGATTTGAAACATAACATTTCCCTCACACCTTCATTGCAAAACAATGTGTTTTAAGCAATTATTTGGTGACATGTGAATGTATTTAGTATAGTTTTATCTAAAAAGGATAACTGAATGTTTCACAATAAAAAATAAAAAAAATAATATTCAATTCAAAAAGGGGAAGACGATGGGCCTCCCCCTTTTCCTCTGAGGAGCCTCCACTGTTACACACACATCTCAACACTTTTAACCGTGTCATTTTCAGTCTGTTTACGCTTTTTTCTTGAGGAAATAAGAGACCATCTGGCAGGTGTCTTCACTGACATTTTCAACATGTCCCTGATTGAGTCTGTAATACCAACATCTTTCAAGCAGACCACTATAGTCCATATGCCCAAGAACACTAAGGTAACCTGCCTAAATGACTACAGACCCGTAGCACTCACATCCGTAGCCATGAAGTGCTGGTAATGGCTCACATTAACACCATTATCCCAGAAACCCTAGACCCACCCCAATTTGCATATCGCAGATCAACAGATCAACAGACAACGTAATCTCTATTGCACTCCAAACTGCCCTTTCTCACCTGGACAAAAGGAACACCTATGTGAGAATGCTATTCATTGACTACAGCTCAGCGTTCAACACCATAGTGCCCTCAAAGCTCATCACTTTCAAGGCGTCAACAAACTTGAGTCTTGCGCCAATGAAGTTGCTGCCTTGATCACGTCTGATTTGACGAACATTACCACGTATGGCAATGAATGAATGCAGGACATTGATAAAGGCATCGGTGGTTAAGTCATCAAGAATTTCAATGTGAACTGCTTGAGAACCCATGCAAGTAAGTATGAGCCCATAACGCTTTAACTCTCTTCTTCCATCCTTGACGTAGAAAGGCCCAAAGCAGTCCATCCCGCAGTATGTGAAGGGAGGCGTGGTCTCCATGTGCTCCTTTGGAAGATCTGCCATCCTAATGCTCTTCTGTACATCTTCTAAATTTCCTGCTTTTCACACATTTGTAGAAGTGAGAGGACACTGCATTGCTGCATCCTAGGATCCATATATAGCTTTGGATCGTAGCTCATTGATCGTCATTCCACTTCCTTGGTGTCGTACTCTTTTATGATAGCTACTTGTCAGTGCTGCTCATCAAGCACATCTCTTGGCAGGATTGCAAGATGCTTCACCTGGGAATGAAGAGTTGCATGAGCCAAGCAACCTCCCACCCTGAGGATACCTTGCTCATCCAGAAATGGACTCAATTTATGCAATTTGCTTGCTTTATCTTTGGTCTTGATGTCTTTCTGATGCCTAAGGTTGTGTATCTCACGGGAGAAGGCTGATTCTTGAACCATCTTTATAATGGTAAGCTTTCCCTCTCACCTTTATTCTATGCTTGTAACTTCACTGGACCTCAGTTTTAAACCCATGGCTTCCTTGACAAGTCGCTTGAGCCTGGCAATAGCTTTCACCACTCTTGTCCAGTCAGAGAATCTGTGAAGGTGATCTAGTAATGATCTTTCTTCCTTTGCCTGGGTATCATGGACCAGGGATTTATGCAGCTCTGGGTCATTGTCTAAGATCTCTCCCACAATTCCTGCCAAAGAAAGTTTGGACCTGTGAAACAGTTGGAAGCCATGAGCTGTTCTGATTTGAGACCTCTGGAAGCATGATCCGCAGGATTCTCTTCAGAGGTCACATATCTCCATTGTTCGGGATCTGTGCTTTGCTTAATACGTTGAATACGGTTAGCTACAAAAATGTGGAATCTTCTGGCTTCATTTTTGATGTAGCCAAGAACTACCTTTTGAGTCTGTCCAGAAGTATTCCTGTAGACCTTGTATCTCTAGCTCCCTTTTGAGCATGTCACTTGTTGGAACAGCTACCACCGCTGCTGAAAGGAATGGTTGTAACCTTGGAAGTGGCAACTCTCGACATCCCCATAACCAGGTAGCAATGAACTTCTCCTGCTGTGCTGATTGTTCTGAGGTATGAGCACTCTCCATAGCCTGAGGTACTAGCATTGGAGAAGTGATGGAGCTCTTAACTTCCTTGAAACTTGATGACAAGTAGCCTCATTGGATCCTTACTACAGACAAGTTTTGTAGACCTTGGAGCCAGAATTCCAAATGGGAATGTAGATCATCTGGAAGGGGGTCATCCCAGTCGATCTTGTAACGGCACACTTGCTGCAAGATCTGCTTCCCTGCTAGGACAAAGGGTGCCACAAACCCAAGCGGATCATATACAGAGGCTACTGTAGACAACACTCCTCTTCTTGTGAGTGGGCGCTCCTTGATAACTACTCTGAACTGGAACTCGTCTGTTGTGACACACCACAGTACCTCAAGCGCTCTCTCCATATGTGGTTCACCCAGAGCCATATCCAGGTCTTTGGCACCCTCTGCACGTTCTTCCTTGGGAATTATGCCTATAACCTCCTTGCTGTTGGAGATTTGCCGATGCTGCAAAGCTCCCTTGAATCTTTCACCAGCTGGGCCGCTTCAGCTTCAGACGATACGCTCATCAACCCATCATCAACATCAAAGTTCCTTTCTATGAACTGGATAGACTCCTCGCTGAAGCTTCCACATCCTTCAGCAGCAAGATGTTTGAGACCATAGTTGGTGCAACCAGGAGATGAAGCTGCGCAGAACAAGTGGACTTTCATACGAAACACTGAGGGTTGAGATTCTAGATCTCTGTTCTCCTACGAAACGAACCGCAAATAATCTTGGTCTTCTGCTTTCACATGAAACTGGTGGAACATGCACTCTACGTCAGGCATGATTGCGACTGGACCCTTACGGAAACGGCAAAGGACACCCAGCAATGTGTTTGTCAACTCTGGACTGGTAAGGAGTAGGTCATGCAAGGACGTCTCTCGAAACTTTGCTGAGCAGTCAAAGACAACTTGCATCTTCCCAGGCTTTTGTGGGTGATAAACCCCATGGTGCGGGATGTACCATGCTGGATGCTTGTTAATTTCCTCCTCGGAGACCTTCTCAGCATCTCCACAAGCTATGGCCTCTTCCATGAAGGCTCCTTTCTAAGCACTTGAGATGGTGAACTGCACGTGTCTTATTGTTCAGCAGTTGGGTCTTTCTTCCTTGAACGGCAGTGGCATCTTGTAATGTCCATCGTCCTTGCGTCTGATGCCCGCTTTCATTTTTGTCAGGAACTGGATATTCTCTTGAGATATGAGGTCCTCTTCTGCAGGTCTCTTGTTGAAGTTGGATTCAAGCGTCTTGATAATGTCCAGTGCTGTGATTACCTCTTACGTGTGTTCTACAAACACAGTGTACTTGATTTGTGAAGTTGGAAGAGGATAGAAGACTTGCCATGTCTAACGATAACCCGATGACTCACTCCATTAGTGTCGCCATAGTCGATACATGGGTTTCCATAGCCGACTATGCTCCAGCCAAGGTCTGTTCTCTGAGCAAAAAGCTGATTTCCCTTAGCAGACACAATTTCTTTTGGAAGGAGAGCCTGGGAGCAGTTCTGTTACAGCTCTGCTGAGGAGCAATCTCCTCTGCAATGTGTTCAAGATGAGACCATGCTCTTGCAGTGTATGGAGTGGGAATATGATCTCTGTTTGCAGGAATAAAGTGTCTCGAGTTGGTCATTGGCAGAAGGATTTTCTTCTCCAAGTAAAATCCTCTAACCTGCAAACCGGGCATGATAGTATTCCTTGAAGCCATTGTAGAGTTTCAGTTGTACTGGCTCCTTCCTTGTATTGAGAGCTTTTGTTGTCTCTTCAAGGATAAGTGGTGTCGCTCTGGGTGTCAAGAAGTGCATAAACGAGAACTTCGCAATCTGGCTCGCTTGTGGTTGACACCCATACTGGAATGATTTTGGAGGTGTGAGTGTTGGTAATGTCCTTTACGAATCTGTTAGATATGGCCTCAAATCAAATCAAATTTTATTTGTCACATACACATGGTTAGCAGATGTTAATGCGAGTGTAGCGAAATGCTTGACGCCCTTGTTCCCTTATCTTGTGGGGGCTCTGTATGGTCTTCGTGCCGGCAGGATGAATGCCTCCTCTGACAGATGTCACAGGTGTTCCTGTTATCAAAATCTTTCGAACGATGTCTAGGCCTTAAACAGCTGAAGCACAATTTATTTTCTTGAACAAACTTCTGTCACTCTGTGGTGGACTTATCCAAGAACTTCTCAAGACGCAACTAGTAACAGTACCTTTCTCATCCGAGTTAGTTGCAAATACCCTTGCTTCGGGGCTTTGAATCATTGGCGTCTTAGGTTTCCCATCTTCACTTGGTTTCACAGCGTGAAGGGTTGTTACAGGATTGCAAGCGATCTTGGCTTCTCTCGTGAGAAACTGACTGAAGCTAGGAAAGGTCTCAGTTTCTTCTAAAGATGTCTATGACCTTTCTATTCCATCTTGAAGTTAGCCAATCTGGAAGCTGAGGGTCTTTTGGTTTTCATTAGTCATTAAGCACCTCAAGGCCCTTATTCTGAGACATAGCAGCCTCACAGCTAGAAATAAAGTCTACAAGTTCTCTAAGTTCAAGATTGTCCTCTTAGGCCATGCATTAAGCTTATCTCTGAAGGACTTGGCGTTGAGGAATTTGTTTCTGTACCTTTCTTCAAGAATGGTCCACACAGCATGGTAGGTTGACTCTGTTCCTAACAGAAAGTACATTTTGATGGCGTTCTTGGCAGGGCCACTGAGATATTTTCTTAAGTTGTATATCTTCTCAGTTGCTGGTATGTTCTTCCTGTCTATCAGAGTCTGAAAGAGACCTTCCAGTCAGTCAACGAGAGTGGTTCTCCGTTGAATGTTACTGGTTCTGGTATGAGGTGGCGTCTTACACTAATGGAATCTACTAGTAACCTGACCATGGTCTTAGTGTCCTCTTCTTATTGTGTGCTTGTTACAACATGTCGTGGTGAGACTGTGAAATGAGCAACTTCTGTGCATGATTTCTTTCTCTTTCACAGATTTGCAGTTAGTGAGTAGTTCTCTTCCCGTCCTCTGATTATTCATCTTGCTCAGACACTTGCATCCGCGCCTTGGCAGCATTTAGTTTCTCTAGCTCTCTACGCTTGTCTTCTAGTGTCCTTTGTCTGGCAACATTTTCAACCTCTAACTTGACTTGCAGCCTAGCTTCTTCTAAGCTGCGTTTCACAACCTCAGCTTCTTGCTCCGCTGTCCTCTTCTTATTTTCATCTTCTTCTAGTTGGCGTTCTTGCTTAACAATTACTTCTTAACTTCTTTCGGACCATTGGGACGCTAGCGTCCCACCTCGACAACATCCGTTGAAATTGCAGAGCGCCAAATTCAAATGACAAAAATAGTAAAAATAAAAATTCAGAAATGCAAGTGTTATACATCAGTTAAAAGATTAACTTCTTGTTAATCCAGCCACTTTGTCATATTTCAAAAAGGCTTTTCATTTATTTATCCGTTATTTTACCAGGTAAGTTGACTGAGAACGTTCTCATTTGCAGCAATGACCTGGGGAATAGTTACAGGGGAGAGGAGGGGGATGAATGAGCCAATTGTAAACTGGGGATTATTCGGTGACCGTGATGGTTTGAGGGCCAGATTGGTAATTGAGCCAGAACACCAGAGTTAACACCCCTACTCTTACGATAGGTGCCATGGGATCTTTTAATGACCTCAGAGTCAGGACACCGTTTAACGTCCCATCCGAAAAACGACACCCGACACAGGGTAGTGTCCCCAATCACTGCCCTGGGGAATTGGGATATTTTTTTTAGACCAGAGGAAAGAGTGCCTCCTACTGGCCCTCCAACACCACTTCCAGCAGCATCTGGTCTCCCATCCAGGAACTGACCAGGACCAACCCTGCTTAGCTTTCAGAAGCAAGCCAGGAGTGGTATGTAGGGTGGTATGCTGCTGGCCATACCATGTGATTATCTGAGGACAGCACCCTGCTTACAAAAGCATACAAACATTTTCAGAAATAAC
The DNA here is from genome assembly GCF_023373465.1 of Oncorhynchus keta. Classification (NCBI taxonomy): domain Eukaryota; kingdom Metazoa; phylum Chordata; class Actinopteri; order Salmoniformes; family Salmonidae; genus Oncorhynchus; species Oncorhynchus keta. The sequence goes on from NC_068428.1 coordinate 12,121,010, forward strand.
GTTAAAATAAATCACTTACCTTTGAAGATCTTCCTCTGTTGTCAATCCAAAGGGTCCCAGCTACACAATAAATGTTTTTTGTTTGTTCTATAACGTCCATCTTTATATCCCAAAAACTCAATTTTGTTTTCGTATTTTGTTCAGTAATCCACTGGCTCAAAGGGGGTCAAAACATGCAGACAAATACATCCTAATAGTACCGGTAAAAGTTTGAGACATGTCAAACAATGTTCATAATTCATCCTCAGCTTGTCAATTATCTAAATAATCGATAATATTTCAACTGGACAGTAGCGTATTCAATAGAAAGGAAAAAGAATGAAGAGCGCGCACAGTCACGCGCGCAAACCAGTACTGCATGATTCCATAGACCACTTACCAAAAGGTCTTATTCTTCAAAAAACGGCCTGAAATCATGTCTATACACTGTTGACATCTAGTGGAAGCCATAGGAACTGCAATTTGAGCGGATTTTCCTCTGGTTTTCTCCTGCCATATCAGTTATGTTACATACATTATTTTAACAGTTTTAGAAACGTTAGTTTTCTATCCAATGCTTCCAAATTCATATTTATGCATATCCATAGCTTCTGGGCCTGAGTTACAGGTTTACAAGTTTACTTTTGGCACGTCAGTCATCCAAAATTCCGAATACCTCCCCCCTGCTCCCTTGTAACTGCTTTGCAAGTATCAACTCTGCGGCGTATATCATTATCGGAAATATTGATTTGACGCAAATTTACATGGGCAAGTTTTAGATCTGTAGAGCTATGTCTAAACTTGTTTAGGAGGTCTTGTAGTAGATCTTAAGAGCAACAACCTGTCAGTGACAGTTTTGCCTCCTTTACCAGAGCCTTTCACTTCTCATAGCTGACCCTGAAATGATGTTCAAGCTGTCTCCACCTTTCTTTGCAAAGTGTTCTACCCTTTTCAGTTAACCTGCGGACACTCTCCACCTCTTTGTGGCTCTTGTTGTGGTCTCATTAGCAGCCTCTGTGTCATCATTCGCTGGCAGCTTTGACTCTACACCGGTCTGGGTATCTTCCTGCTGCTCTGTTTGTTGTGATGAAGATTTGAAGTTTGCGAGGTGTTGCTGCTCAACTTGACCCAACCCATCTCTATCACCTTTAGTGAAACTACCTCTTTCTGACTAGGTAAGGGAAGACCCCATGAAATGAACGGCAAACTTATTGGCATTGGGCGAACCATATACACAATCGCAAATACCACTCAAATGGCCAGCAGTTCATCAAAACTGTATTGCAAGCAGAACATGGCAAATGCCAAGTGTCATACCCCAAAAATCCCAAAGATAGGGAGTGTGCTCCACCGTAGATTTCCATATGGCAAATGGTCACGAAGTCAGGTCCCAAGGGTGAAATTTTGAAAATCTCAAAACATTTAACTTTTTTAAAATAAAAAAAAGTGCTTCTTGGACCGTTTTTCGAAATTATTTTGATTTTGTTTGTCAATTATTCCTATGTAATAACCGTATGGACATACATTTGTCTTATTTTATTGAGTTTGTCCATGAGGCCTATGTTTTGTCCATTTACAATATATGATCATAGGATGTTGGCTTCCGAACCCAAAAGTCAGTGAACCATGTCCAAATGACATAAGAAATGTCCAAATGCCATACATAAGTATTGAAAGTACCAAATCAGGATGTTATGTCCATTTGCCACATATGATCATAGGAAATTGGCTTCCGAACCCAAATGGCATAAGAAATGTCCAAATGGAATTTATACTGACCAAATGATATGTATCACTATGTTAAGCCCTGAATCAAGCCCTGAATTAAGCCCTGAAGGTCTATTTGTCATGTTTGAGCATAGGAAGTCATAGGAAGTAAGAATGTCTCATTGATGTTGACTTCAGCCTGTCCATTTGGTGATGGAAAATCCCTCATTAAATACATTGGAAATGGTCAAATGTAAACTGTCCATTTTCAATGTCCTATAATGGGCATTTACCATCACGAATTGGACATGGTCTAATATACTGCAGAAATGCCCAATTGACTGGCCCGTTGAACTCGGATGGCCAAGCAGTGATAGTGGTTCCTCTCCATCGCTCGTTGGTGTTGATTTCAGCCTGTCCATTTGGTGATGGTATATCCCTCATTAAATAAGGCGGTGGCCCGTTCCTGTAGGTTCATGCTCTACAACATCCGCAGAGTACGACCCTGCCTCACACAGGAAGCGGCGCAGGTCCTAATCCAGGCACTTGTCATCTCCCGTCTGGATTACTGCAACTCGCTGTTGGCTGGGCTCCCTGCCTGTGCCATTAAACCCCTACAACTCATCCAGAACGCCGCAGCCCGTCTGGTGTTCAACCTTCCCAAGTTCTCTCACGTCACCCCGCTCCTCCGCTCTCTCCACTGGCTTCCAGTTGAAGCTCGCATCCGCTACAAGACCATGGTGCTTGCCTACGGAGCTGTGAGGGGAACGGCACCTCAGTACCTCCAGGCTCTGATCAGGCCCTACACCCAAACAAGGGCACTGCGTTCATCCACCTCTGGCCTGCTCGCCTCCCTACCACTGAGGAAGTACAGTTCCCGCTCAGCCCAGTCAAAACTGTTCGCTGCTCTGGCTCCCCAATGGTGGAACAAACCCCTCACGACGCCAGGACAGCGGAGTCAATCACCACCTTCCGGAGACACCTGAAACCCCACCTCTTTAAGGAATACCTAGGATAGGATAAAGTAATCCTTCTCACCCCCCCCCCCCTTAAAAGATTTAGATGCACTATTGTAAAGTGGCTGTTCCACTGGATGTCATAAGATGAATGCACCAATTTGTAAGTCGCTCTGGATAAGAGCGTCTGCTAAATGACTTAAATGTAAATGTAAATACATTGGAAATGTACACTGTCCATTTGAAATATGAAATCTACAATGCTAATATATTATACTGCCATCAGTCAATAAGATGTCATACTGGCACCAAATTCACTTTGTCTTTTAGAAGCCAACTGTCAGAGCCGGCCCACGATTCATAGCACCTTCTGATAAAACCATAACAAAACCTTCAAAAACATAGTTACATTCAAGCTGCGGGTCCAGTTCTGACATTTTGTGTAGGTCTAACTGAGATGACCCAAAATCCCGAGTTCCGGCTTGATAGGTCATTTGGAGCCCGAGTAACAACCTTAATTAGTCCTGACAATTCACTTTTTCCGGATGTTGCCACGGGGTCCCTGAAACGGCTATCGGACAGAAACTTTAGGATCCGTCTCTATGGGCCGAGGCGGTTTCAATGAAACTAGTCTGGGACTTTACTAAATGTCGTAATTTTCACGTGGTCAAAATTAATTGAAGCCATTGCAAATGGACGAGGCTGTTTCTCAGTCTGAGAACCTTCTAGAGCCACCGTGCGCTATCGACGTAAGCTCTAGAACATGTATATGACGTTTCAGAGCTCTAGGTCTGACGGTTCTTTGACTGTTCGAACGCAGGTAACTATTGCAGGCTGTGTGTGTGTCTGTAAGCCTCACACTGTGTCACTCCCCAGTGAGTGTGAGTGTGAGTGTGAGTGTGTGTGAGTTCAGAAAAATCACATAAATACCGTAGAGCTCTGAAACCCGCCTTAACGGATTCGTCTGAACACGCCGCACCTGGATCTATAACCTATAACCATCACCAAATGGACATTGTATGATTTCTCGTAAATTACGATAGATAAATGCCTGGTTCTTTTTTTCCTTACACCGTAGGTTTATGTACTTTGACGTGAAGCGGTCAAATTAGCGCTGTATTACCGTTTTGGATCGTTTTAATCCCAGAAAATGGGCCTTAACTCAAAAAGCGTTGAGGCCTCGACGCCAACTAAAAACAAATTCCCAAAAATGCATAAAACAGAAACCAAATGTCTGAGAGACTTTCTTCAATGACTTCCCGGAAGACCGGGCCCTGGGGCACGACCTGAGGCCGTCGGCTTATTTTAATTAAACACTCGCGGACGTCTAGTAAGGGACCGTACATTTGCAATATGGAGATCCTCATCAACCATACGGGAAATGCCACTCACGTCCCTCATGTAGGTAAGGTTTGGATATTAGAGTAGGTCATTTATACTCTAATTCACTAATTTAAACCTTTCATACGTGGTATAAACATGTTTAACGCTTGTAACAAAAGCTTGAACAAACACTTTACCAAACTACACTATTAACTTACAGGTGAAAATATAATTAATAGGTGTGCGCTAACCCTTAACTTCTTGCCATCCCGGATCCGGGATCGTGACTACAGCCTCAAGCCCATTACCATAACGCAACGTTAACTATTCATGAAAATCGCAAATGAAATGAAATCAATATGCTAGCTCTCAAGCTGAGCCTTTTGTTAACAACACTGTCATCTCAGATTTTCAAAATATGCTTCTCAACCATAGCAAAACAAGCATTTGTGTAACAGTATTGATGGCTAGCGTAGCATTTAGCGTTAGCATTCAGCAGGCAACATTTTCACAAAAACCAGAAAAGCATTCAAATAAAATAATTTACCTTTGAAGAACTTCGGATGTTTTCAATGCGGAGACTCTCAGTTAGATAGCAAATGTTCAGTTTTTCATGAAAGATTATTTGTTTAGGGGATATCGCTCCGTTTTCTGCGTCATGTTTGGCTACCAAAAAAAAACGAAAATCCAGTCATCAAAATGCCAAACTTTTTTCCAAATTAACTCCATAATATCGACTGAAACATGGTAAACGTTGTTTAGAATCAATCCTAACATATCTCTTCGATGATATATTGTTTGTGGAAGTCTCCTCTCTCCCCTGAATCACATGGCTGAATGCGTGCAGCTGAAGATTACGCAGCAATTTCGACAAAGGACACCGGGCGGACACCTGGTAAATGTAGTCTCTTATGGCCAACAAATGCCTACAAATACGTCACAATGCTGCAGACACCTTGGGCAAACGGCAGAACGTGTAGGCTTGTTCAGGGTGCATTCACAGCCATATAAGGAGACAATGGAAAACAGAGCCTCAAAAATTCTGCTCATTTCCTGTTTGAAGTTTCATCTTGGTTTCGCATGTAGCATCAGTTCTGTGGCATTCACAGATAATATCTATGCAGTTTTGGAAACGTCATAGTGTTTTCTTTCCAAAGCTGTCAATTATATGCATAGTCGAGCATCTTTTTGTGACAAAATATTGCGCTTAAAACGGGCATGTTTTTTTTATCCAATAATGAAATAGCGCCCCCATAGCTTCAACAGGTTCATGTTTTGTAACTATATATATTTTTAGTAAGTATTAAATAATTTCCAGTAATACACATACCAGCTATACATTAAGATAGACAGAGCAGATGCATAATACCAGCAAGTCTTGATGAAATACATAATTATCTCCAGCCCTTACGAATTGCAAACATAAAGTCTCTTATTAGCAGTTCACCAGGCTAGGACCACCTTCAAACACCTTGACTTGTACTTGCGTGTCTGGCTTTCCTGTTAGCCTTGACCTTGTGCTGCTTCACGATGCTTCCTTATGTTTAGATTTTCTTCATTAGGTTGCAGGTAGGTGCAAAACTCTTATCTGGCAGATGACAGGGCCTACCAGGATTTGGAAATCTTGTAGACATTTTACAGCTGGATGAGATTCTTCTTTCTCTCTTGCATTGAGTTCTCACTGTAGCTCCCTCCAGTAACCACGAGCACAATTGTTCCTTGATTTTAACTGGTGGTTTTATTCTGTAGCTTTAGTCAGAATTATCATCTTCTAGGAGAACTATAAAGTAAATGAAAATACAGTTAAGCACACTCATACAACTTTCTTGTCTTATGAGTGACTTATTAGCTTGATATTGATATCTGATATTACTCTGATAGTACTACGATAATAATCCCTGTTACAACAATTCTTAGCCACGTAGTTCCGCTTGTTTTACCATTTCCCCCGCATAGCGAACACGTAAACAATTCAAACAAAAAACAACGACATACACTGACAGGTTAATTGTCAGTTACAATAAAGGAAAGCTTGCTCATTACAGTTTTTTAGCATGCGTCTATGACAAGTATTTTCACTGAGCAGCCACCACGAACACAGGCTGTAAAACAGTAATTACTAAGGTCATTACAGAAAACACCAGACTGATACCTATCAGGATTATTTGTAAGGATAACATCAAGGAGAGTAGCATTTTATGGGTGTTTGGAGTCATACCTTGTGGGATTGGTAATAATATGAGAAAGATTTAGCGATTCCCATTGCTTTAGGAGTTGGTCAGGTGGTTTAATCATGTCCCAGTTTAGGTCACCTAGCAGGACAAATTCATACTTAGTGTAAGGGGGCCTGGAGAGAGCTTAGGGTACAGGCCGATGGGTACAGGCCATTTAGGGTACATCCCGATGCTGATGGTGGCCGATAACACCCAGCAACAGTCAACAATGAGTTATTCAAAAGTTTAATGAGTTCAACCAGCAAATACAATTGTTTGAGGACAGACTTGGTGGAAACAACTGAGCACTGAAGGTGTTCCTTGGTGATGATTGCCACTCCACAACCTTTGGAAGATCTGTCTTGCTGAAAAAGGTTATAACCAGAAAGGTTATATTCAAAACACTCTTTCTTAACCACGTCTTAGTAATGACCAACAAACCTTGTTAAAATCCCCAGCTACAATAAATGCTGTCTATGTGGTTTCCAGTTTGCAAAAAGTCCAGTGTAGTTCCTTGAGGGTGGCCGTGGTATTGGCTTGAGGGGGTATATACATGGCTGTGACTATAATGGTAATACGGTCAACATTTGATTTTGAGGTATTCTAGGTTGGGTGAACAAAAGGACTTACGTTTCTGTATGTTATCACAATCACTCCATGAGTAGTTAATCATGAAGCATACACCCCCACCTTTCTCCTTCCTGGAGAGTACTTTATTCCTGTCTGCGCGATGAACTGAGAACCCAGCTTGCTGTATGGACAGGAACAGTAAATCCAGAGAGAGCCATGATTCCGTGAAACAGAGTATGTTACAGTCCCTGATGTCTCTCTAGAAGGAGATCCTCGCCCTGAGCTCATCTATTTTATTGTCCAGAGATTGAACATTAGTGAATAATATACTCAGAAGCGGTGGACGCCTCCTGAGTCAGACTAGAAGTCCATTAGAAGTTGACATAGAGCAGCCTCTGGGATAAGTTCAATTGCACTGGGGGGTACAAACAAAGGATCAATTTTGGGAAAGATGCCAATCTGATATCCAAAAGTTATTTCTGGCTGTATGTCATAACACAAAAAAGGTTCTGGGCTAATAATGTAAGAAATAACACACAAAAAAACAAAATACTGCAAAGTTTGTTAGGCGCTAGAAGCAGAGCTGCCATGTCTGTCGGCACCATCTTACACTCTTGAACACTCTACTAAAGAAAATAGACCTTTTGCCGTGTCTACCTACAGGCTATGGTAAAAGTTTAGTGCATCTGACAGTCTGCAATTTATTGAAAATGAGTGGAGAAATCGATGGTAGTAGTAGTATTTACTCTGATGTCAATAAGTGAGGATCAAGTTTGTGTTCGCCGCCACATATGCAGGTCAAAGTGAGATGGAGGACGAGAAAATTGCCAAGGGGGAATACACTATTTTCTTGGGACTACTGAAACATTTGGCTCAGAGAAATGGCAATGCTTACTTGAAACATCATTGTTCCTCCAGCATCTCATTTGAATGGCTGTCGATGAGCTCCACACATGACTTCTGTGACAATTGTGCTACCTCATGCAACTGCAAGAATGTATGTGAGGGAATTCAAGTCCTTTGGAGAGGCATGCAGTACAACAATTACTACCAAGATATAGGCTGGTCAGTGAAGAGCACAGGTAATACTTAAGAGAGAAATTACACAACCTTGCACTTGAGATGGCGCACACAGGTGTTCATTGGAGTGTTTTTTGCACATCAGCCAATGAGGTTAACCCTGACAATCATCCCTTTTCTCAATTGAGGAAATTTTTTCTGCTTTCCCCTTTACTGACATGAGACATGCAAAAGCCCTACTGTCAATCATCACTAAGGTTTTTGGGGTATGATGACACTTGTGTGATGATTATTCAGTGTTGGGACAATTTGGGGCTTTTGCAAAAATGAGTGTTTATACATGAGGATTTGTACATGCTGTGTTGATTTAATACTGTAAATCAAATCACAATTATTTATATAGCCCTTCGTACATCAGCTGATATCTCAAAGTGCTGTACAGAAACCCAGCCTAAAACCCCAAACAGCAAGCAATGCAGGTGTAGAAGCACGGTGGCTAGGAAAAACTCCCTAGAAAGGCCAAAACCTAGGAAGAAACCTAGAGAGGAACCAGACTATGTGGGGTGGCCAGTCCTCTTCTGGCTGTGCCGGGTGGAGATCATAACAGAACATGGCCAAGATGTTCCAATGTTCATAAATGACCAGCATGGTTGAGTAATAATAAGGCAGAACAGTTGAAACTGGAGCAGCAGCACAGTCAGGTGGACTGGGGACAGCAAGGAGTCATCATGTCAGGTAGTCCTGGGGCACGGTCCAAGGGCTCAGGCCCTCCGAGAGAGAGAAAGAAAGAGAGAATTAGAGAGAGCATATGTGGGGTGGCCAGTCCTCTTCTGCCTGTGCCGGGTGGAGATTATAACAGAATATTGCCAAGATGTTCAAATGTTCATAAATGACCAGCATGGTTGAATAATAATAAGGCAGAACAGTTGAAACTGGAGCAGCAGCACGGCCAGGTGGACTGGAGACAGCAAGGAGTCATCATGTCAGGTAGTCCTGGGGCATGGTCCTAGGGCTCAGGTCCTCCGAGAGAGAGAGAAAGAAAGAGAGAAGGAGAGAATTAGAGAACGCACACTTAGATTCACACAGGACACCGAATAGGACAGGAGAAGTACTCCAGATATAACAAACTGACCCTAGCCCCCCGACACATAAACTACTGCAGCATAAATACTGGAGGCTGAGACAAGAGGGGCCAGGAGACACTGTGGCCCCATCCGAGGACACCCCGGACAGGGCCAAACAGGAAGGATATAACCCCACCCACTTTGTCAAAGCACAGCCCCCACACACCACTAGAGGGATATCTTCAACCACCAACTTACCATCCTGAGACAAGGCTGAGTATAGCCCACAAAGATCTCCGCCATGGCACAACCCAAGGGGGGGCGCCAACCCAGACAGGATGACCACATCAGTGAATCAACCCACTCAGGTGACGCACCCCTTCCAGGGACGGCATGAGAGAGCCCCAGTAAGCCAGTGACTCAGCCCCTGTAATAGGGTTAGAGGCAGAGAATCCCAGTGGAAAGAGGGGAACCGGCCAGGCAGAGACAGCAAGGGCGGTTCGTTGCTCCAGAGCCTTTCCGTTCACCTGCCCGGGCGGTGTGTTTGAGATCATTGTCATGCTGAAAGACCCAGCCATGTTTCATATTCAATGCCCTTGCTGATAGGAGGTTTTCACTCAAAATCTCACGATACATGGCCCCATTCATTCTTTCCTTTACACGGATCAGTCGTCCTCGTCCCTTTGCAGGAAAAACAGCCCCAAAGCATGATGTTTCCACCCCCATGCTTCACAGTAGGTATGGTGTTATTTGGATGCAACTCTTTCTTTGTCCTCCAAACACGACGAGTTGAGTTTTTACCAAAAAGTTTTTTATTTTGGTTTCATCTGACCATATGACATTCTCCCAATCTTCTTCTGGATCATCCAAATGCTCTCTAGCAAACTTCAGACGGGCCTGGACATGTACTGGCTTAAGCAGGGGGACACGTCTGGCACTGCAGGATTTGAGTCCCTGGCGGTGTAGTGTTTTACTGATGGTAGGCTTTGTTACTTTGGTCCCAGCTCTCCGCAGGTCATTCACTAGGTCCCCCCGTGTGGTTCTGGGATTTTTGCTCACCGTTCTTGTAATCATTTTGACCCCACGGGGTGAGATCTTGAGTGGATCCCCAGATCGAGGGAGATTATCAGTGGTCTTGTATGTCTTCCATTTCATAATAATTGCTCCCACAGTTGATTTCTTCAAACCAAGCTGCTTACCTATTGCAGATTCAGTCTTCCCAGCCTGGTGCAGGTCTACAATTTTGTTTCTGGTGTCCTTTGACAGCTCATTAGTCTTGGCCATAGTGGAGTTTTGAGTGTGACTGTTTGAGGTTGTGAACAGGTGGCTTTTATACTGATAACAAGTTAAAACAGGTGCCATTAATACAGGTAACGAGTGGAGGACAGAGGAGCCTCTTAAAGAAGAAGTTACAGGTCTGTGAGAGCAAGAAATCTTGTTTGATTGTAGTTGACCAAATACGTATTTTCCACCATAATTTGCAAATAAATTCATTTAAAGATCCTACAATGTGATTTTTCTGGATTTTCTTTTCTCATTTTGTCTGTCATAGTTGAAGTGTACCCATGATGAAAATTACAGGCCTCTCATCTTTTTAAGTCGGAGAACTTGCACAATTGGTGGCTGACTAAATACTTTTTTGCCCCACTGTATATATCGCATTCCACAACTGTCCCAGACTATGTTTGGAATATTTATTCATTGCACAGAATAGGTCGACTTTTGTGCTATGGGGTTTAGTAGATTGTCATAGGCTAGTGCTTTTTCTGTTCATTAGGCTTACTCATCTTGTTGGCTGACAAAAAGTAAATGTGGACCGTTCTTCCAATATCTTCAATATGCACCTCGGAATTGGATAAGCACACACATAGTGGTGTCCCTGATGTGTCTTGTAGCCTGTGAGAAAGACTTGATCACGTGATGGAGAGCCATGTGAGGGAGAGGTGCTTTGGAGCGATCAGCACTCAGGGTGAAGGGCACAACACAGCACTCCCGGCCAAGGGCACAATAGCCACTGGCCGAAAAGATAATGGATTTTTTTCGGGTGTATTACGGCCACATAAAGGGGATGCCGCCATGACATTTGAGGCATTATCAAGTGCTTGTCAAATTGTGAATGAGTGACTGATGTCGTGTGTACAGCCTGCACAAGAAAAATGTAGGCTATGTGTGGAAGTCATGAGATGTCCAATGTGTTTATGTTAATTAACGGACAATTACCGTAAGGCAGACAGTTATTTGCTTGACTGGCTGACAAAATGTTGTGATCTCCACAGCCCAACCTGTCACCCAGTTACTTGTGCATTTTTGAATCGCTCGTTTTTCTCCTTCACTTGATTTAAAAATCCACATTTGGAAACCTCAATTCTCAGTGGATTGTATGACCTTATTGTAAATGAACTTGTAGTTGCTCTCTTCCCACCCGAATAATTTTAGTTGCATCTTGCGCCGTAGGCTACACTTGTCTGTCCGTCATGCATGTAAACAACTAGCTTGCCTGCTCAATCAGAATTGACTATTGAAACTATTGATTTCACAGGTTAAAAAAGGAACAAAGGAACAATATAAACCAATACTTTTGGGTAGTTCAAACCGGTTTAGAACATTATTTTGGTGGTCGGAGCAGTGGAACAGAACTAAAAATAAAGTGGTTATATTCAGAACGAAACGATTTGGAAAATAATTTTGGTTCCAACCCCTGATTGTGTCCTGCACTGAAGAAACCATGCCAAAGTAACGAAGTGTAGCCGGGATGACGAAGACATTTGTTACATCTTTAAAACTGCACATTGAGTCACATTTCTACTGGTTACCATGTTCGTTAATTGGACGCAGTCTTGTAGAACTCCCTGTATATAAGGTCAGTAAAGTTCATTGCGCATTGGAAGTCCGCAACAGCAGGCAATAAGCCTTCCACTTTGTCCATGGGTTCATTGGCATTTTCAAATGTCCAATTGCTGCATCTGCATTTTGATGATCAATGGAAACAGGATGCACCTGAGCTAAATTTCGAGTCTCATAGCTAATGGTCTGAATACTTACAGTACCAGTCAAATGTTTGGACACCTACTCATTCAAGGGTTTTTCTTTTCCTTTTTACTATTTTCTATATTGTAGAATAGTAGTGAAGACATCAAAACTATGAAATAACACATATGGAATCATGTAGTAACTAAAAGTGTTAAACACATCTAAATATATTTTAAATTTGAGATTCTTCAAAGTAGCCACCCTTGCCTTGATGACAGCTTGCACACTCTTGGAATTCTCTCAACCAGCTTCACCTGGAATACTTTTCCAACAGTATTGTGGGAGTTCCCACATATGCTGAGCACTTGTTGGCTGCTTTTCCTTCACTCTGTGGTCCAACTCATCCCAAACCATCTCAATTGGGTTTAGCTTGGGTGATTGTGGAGGCCAGGTCATCAGATGCAGCTCTCCACCAGCAAAGCACCATCACACCTCCTCCTCCATGCTTCATAATGGGAACCACACATGCGGAGATCTGCCGTTCACCTACTCTATCTAACAAAGAAATGACGGTTGGAACCAAAAATCTAAAATTTTGACTTATCAGACCAAAGGACAGATTTCCACTGGTCCAATGTTCATTGCTCGTGTTTCTTTGCCCATGCAAGTCTCTTCTTCTAATTGTTGTCCTTTATTAGTGTTTTTTTTTTTTACAGAAATTTTACCATGAAGGCCTGATTCACGCAGTCTCCTCTGAACAATTGATGTTGAGATGTGTCTATTACTTGAACTCTGTGAAGCATTTTTTGGGCTGCAATTTCTGAGGCTGGTAACTCTACTGAACGTATCCTCTGCAGCAGAGGTAACTCTGGGGCTTCCTTTCCAAGCCAGTTTCATAATAGAGCTTGATGGTTTTTGATACTGCACTTGAAGAAACTTTCAAAGTTCTTGAAACGTTTCAGATTGACTGACCTTCATGTCTTAAAGTAATGATGGACTGTCATTTCTCTTTGCTTATTTTAGCTGTTCTTACCATAATATGGACTTAGTCTTTTACCAAATGGGGCTATATTCTGTATACCACCCCTATCTTGTTACAACAAAACTGATTGGTTCAAACACATAAAAAAATCCTCAAATTTACATTAACAAGGCACACCTGTTAATTGAAATGCATTATAGGTGACTACCTCATGAAGGTGGTTGAGAGAATGCCAAGGGTGTGCAAAGCTGTCATCAAGGCAAAGGGTGACGACTTTGAAGAATCTCAAATATAAAATACATTTAGATTTAACACTTTTTTTGGTTACGACATGTTTTTTTTTCAAAGTTTTGATGTCTTCACAATTATTCTACAATGTAGAAAATCGTAAAAATAAAGAAAAACCTTTGAATGAGTAGGTGTGTCCAAGCTCTTTACCGTTAATGTATGTAAATAAGCTAATTCTGTTTTTTTAGTTTGAATACATTTACAATAATGTCAACCTGTTTTTGCTTTGTCATTATGGGGTATTGTGTTGAAATTGATGAGGAAACATTTTTTCAATATGCATATCCTTGGTTCTGTTCCTGAGCTCCAGGGAGTTAGATTTGGGTATGTCTTTAGGCGGAAATTGAAAAAAGTAGGGGGTTAGCTCTAAGAGGTTAAAAATAAGGCTGTAATGTAACAAAATGTGGAAAAAGTCCAAGTCTGAATACTTTCCAAATGCACTGTACACAGTCGGACATAGAATGAACATAAACCATCAACCCATTTCAATGGCTATATACAGTGTCTTGCAAAAGTATTCATCCACCTTGGCGTTTTTCCTATTTTGGTGCATTTCAACCTGTAATTTAAATGGATTTCTATTTGGATTTCATGTAATGGACATACACAAAATAGTCCAATTTGGTGAAGTGGAATTAAAAAAATTACTTCCATTGATCATCCTTGAGATGTTTCTACAACTTGATTGGAGTCCACCTATGGTAAATACAATTGATTGGACATGACTTGGAAAAGCACACACCTGTCAGGCCTTGAATGCCAAGCGTCACGTCTGAAGGAAACTTGGCAAGGTGAAGCATGGTGATGGCAGCATCATGCTGTGGGGATGTTTTTCAGTGGCAGGGAAACTAGTCAGGATCAAGGGAAAGATGAGCGTAGCAAAGTACAGAGATAACCTGCCCCAGAGCGCTCTGCCCCAGTCTGAGGTACTAAGGTTCACCTTCCAACAGGACAACGACCATAGCAAACAGCCAAGAAAACACAGGAGGGGCTTCGGCACAAGTCTCCGAATGTCCTTGAGTGGCCCAACCAGAGCCCAGACTTGAACCTGAACAAACATCTCTGGAGAAACCTGAAAATAGCTGTGCATCAACGCTCCCCATCTAACCTGACAGAGCTTGAGAGAATCTGCAGAGAAGAATGGTAGTAACTCCCCAAATATAGGTGTGCCAAGCTTGTAGCGTCATACCCAAGAAGACTCGAGGCTGTAATCGCTTCAACAGGTGCTTCAACAAATTATTGGGTCTGAATACTTATATAAAACCCATGTAAATGTGTTTAAATTAAATTAGGCAAAATTCTACAAACCTGTTTTTGCTTTGTCATTATGGGATATTGTGTGTAGATTGATGTGGAAAAAGTCAAGGGGTCTGAATACTTTCCGAATGCACAGTATATGCCTAAAGGCAGAGACAATAAGAAGACACAGTGGCAGAATAAATATAACCACACCTTTGTTTCATCACCATACCGGAGTGAAACCTCTGTCCGGTGTCGTCCACAAAGCATATTTTATGTATGTATGAAACAATTACATGACCTACAGCATGGTCAAGCAAGTTAATGTTTCCAACATTTTTGGACCAATAAACAACCATTGATTTAAAACCACAGAGTTACAGCAAGTCGCAAAGACAACAGGAGCTGCCTCCACTATTCCAGCACCATTTCAACTTTAACATTTCATCAAATCACCTATGCTTAGTCTAATACAGGGACAAATAAAAGATACCAAAAACTATTTAGTCCAATCAATTTAAGTTAAATGATGATATGGCTGTCCATGGTTCTGATATCTGTGTGTGTATGTGTGTGCTGTGTGTGTGTGCATTCGTGCAAGTAGAAAAAACATGTTGACTCACCCTACTTATAGAGAAATGCCAATGCCATCCTCCCTTTCATGTTGTCGAACCGGTCTATGACTCATACAGTACATTTTTGTTGTTGTTGTCTTAGGCTACCTGGATAAAATGCTTGCTTGCTTGCTAGCTTAATTTCCTTTTCATGGGCAACTTTAGCTAGTTAAGTTAGGGATCATGCGAATTTTCGCAGCTTTTTGTTAAAAATCGCGCAACATTTCAAAGTCCTGCTACTCATGCCAGGAATATAGTATATGCAAATGATAAGTATGTGTGTATAGAAAACACTCTGAAGTCTCTCAAACTGGTTAAATCGTGTCTGTGGCTATAACATAACGTGTTTAGGAGTAAAAATCCCTCGAAAAACTGTTCACCAAAAACACAAAAAATATATTAATCCGCCAGTCAATGTATTATCTAAGGCGACCGAAAATAAATGAAGATGCCCTGTAAACGCCTACAGCTTCCACACGATGTCGCCAGTACTGGCATTTCCAGTCTACTTAATCCTTGGTTGGATGACGTTTTGGCCTTTCCTGTTTTAGTCTCACCACAGGATGTTGTGAAATTGAAAACAATGGAGGAGGATTTCAAGACATGCTGCTATCGAATACAGATCGCCACATGATCAATTTGATAGATTATTAACGTTTATTAATACCTAAAGTTGGTTTAGAAAAGTAGTTTGAAGTGATTTGTAAAAGTTTACAGGCAACTTTTGTCATTTTAAAAAGTGACGTTGCGTCTTGTAAAATGGAATATTCCTGGATCAGACCGGTCTAAGGAAAACAACATTTTGGCTATACAATGACGGATTTAATCGGGAAAAAGACCCAATTGTGATGTTTATGGGATATATAGGAGTGCCAAGAAAGAAGCTCGTCAAAGATAATGAACGGCTACCACAAAATCTGTTGTTTTGGGTGACGTTCCAGTATTTTGGGGGGTGCATGCTATCAGATAATAGCTTCTCATGCTTTCGCCGAAAAGCATTTTACAAATCTGACTTGGTGACTAGATTCACAATGAGTGTAGCTTTAATTCAGTACCTTGCATGTGTGTTTTAATGAAAGTTTGAGTTTTATCAAAAACTATAGGTGGCGCTCTTGAAATTTCCGCTGATTTGGTCCCGACAGCGGAACCAAATCCCTAACAAGTTTTAACATTAGCTTTTTACATCTACAGTTGAAGTCAGAAGTTTACATTGGAGTCATTAAAACTATTTTTTCAACCACTCCACAAATGTCTTGTTAACAAACTATAATTTTGGCTAGTCAGTTAGGACATCTACTTTGTGCATGACACAAGTCATTTTTCCAACAATTGTTTACAGACAGATTATTACACATATAATTCACTGTATCACAATTCCAGTGGGTCAGACGTTTACATACACTAAGTTGACTGTGCCTTTAAACAGCTTGGAAAATTCCAGAAAATGATGTCATGGCTTTAGAAGCTTCTGATAGGCTAATTGAAACCATTTGAGTCAATTGGAGGTGTACCTGTGGATGTATTTCAAGGCCTACCTTCAAACTCAGTGCCTCTTTGCTTGACATGAGAAAATCAAGAGAAATCAGCCAAGACTGATGGTAAAAAATGGTAGACCTCGACAAGCCTGGTTCATCCTTGGGAGCAATTCCCAAACGCCTGAAGGTAACACATTCATCTGTACAAACAATAGTACGCAAGCATAAACACCATGGGGCCACGCATCCGTCA
This sequence comes from Oncorhynchus keta, assembly GCF_023373465.1. Classification (NCBI taxonomy): domain Eukaryota; kingdom Metazoa; phylum Chordata; class Actinopteri; order Salmoniformes; family Salmonidae; genus Oncorhynchus; species Oncorhynchus keta. The sequence continues at coordinate 12,137,663 of NC_068428.1, forward strand.
TACCGCTTGGGAAGGAGACACGTTCTGTCTCCTAGAGATGAACGTACTTTGGTGCGAAAAGTGTAAATCAATCCCAGAATAACAGCAAAGGACGTTGTGAAGATGCTGGAGGAAATAGGTACAAAAGTATCTATATCCACAGTAAAATGAGTCTTATATTGACATAAACTGAAAGGCCACTCAGCAAGGTAGAACCCACTGCTCCAAATCCGCCCTTAAAAATGCCAGACTACGGTTTGCAACTGCACATGAAGACAAAGATCGTTCTTTTAGGGGAAATGTCCTTGTCTGATGAATCAAAAATATAACCGTTTGGCCATAATGACCATCGTTATGCTATGAGGAAAAAGGGGATGCTTGCAAGCTGATGAAGCACAGGGGTGGCAGCATCATGTTGTGGGGGTGCTTTGCTGCAGGAGGGGCTGGTGCACTTCACAAAATGGATGGCATCATGAGGTAGGAAAATTATATGGACATATTGAAGCAACATCTCAAGACATCAGTCAGAAAGTTATTAAAGCTTGGTCGCAAATGGGTCTTCAAAATGGACAATGACTCCAAGCATACTTCCAAAGTTGTGGTAAAATGGCTTAAGGACAACAAAGTCAAGGTATTGGAGTGGCCATCACAAAGCTCTGACCATAGAATATTTGTGGGTTGACCTGAAAAAACGTGTGCGAACAAGGAGGCCTACAAACCTGACTCATTTACACCAGCTCTTTCAGGAGGAATGGGCCCAAATTCACCCAACTTATTGTGGGAAGCTTGTGGAAGGCTACAAGCAACGTTTAACCCAAGTTAAACAATTTTTAAAGGCAATGCTACCAAATACTGATTGAGTGTATGTTAACTTCTGACTCACTGGGAATGTGATTAAAGAAATAAAAGCTGAAGTAAATCATTCTCTCTACTATTGTTCTGACATTTCACATTCTTAAAATAAAGTGGTGACTCTAACTGACCTAAGACAGGGAATTGTTACTATGTTTAAATGTCAGGAATTGTGAAACTGAGTTCAAATGTATTTGGCTGAGGTGTATGTAAACTTCCGATGTAGCTAGATATTGTGTGCTAGGGGGCACAATGTATGAATTAATGTTTGTGTTGTGGAAGCTCTACACAGGGACACTCAAAGTCAATCGTAAATGAATCATTGTTTATTATCAGCATGGTGGAGAGGTTCCAACCAACTGAATGCACCAACTACACATGTCGATCAGGAGCTCCAATGGGGCAGTCCCTTTAATTCCCTTACATACTGGTTTAAGACACGTTACATAGGCATAGTTCATAGGGTTGGTTCCGGCATGTGTCTGCCATCATCTCCTATCATAACACAGAACATATTCTGTGTGTTCTGCCAGACGGTCCTAAGGGTACAGGCAGGAACCAAGGATTGGTTATGACACCAAAGCTAATATTAACATTTTCAGGACTGTTTCTTCACAAAGTAAAATTTCCTTTACAGTTGGATCAGATTCACCGTGATAATCATTGGTCAAAACTGAGAATGAAGTAAAACCCACAAGTCCAAGTCCCTATCTCCATCCATGGCTTTTAGGAAAGGACCAATTTTAGCTAGCTAGGTAGCCGCTGGAGGACAACAACACAACGAGTTGTTTCTGTCGATGACGTATGCTCTCATTGCGATTTGATAGGAGTGACACCAAATCCAAACTGACTCCCCTTGACACTTTTTTTTGGTGTGCAAGGACAATTCACAGTTGAGTTCACTCAGTTTAGCGCAAAGCTGATTATTTTATATATTTTTTTAATTAAATGAGGCCACATGCTTGCTGGCTTCCCTTGCATTCAATACTGCGGGCGGCAACAGTGTCATACTCCTTTGGATCAGACAGTATCAGATAGATGGCCTCCACTTACAGAGGCAGAGGAGCGCTATTTCGTTCACTCAAATACTTTCTCCAGTTAGATACAGTCTCTTGCGAATTTATGGGAAATTATGAAACACAGAGATGAAAGATGCATATTATTTTTGTAACTTAAAAAAAAAAAAATTATTGGTACATTTTTTGGGGAAGCCTGGTTTCCTTTGGCATCCATGAATACACACCACAGTTTATCAGGTACTTCATTGTCAAGGAAATAAACGGTATAAATTATCTAGGCTACATTTGTCACTATGATTAACTGAAGATATTATTAAATGTAGCCTACAATTGTTTTGCCTGTAAGACATGATAAGTCTATGAAGAGTCAAATGATTTATACTGGCATAATAAACAAACAAAAACAAGTTCACCTGTTGCGAGGCATCACTGATTTACACCCGGAATCCACCCCTTTTTAAGGCGATGTTATGCAATGAACTTCACGTTTTAGGGAAGCCTGGTTCTCGATGAGGCTACAGTAAACCTAACCCTCGCTTCATCTCTACATCTTGGCTCAACTCTAACCTTAGCCATATCTTTAAGTTCTTGTCCACTAAACCTAGAAATAACCTTAATTAATTATTTCACCTCACCCCGACCCCTACTACATTACAGAAAGGTTGGCCTCACCAGTGGCGTCATTAGGCGTGGGCTTCAGAGGTTTCAGACCCATATTCTTTTGGAACCAGCCCAACATTTTGATATATTTAACATTTCTGACTGATATGAGTTTCCATAACCACATATTTGTTTTTTGTCCTAGCACTACAGAGCTGATTCAAATAATCAAAGCTTGATGATGAGTTGGTTATTTGAATCAGCTGTGTCGAACTAGGGAAAGTTTGGGAAACGTAAATGAATGCTGAGTTTGTTTCAATCCTGCCCACAGCTGGAGGCACACAAGTAATCATCAAATCGGAGTGCAGCTGCACACGACCCGATCATAATGCCTGTGGAAAATCTGGGTTGACTTTAGATATCCCTACAGGGCTAGTTAGGGACCATCTGTAAATTATGCAATGCACATCGGACAATATATACAAATTCTAATAGCTAAAAATGTCATTAACTTGTAAAACCTCAAATCAATTATTAATTGTACAATTCATATACAAATATCGAAAGCATTTAATGAGCACTTAAAGGTGTGTAGCATGAAAATATTGTCTCATTCACATTGTGTAATTTATTTGACGGTCCATAATTAGCCTGGGAGATAGGCTCTCCAAAGTCAGGTCGCACACCAGCCGGCTGAAACTAATTGGATAAATCATTTGACTAACTCTTCCCACCTGCGAACACACACAAGACACCCACATCACACCCTCAAACAAACTCATGTTGGAATTCACTCATGGCTACTAGAGTTTCTTAATGAACCAAATCTAAAACCAGGCCAGATCAGGAAGTGTAGTCACCCTTTAAAACTAATTTGCATGTTCTTGCTACTTTTCAGATGAGCCAAGGATGAGGATAGATGAGAACAGCAGGCCAGTGGAGCACTTAGAACAGTAGTAGCCAGGGGCAAATGGTAGGGATGAGGATGATTTAGGTGACCCAGACACAGGCCCAAAACAAGTCAAGCAACCCCAGTATCCCCTTGACCGTTTTGGATTGCAAAACTAAAGAGACACCTGACAAGACAGAGACCCCAACAGAATAATAGGTGATGGAGAGAGACACACCAGACAGGAGACAGAGACAGCAACAGAAGAATAGGATATGATGGCGAGAGACACCAGAGGAAGCTATACAAAGGAGACCGTAACAAACAAGAACCTGAGACGGCAATTGACAAGACACAGACAGCAACAGACAAGACGTAGAGAAAGTTAGAAAAGAGGGCAGATTGAGTTAGAGCAGAGGTGGGTTGAGCACACAGTAGACTGTATCACTGCACACAGTAGACTGTATCACTTCAAGCTGCTCTTTCTCTATCTCTCGCTCTCTCAGACCGGTTGAGGCTAGAAACAAAATTCAGGTATGGGATCATTCAACAAACGCTCCAAACTTGGTCCCACAGAGAACAAGGCCTTTCTACCATAGAAAAGCATTTACCCACAGTACGAACATAACCATGACGCACCCATGGACTACAATTGAGCTCGCTAACCATCCTTCCACACAAGCAATCGTGAACTTAAAAATATGCCCTGTGTTGAGGTTCAGGTTACTGTGGGAACAGGAAATGGCTTAATTCATCCTTAACGTGGTGTTTTATTTTCTTCCTGCAGTTATACAAAAACACTGTCTTCCATCTTCCCTAGAACAGACCATTCTTAACGTATATACTTGAAACTCAGGGCATTGTTAAAGAGTGTCCACCAGAATTACAGGAAAATACTTAATTGGGGGTCATAAGTGCGGTTTTGAAGGGCTTAAAGGGTTGAATCTTCCCAATGTTACATATTTGTGACCGGGGACCATCATGACCCGACATGAAATTTGAAGTTAATCGACCCATAGAGGAGAGAAAGTCATAGGGGAGGTTTCAAAGGGTTATCTGGTGTCCTCTGTGATCTTTAGTACGCTCTGTCTAATTCTCCCAGCTCACTCTCACTCTCCCCTCCCGGAGGACCTGAGCCCTAGGACCATGCCTCAGGACTACCTGGCCTGACGACTCCTGGCTGTCCCTGTCCCCAGTCTACCTGGTCGTGCTGCTGCTCCAGTTTCTGTTGTTCTGCCTGCGGCTATGGAACCCTGACCTGTTCACTAGACATGCTACGTTGTTGCGGACCTGCTGTTTCGACCCTCCCTCTAACTCTCCTCTCCACCACACCTGCTGTCTTGACCTCTGAATGCTCAACTATGAAAAGCCAACTGACATTTACTCCTGACGTACTGTTGCACCCTCTATAACCACCGTGATTATTATTTTACCCTGCTGGTCATCTATGAACTTTTGAACATCTTGAAGAACGATCTAGCCTTAATGGCCATGTACTGTTATAATCAGCCAGAAGAGGACTGGCCTCCCCTCAGACCCTGGTTCCTCTCTATGTTTCTTCCTAGGTTCCTGCCTTTCCAGGGAGTTTTTCCTAGCCACAGTGCTTCTACATTGCTTGCTCTTTGGTGATTTGTGCCCGGGTGACTGTCAAGATCCGCCATATGAAATTTGAAGTCAACCGAACCAGACGCATTTTTTGACCTCCATTGGACAGAAGGGTCTTGCAGTTCTAGAAACGAAGAGCGTTACATTTGACATTTTGGTCATTTAGCAGACGCTTTTATCCAGAACAAGTAACTGAAGAAATTAGAGTTAAGTGCCTTGCTTAAGGGAACAATGTCAGATTTAGAATGAATTCTGAAGATAATTCTAATCATTCTAATCCTTGTTAGAATTAATTCTGAAGAGGATATCGGTCCAATGTTTGAGGGGATTGACTTAACTTGAAAGTGTCTGTCTGTCCGACTGCCCGCCTGCATCTGTCTGTGCCTGCCTGCCAGTCTGCCTGTCGGTGCCTGCCTGTGTCAATTTTCTGTCTGTGAAGGTGGGGGAGTTGAGGGAGAGAGAGAGATGAGAAGATGGGGAAGGAAATAAGTAAGGGGAGGGAAAGAAGGAAGGGGAGAGAATGAAGGGTGGGGAGGAGAGAGAGAGAGAAGGTGGAGGGTGTGGGAGGGGTGGATAGTGAGGGAGGGGGAGAGAGAAAGGGAGAAGGTGAAGGAGAAGGAGGGATGTGGGAGAGGACGGAGACAGAGATGGGGTAGGGGAAGAAGGGAAGGGAGGGAAGGGGGAGTGGGTAAAGGAAGGGGAAGAGAGAGAAGAGGAAGGGGGAATAAAGAGGAGGTAGAGAAAAAGACGGGAGGGAGGGAGGGAGGGAGAAATAAAGAAGGTGAGAGGGCGATTAGAGAATAGAGAGAGAAATGTCTGCCTGTCTGTCTGTGAGTCATCTTTTCATCTTTTCCCATTGAATGCAATGTATTGACAGAAGCGTCAACCCTGTGGTACATCTTTTCCCATTGAATGCAATGTATTGACATAAGCGTCAAGTGGTTGACACACATATTTTCCTATTTGAATGCAATGTGTTGACATAAGCGTTGTTTTGGGTGACGCTCATCTCAAGATTCAAGTTTTTATTATCACGTGGACAAGTGCAGTGAAATGCCTTTCTTGCAATCTCTTTCACAGCAATGTAGTAATTAATATCAATAAAAAATACTAAAGAAAAACAAAAACATAGAACTATGAAGAACATGAGAAAGTAAGTAAAATACATACAGGTTCTATTCCAGGGTCAGTGCCAGTACCATGTTTACAATGTGCAGGGATTCTGGAGTGGTTGGGGTAGATATGTATCTTTTCCCAATGGCACCGCAAAGTTTGCTGGGAGCATGGCCAGTTGACATAAGCATCAATCTGTTGAAGGCTAACTTTTTGCAAAAAACATGACAGGATAATATTTTGAGGGTGATAAGGGGCTGAACAGGTGTGGAAACAGTCAGGGAACATGGAGGAAAACACTGGCAGGTGCTGGTTGCAGTGACCCTCATAAAGTATGACTAGAATAGTCTATCAACTGAAACAAAATGCCATTTGCTGTATTTGTGCATCCTCTCATATGATAGTCTTGCAGAACTTGAATGTGTATATAGGCCTAATAGGTTTAATACCGTGTGTGTGTGTGTGTGTGTGTGTGTGTGTGTGAATGCTTTCTATGTGCCATTTTGCCCGCATGCATTGGATCTTTCGATGCTATGTTAGTTATTCCAGTATGTGTTATTGCTGTGTGTCTTATTAAACTGTGTCTTGCATATCATCTACAGTATGATTCATTCTACACCTGTTATCCAACTCCAACACATTGACACATTCCCACTTGAAGTGCAATCAAACAAAATGGGCCCTTATTTCTCTGCCTGGTGATTACAAAAGTTCCTCTGATGGAAGCAATCAGAATGAAAAGCTATATCTGTCTGTTGCCAGGCAATATGCACTTGAAAGCAGAACACACTTTTGGGTGTATTTTTCCTCCCTGATGGTCAGTCATGAGAAGCACTGAATCACTGCTTTCCAGTTCTATCCCAGTGTAAGGAGCTCATTTGAGGAGACATAGTAGTTAAACCCCTGCTGTTCTCAAGCATTCCCAGAGACGTCCTTGACATAACCATCTGTTTGTGAGAGGTGGTTGAGCTGCAGTTCTTTAGCCTTAAAGGCCGCTGTGCTGCTCCACTACTACGTGCTGCAATGGACTGTAGTAGATGGAGCCTCACCTGAAAGTGGGGTAGATGACGTGAGAAGCGAGGGAGAGGAGATATTTTTAGTCTGAGCTTGCACAGTTCACCCAATGGGGATCAAGCCAAGCAATTTTGGAGTAAATAATACTATTTCCCCTCCAGGCAATCAAAACACTATCTCTGTGAAAAATTACATGAGCCCACACAAGATGATTGCCCACATTTTCTGGGGGAAATCTACTCGCTCAGCTTTGTTAATTCTCAAAGACTGACTGCAAGGATCCACTGTATCCATCATACTGCAACAGACGGCCAGCAGAGAAAATTAAGTCTTTAAAACTGTGTCCAACCAGACTTTTATTTATTTTTATTTAACCTTTATTTAACTAGGCAAGTCAATTTAGAACAAATTCTTATTTACGCTGGGCCAATTGTGCACCACCCTATGGGACTCCCAATCACGACCGGTTGTGATACAGCCTGGATTCGAACCACGGTGTCTGTAGCGACGCCTCTAGCACTGAAATGTAGTGCCTTAGACCTCTGTGCCACTTGCCACTTTGATCTGAAATGTTAGTGTACCGATATATATATATTTTTTTTTGAGACAGGCCTGAAAAATGGCCTAGCCACCAAAGACATGGACTGTTCTCCATGTTCCCGTACGGCAGGCGGTACCGGTGCATCAAGGCTCAGACCAACAGACTCCTAAACAGCTTTTTTTTTTTCACCTGGCCATAAGACTTTTAAATGCTACTGGTGACTTACTCCTGTATACATGTACAGTGCATTTGGAAAGTATTCAGACCCCTTGACTTTTTCCATATTTTGTTACGTTACAGCCTTATTCTAAAGAGATTAAACATTTTTCCCCTCAATCAATCTACACACACACACACACACACACTTATGGTGCTGCCATACTGTTTACTATTATTATTAGTAGTAATCCTGCTACCACTCACTTTCTCCTAATCACTGCCGACATGTACATATCTATCTCAATATCCCTGCACATTGTACATTTGGTATTGCCACTGACCATGTATATACTGTAGCTTCCTCTCTTTTTTTTCTTTCATTTTGTTAAAAAAAAAATATATTGAGTACTGCACTGTTGGATAGGGCTTGCAAGTTAAGCATTTCAATGCACCTGTGCATGTGACAAATTTAAATGAAACTGTTTTAATTGAACGAACGGGTAAGTCTACTCATTGTGAGGTACCTATAGTACCATTCAAAAGATTGGACACACCTACTCATTCAAGGGTTTTTCTAAATTTTAACTATTGTATACATTGTACAATAATAATGAAGACATCAAAACTATGAAATAACACATATGGAATCACTTAGTAACCAAAAAAATGTTAAACAAATCAAAGAATATTTGATTTTTTAGATTCTTCAAAGTAGCCACACTTTGCCTTGATGACAGCTTTGCACACTCCTGGCATTCTCTCAACCACCTTCACCTGGAATGCTTTTCCAACAGTCTTGAAGGAGTTCCCACATATGCTGAGCCCTTGTTGGCTGCTTGTCCTTCACTCTGCGGTCCAACTTATCCGAAACAATCTCAATTGGGTTGAGGTCGGGTGATTGTGGAGGCCAGGTCATCTGATGCAGCACTCCATCACTCTCCTTCTTGGTCATTGTCCTGTTGAAAAACAAATAGTCCCACTAATCGCAAACCAGATGGGATGGCGTATCGCTGCAGAGTGCTGTGGTAGTCATGCTGGTTAAGTGTACCTTGAATTCTAAATAAATCACAGACAGTGTCACCAGCAAAGCACCCCCACACCATCACACCTCCTCCCCCATGCTTCACGGTGGGAATTACACATGCATAGATCATCTGTTCACCAGCTCTGCGTCTCACAAAGACATTCAGACCAAAGACAGATTATCACCTGTATAATTTCCATTGCTCATGTTTCTAGGCCCAAGAAAGTCTCTTCTTATTGGTGTCCTTTAGTATTGGTTTCTTGGCATTAATTTGAACATGAAGGCCTGATTCATGCAGTCTCCTCTGAACAGTTGATGTTGAGATGTGTCTGTTACTTGAACTCTGAAGCATTTATTTGGGCTGCAATTTCTGAGGCTGGTTACTCTAATGAACTTATCCTCTGCAGCATAGGTAAGTCTGGGTCTTCCTTTCCTGTGGTAGTCCTCATGAGAGCCAGTTTCATCATAGTGCTTGCGACTGAACTTGAAGAAACTTTAAAAGTTCTTGAAATGTTCCGCATTTACTGACCTTCATGTCTTTGCTTATTTGAGCTGCACTTGCTCTCATATGGACTCGTCTTTTACCAAATAGGCCTATCTTCTGGATACCACCCTTACCTTATCACAACACAACTGATTGACTCAAACACATTATCTTTTAACAAGGCACACCTGTTAATTGAAACACATTCCAGGTGACTACCTCATGAAGGTGGTTTAGTGAACAATGTACAAAGCTGTCATCAAGGCAGAGGTTCGGTGGTCAATCATCGTCACAGCCATTTATATCCCCAACTAGCCGATACCACGACGGCCCTCAAGGAACTTCACTGGACTCTGTGCAAACTGGAAACCATATATCCTGAGGCTGCATTTATTTAAGGTGGGGATTTTAACAAAGCAAATTTGAGAACAAGGCTACCTAAATTATATCAGCATATTTATTGTAGCACTCGTGCGGGCAATACACTGGATCACTGCTACTCTAACCTCCTCAATGCATACAACGCCCTCCCCTGACCTACCTTCAGGCAAATCCGACCACGACTCCATTTAGCTTCTATCGCCCTACAGGCAGAAACTCATCCAGGATGTTCCCGTGACAAGGAATATTCAACGCTGGTCTGACCAATCGAAATCCAGACTTCAAGATTGTTTTGATCACATGGGCTGGGAAATTTCCCGGGCAGCCTCAGAGAATAAATACATTTATTTGCTAATTCGGTGAATGAGTTTATAAGGAAGTGCATTGGAGATGTTGTACCACTGTGACTATTAAAACCTATCCTATCCAGAAACCGTGGATAGATGGCGGCATCCGCGCAAAACTGAAAGCGCAAACCACCGCATTTAACCACGGAAAGATGACTGGGAATATGGCAGAATATGAACAGTGTACTTATTCCTTCCGTTATGCAATCAAACCAGCAAAATGTCGGTATAGGGACAAAATGGAGTCACAATTCAACGGCTCAGACATGAGACGTATGTGGCAGTGTCTACGGATTACAAAAAGAAAACCAGCCACGTCACCGACACAGATGTCTTTGATCCAGAAAAACGAAACACCTTCTTTGCCCGCCTAGAGGATAATACAGTGCCACTGACGTGGTCTGCTACCAAGGACTGCGGCCCCCCTCCCGCTCCTTCTCCGTGGCCGACGTGAGTAAGACATTTAAGCATGTAAACCCTCACAAGGCTGCCGGCCCAGACAACATCCCTAGCCGCGTCCTCAGAGCATGCGCAGACCAGCTGGCTGTTGTGTTTACGGACATATTCAATCTCTCCCTATCCCAGTCTGCTGTCCCCACATGCTTCAAGATGGCCACCATAGTTCCTGTACCCAAGAAGGCAAAGGTAACTGAACTAAATCACTATCGCCCCATAGCACTCACTTCTGTCATCATGAGGTGCTTTGAGAAATGAGTCAATCACCTCCAACTTATCTGCCACCCTAGACCCACTTCAATTTGCATACCGCCCCAATAGGTCCACAGACGATGAAATCGCCATCACACTGCACCTGCCCTATCCCATCTGGACAAGAGGGATACCTATTTAAGAATGCTGCTCATTGACTACAGCTCAGCATTCAACACCATAGTTCCCTCCAAGCTCATCACTAAGCTTGAGGCCCTGGGTCTCAACCCCACCCTGTGCAATTGGGTCCTGGACTTTCTGATGGGCCACCCCCAGGTGGTGAAGGTAGGAAACAACATCTCCACTTAGCTGATCCTCAACACCGGGGCTCCACAAAGGTCCGTTCTCAGCCTCCTCCTGTACTCCCTGTTCACCCATGACTGCGTGGCCATGCACACCTTGAACTCAATCATGAAGTTTGCAGATGACACAATTAGTAGTAAGCTTGATTACCAACAATGATGAGACATCCTACAGGGAGGAGGTGAGGGCCCTCGGAGTGTGGTGTCAGGAAAACAACCTCTCACTTAACGTCAACAAGACAAAGGAGATGATCGTGGACTTCAGGAAACAGCAGAGGGAGCCCCCCACTATCCACATCAAAGGGACAGCAGTGGAGAAAAGTTGGTGGTGGAAAGTTTTAAGTTATATGGTGTGCACGTCTCGGACAAACTGAAATGGTCCTCCCACACAGACAGTGTGGTGAAGTAGACAGTCTCAGGAGTCTGAAGAAATTTGGCTTGTCACCTAAAACCCTCACAAACTTTTACAGATGCACAATTGAGAGCATCCTGTCGGGCTGTATCATTGCCTGGTACGGCAACTGCACCGCCTACAACCGCAAGGCTCTCCAGAGGGTGGTGCGGTCTGCCAAAAGGTCATCAAGGACAACAACTACCCGAGCCAATGCCTGTTCACCCCGCTATCATCCAGAAGGCGAGGCTAGTACAGGTGCATCAAAGCTGGGACCGAGAGACTGAAAAACAGCTTCTATCTCAAGGCCATCAGACTGTTAAACAGCCATCACTAACACAGAGAGGCTGCTGCCTACATTCAGACTTAAAATCATTGGCCACTTTAATACATGGATCACTAGTCACTATAATAATGTCACTTTAATAATGCTTACATATCTTACATTACTCATCTCATATGTATATACTGTGTTTTGTACCATCTATTGCATCTTGCCTATGCCGCTCGGTCATCTCTCATCCATATATTTATGTGTACATATTATTAGTCCATCCATTTAGATTTGTGTGTATTAGGTAGTTGTTGTGGAATTGTTAGATTACTTGGTATATATTACCGCACTGTCGGAACTAGAAGCTCAAGCATTTTTCTACACTAGCATTAACTCTGCTAACCATGGTTATGTGACCAAGAAAATTAGATTTGATTTGACTTTGAAGACTCTCAAATATCAAATATATTTTGATTGGTTTCACATGTTTTCAGTTACTACATGATTCCATATGTGTGTTTTCATAGTTTTGATGTCTTCACTATTATTCTACAATGCAGAAAATAGTACAAATAAAGAAAAACACTTGAATGAGTAGGTGTGTCCAAACTTTTGACTGGTACTGTATCTCCAATTCAAACTGGGTTTTTATAAATAATAAATCTTCCACCAGGCTATTATTTCTGATTATGATGCAAGAGATTTTCAAATGCACCGCTACAATGCTGCAATACTATCAAGATGATTATTCCCTCGGCTGATATGTACAGTTGCTAGCGTGTTAGCTTGGGTTATCATTAAAAGTGAAAGCCATTCTGTTGTAGGACTCTTTATAAACATCTGAGACAAAGTTCAAAGGGATTATAGTGTTTTGCCTTTACTGGATATCACTTACCAAGTCATGCTGGTACTGTAATTCTGATGTTTTACAAAAGATTACCAGTACAGCTGGGGATAGAAAGTTAGCAACAAACACCAGCCTCTTCTAGAAACGGGACTTCCTTTCAACATACAGTAATTACACAGTGTTTTGACAGAAGAGAAGGAAAATAGAGTAGAGTGTTTCTTGTTCCGACGTAAAAGCAGAAGGCTAGAAAGTGGCATGCGTCTGACTGTGCTAGCGAGACCAGATGTTAATGTTGTGAATAGAGCTGGAGCCACAGGAGATCCTGCGAGACTGATTAGACTTCCTCCATCTCACCCAAATTAATTCACAGTAATTGAGTATGTAGAGACAGCACTCGTCTCCTCACTTCTCCTCTCCTTTCCTCTTCATTGCTCCGAGTAGGGATTCTTATTTGCAAAAATACTGGTAATTTACCAAAGTTACTTGACTCTTTGGTAATTAACAGGTCATCTATGGCAATCTATTATTATGTTAACTTTGGTAATGAATACTTGAATAACTTTTTAAAATGTATGCACATGTAGTATTCATTGTTTATATCTCTGCCCATATTGCCCATGAGTTTCTACTGGATAGACCATATGGTTTAAGAGAAAATAGCCCAATTCGCGAAAAAAGCATCTAATTAACAATGCCACTATTTTCAACAAACTCTTCCAACTATTTACTTTTTTTTCACAACTGCTACCAGTTTGGGCACCAAAACATTTACAACAGACATATTGACATTGTACAATAAATGTTAGTGTGTAAAAAAAAAATATAAAGGATATTTTATGCTGAAAAGCTCATATTAAACACCAATGGTATTCACTAAGTTGCGTGCTCAGTCCCCTCCTGTACTCCCTGTTCACCCACGACTGCATGGCCGGGCACGACTCCAACACCATCATTAAGTTTGCAGACGACACAACAGTGGTAGGCCTGATCAACGACAACGAGGAGACAACCTTTAGGGAGGAGGTCAGAGACCTGGCCGAGTGGTGCCAGAATAACAACCTAACCCTCAACGTAACAAGACTAAGGTGATGATTGTGGACAACAGGAAAAGGAGGACCGAGCACGCCCCCATTCTCATCGACGGGGCTGTAGTAGAGCAGGTTGAGAGCTTCAAGTTCCTTCACCAACAAACTAGAATGGTCCAAACACACCAAGACAGTCGTGAAGTGGGCAAGACAAAGCCTATTCCCCCTGCCGAGTACGGCAATTGCTCGGCCTCCGACTGCAAGGCACTACAGAGGGTAGTGCGTACGGCCCAGTACATCACTGGAGCTAAGCTGCCTGCCGTCCAGGACCTCTACACCAGGCTGTGTCAGAGGAAGGTCCTAAAAATGGTCAAAGACCCCAGCCACCCCAGTCATAGACTGTTCTCTCTACTACCGCCCTGCAAGCGGTACCGGAGTGCCAAGTCTAGGACAAAAACGCTTTTCAACAGTTTTTACCCCCAATCCATAAGACTCCTGAACAGGTAATCAAATGGCTACCCAGACTATTTCCATTGTGTGCCCCCACCAACCCCTCTTTTACACTGCTGCTACTCTCTGTTGATCATATATGCATAGTCACTTTAATTATATATTCATGTACATATGTACATACTACCTCAATTGGCCCAACCAACCAGTGCTCCCGCACATTGGCTAACCTGGCTATCCGCACTGTGTCCCGCCACCCACCCCCCACCAACCCCTTTTTTACGCTACTGCTACTCTCTGTTTATCATATATGTATAGTCACTTTAACCATATCCACATGTGCATACTACCTCAACCAGTCCGACTAACCGGTGCCTGTATGTAGCCTCGCTACTGTTTTTCACTGTCTTTTTACTATTGTTTTTATTTCTTTGCAGCCACAGCTCCGACCCAGCTCCATTCTGCCTGTGTAGCATCAAACTGCAAACATCAAAGGGAGCTCAGAAAGCAGCCAAAGGGCATTGATCTGCATAAGTGACCTTATGCTATTGTCTGATTATCAAATCTATTGTATGATAAACTGTACGGTTTTGAGTATTGAAATGGAGATGTGCTCAGTTACAGTATATGATTCCTATCCCCACTGCCCTGAATCTATGTTTGAATATGTATTGCATGAAGCACTGTGTCAAGGTTACAAGTCATTTGAAGGAAAATGCATTTCCTCTTCAGGGGATAGTTTATAGTCCACAGTCACTAAAATAAATCCCGCTTCCAATGTCAACATTAAATGAGTCACATTTTCTTTTCTCTTTGTCGAACTCCTCCTGTTGACTTGGCACACTGTCTGCTTGTTGAGGTTTTCAGCACAAGTCCCTTAGGTCACCTTTGTTTTTTATGACTGGTATTCATAAGGGAGGAGGAGGCACTCACGGTGGAGTGGAGAGGCGGTGGCAGCTCTCATTTGAAACAATTTATTTCGGTGGAAAGAGTGGAACTGCTGGAGGAGAACAGTGAGAAGTGAGACTTGTTTCCACATGGCTTGTAACATAGACAGCTTTAACGCCACGCAAGTAGCTCTGTGAATCACTGGGACATCCAGCCAGGGAAGGAGTGAGTAGAGAGATGGGTCTGGAAGGGCTATTTTGTGGTTTACTGGGTATATTCAATGATTGACCTATAGGAAATTCATTCCATGGAGTGCCTAGTTTGTTCAGGTTTTGTTTTTCTCCTTTCAATTAAGACCTAGACAACCAGGTGAGGGGAGTTATTTACTAATTAGTGACCTTAAATCATCAATCAAGTATTAAGGGAGGAGCGAACACCTGCAGACACTCGGTCCTTCCTGGAATGAGTTTGATCTATGACTCATGATCTATAGCGATGCTTTTGATCATACAGTTGTTGAAATAGTTTGTTAAACTGTGTAGCAATCTGTAGAAAATGTATAAGAAACCGGGCATAATAGTACGCCTATGTTATATTTACCATTCAGATATGGAGATCTAGGATCCAGTGGCAGATACGTTTTCATACAGTATAGAGGGCTTACAGTTGTACAATGTACGACACCTCCTGGCGGCCATGTTGGAAGACCATCGGATTAATTCTTCCGACAACAACTAGTTGATTCATCACCACTCATTTTCTGTGCTGGATTTGGCTGCTCTAACAAGGCAGGAATCAAATCAAATCAAATTTATTTATATAGCCCTTCGTACATCAGCTGATATCTCAAAGTGCTGTACAGAAACCCAGCCTAAAACCCCAAACAGCAAGCAATGCAGGTGTAGAAGCACGGTGGCTAGGAAAAACTCACTAGAACGGCCAAAACCTAGGAAGAAACCTAGAGAGGAACCAGGCTATGTGGGGTGGCCAGTCCTCTTCTGGCTGTGCCGGGTGGAGATTATAACAGAACATGGCCAAGATGTTAAAATGTTCATAAATGACCAGCATGGTCGAATAATAATAAGGCAGAACAGTTGAAACTGGAGCAGCAGCACAGTCAGGTGGACTGGGGACAGCAAGGAGTCATCATGTCAGGTAGTCCTGGGGCACGGTCCTAGGGCTCAGGTCCTCCGAGAGAGAGAAAGAAAGAGAGAATTAGAGAGAGCATATGTGGGGTGGCCAGTCCTCTTCTGGCTGTGCCGGGTGGAGATTATAACAGAACATGGCCAAGATGTTCCAATGTTCATAAATGACCAGCATGGTCGAATAATAGTAAGGCAGAACAGTTGAAACTGGAGCAGCAGCATGGCCAGGTGGACTGGGGACAGCAAGGAGTCATCATGTCAGGTAGTCCTGGGGCATGGTCCTAGGGCTCAGGTCCTCCGAGAGAGAGAAAGAAAGAAGGAGAGAATTAGAGAACGCACACTTAGATTCACACAGGACACCGAATAGGACAGGAGAAGTACTCCAGATATAACAAACTGGAAAAAATATACACTTTTTCATGATATCCAATTGGTAGTTACAGTCTTGTCCCATCGTTGCAACTCCTGTATGGACTTGGGAGAGGCAGCTTAATACAGAAGCCAGCTTCACTAATGTGTCGGAGGAAACACTGTAAACCTGGTTACCGAAGTCAGCTTGTGGGCGCTTGGCCTGCCACAAGGAGTCGCTAGAGCACAATGGGACAATGACATCCCATCTCATGGGTCTCCCGGTCACGGCCGGCTGTGACACAACCTGGGGTTGAATCCGGGTCTGTAGTGACACCTCACTGCGATGCCTTAGACCGCTGCACCACTCTGGAGGATGGAAAATCTGCAATCATGAAAGAAGAACTGTCAGAAAAGCGATGAAACCTGCCCATCAAGACCTGAACCCAGACAGCTGCCAGTACAGGGTCTGCTCCGATCATTTCATCACTGGTAAGTCTGACCGATATTTAGTTTAGCTCTTAGTAAAACCAGGTGTTAACAAGAAGAATAAGTTAGCCAACATTAGCTAGCTAGCTTGTAGTCTAGCTATTAGCATGTCTCTCTTACATAGGCAGCGCGTGAGCTTAAAGTTTTGGGGAAGTGTTTTTTTCACCATAAAAGGCACCTTTATAATAATGCATTGCATTCATCAATAACCGCATATGCCTTCTACTCCTAATGTGATGAGTAGGTTGGATGGTCATAATTTAGACTATTAATGAGCGTGTAGTGGCAAAAGCCCATAGGCTATATCAGAAAAGTTTATTTCCTTTGCACGGGAAAAATGTGACCTTAAAACCTTTTGGTGACAGGGGGCAGTATTTTCAAATGAAATGCATGCCCAAATTCAACTGCCTGCTACTCATCCCCAGAAGATAAGATATGCATATCATTAGTAGATTTGGATAGAAAACACTCTGAAGTTTCTAAAACCGATTTTTTTTGGTCACTCTCTTTCCTATGGGTTTTCATTGGGAATTCAGATTTCTAAGGAACCTTCTTGCAGTTCCTATCGCTTCCACTGGATGTCAACAGTCTTTAGAAATGGGTTGAGGTTATTCCTTTGTGTAATGAAGAAGTACGGCCATCTTGAACGAGGGTCACTTGAAGTGTACTGTTAGAGGCGTGTGACCAGAAAGCTATCTACAGTTTGTTTTCTTCCTGTATTGAACACAGATCATCCCGTCTTCAATTTGATCGATTATTTACGTTAAAAAATACCTAATGTTGTATTACAAAAGTAGTTTGAAATGTTTTGGCAAAGTTTACAGGTAACGTTTGAGATATTTTGTAGTCACATTGAGCAAGTTGGAACCAGTGTTTTTCTGGATCAAACGCTTCAAATAAATGGACATTTTGGATATATATCGACGGAATTAATCGAACAAAAGGACCATTTGTGATGTTTATGGGACATATTGGAGTGCCAACAAAAGAAGCTCGTCAAAGGTAAGTCATTAATAATATTTTCATTTCTGCCTTTTGCGTCGCGCCTGCAGGGTTGAAATATGGTTTCTCTCTTTGTTTACCGAGGTGCTATCCTCAGATAATAGCATTGTTTGCTTTCGCCGAAAGGCCTTTTTGAAATCTGACATAATGGCTGGATTCACAACAAGTGTAGCTTTAATTTGCTATCTTGCATGTGTGATTTAATGAAAGTTAGATTGTTATAGTAATTTAATTGAATTTGGCGCTCTGCATTTTCCCTGGCTTTTGGCCAGATGGGACGCTAAAGCATCCCACATATCCCAGAGAGGTTAATAAACACTTCATTTAATTCTACTACACTTTATATGACTGCCGACATTAGCAGAATCTTTTTTAATACGACAAAGCACAGGGTAGCCAAGGCCTACTGTGCTGACTATTTTTATTTTTATTTTTTTACCTTTATTTAACCAGGCAAGTCAGTTAAGAACAGATTCTTATTTTCAATGACGGCCTGGGAACAGTGGGTTAACTGCCTGTTCAGGGGCAGAACGACAGATTTGTACCTTGTCAGCTCGGGGGTTTGAACTCGCAACCTTCCGGTTACTACTCCGGTTACTACCTTCCGGTTACTAGTCCAACGCTCTAACCACTAGGCTACGCTGCCGCCCCAATGACAACAGATCAATACAAAAACAACCTTGTCTTGAATGCAACCATGTAATCTAGGCTTATGAAAAGGGGACACACAAATTGTGCAATATGATGCCATCTAGCATGGAGGAGGACATTATTTTCCAACAAAAACCTGTAGTGGCACTTACCCAATGATAATCTGTTGTCAACGTTATTCATAAGAGGAGGGAAAATGTACTGTATGGACATTACAGAAAATGACAATGCTTCAATGGAATAGGACAACCATGCTGTATTGACTAATTGGTGGTTCCTGTCCAACAATATATTCAATCTTTATATGACACTGAAACACCTGAATGAATGAAACACAACCAATCAATCAAGAGCCCTGATAATTTAGGTGACCTGAAGAAGTGATACTGAAACATCAGGTGTGCTTTTAATTTGTTCATGTTTTGTTGGCTCACCAGCTGACCTCTATCAAGACACCCATGTCGACTGGATTCCCACTGTGAAAGTCAGCAATCCTGCAGCAGCATCAGTCTCTATGTCTACTTCATCCTTTTCCAGATATGAAATGAGACATCCCTCAGTTAGACAAAACGGTTGTCAATCTGAATGATTCTGGTGTGCCATTTGAGTAAAAGAGCACCTTCGTCATGTCAAAAGTGTGCCCTTAATTAAACCGTATAAATATATAAAATGTAATTTGGAACATGTAAAAAACTATTGTTTAAAATATTATAAACATACTGTACTTTAATCACGAGCTAAATTGTTACATGAACATTTTGTATGTACCATTTCTGCTTTGCCTTTCCTCATTTAATATCATGTATTTCTTATAGCCTAACTAGTCTTCATTTATTTTACAATTTGAATACATTTAGAATAGACAACGTAATTGTTGTGGTAGTCTTAGGCAAACCATCTTCATTTCCAAAGTGGCACTTCCATGTGCCACTCAGACCTGGGAGAAAAGTACAGTATCTGGCATTGAACTTAGTAGTGGTAGTGTGTATGTTTTATGCTAAGAATCCTATCATCTCTTGCTTCCAGACATATCACTACCTAGATTACGTGGATTGGATTTGCACTAAACATTTTCATGTCAGCACAAGGTATGTACAACATCTAGTAAAATGATAAGCCTTATATACATTGTCTACTGGTATAGTTTTTAAATTGAGAACATAAACCTCAACAACACGTTAAAAGTTTGGGTTAAGCTATTCTCTGCAAATTAAATCAAATACAATTTTTATTGGTCATGTAAGGGGTGCGTTCTGCGGCACAGAAGTCAGGCGCAGGAGAGCAAACCACTGTTACAGCAGCGCAGTTTAATAATGAAAATCACTGTAAACAGAACAATCAATACAATGGGTACAAAACTCGTCGCACTCCAGAATAACGTGCACAAGCACTTACAATTACGGACATGACATGGGGGGAACAGAGGGTTAAATACACAATATGTAATGATGGAATTGACGCCGACCGCCAAACGCCGCCTGACCAAGGAGAGGAACCAACTTCGGCGGAAGTCGTGACAGGTCACATACACATGGTTAGCAAATGTTGATGCTATTATTATATTATTGTTGCGATTGTAGCGAAATGCCTATGCTTCTAGTTCCGAAAGTGCAGTAATTTCTAACAGGTAATCTAACAGTTCCACAACAACTACCTTATACACACAAGTGTAAAGGGATGAATAAGAATATGTACATATAAATGTATGGATGAGCGATGGCCGTGCGGCATAGGCAAGATGCAGTAGATGGTATAAAGTACAGTATATACATATAGGATGAGTAATGTAGGGTATGTAATCATTATATAAAGTGGCATTGTTTAAAGTGACTAGTGATACATTTATTACATCCAATTATTGATTATTAAAGTGGCTAGAGATAGCTTGGATGAATAAGGTGCCCAGAGGTGCCCAGAGTAAACTGCCTGCTACCAAGTCCCAGAAGCTAATATATGCATATCATTAGTATATTTGGATAGAAAACACTCTGAAGTTTCTAAAACTGTTTGAATGATGTCTGTGAGTATAACATAACTCATATGGCAGGCTAAAACCTGAGAAAAAAATCCAAACAGGAAGTGGGAAATCTGAGGTTGGTTGTTTTTCAAGTCATTCCCTATTGAAGATGGGATATGGGTCATGTTGCACTTTCTAAGGCTTCCACTAGATGTCAACAGTCTTTAGAACCTTGTTTGATGCTTCTACTGTGAAGGGGGGCCGAATGAGAGTGGAATGAGTCAGGGCTCTGCCAGAGAGCCACGAGCTGGTGGCGCTCGTTCACGTGAGAGTGAGCTCTGTTCCATTGCATTTCTACAGAAAATGAATTCTCAGGTTGGAACATTATTAAAGATTTATGTTAAAAACATCCTAAAGATTGATTCTATACTTCATTTGACATGTTTCTTTACGGACTGTAACGGAAAGTTTTGACTTTGTCTGCTCCTAGGGAAAGCGCGTCATGAATTTTGTTTTGTGAACTGAACGCGCTAACAGAAGGAGCTATTTGGACATAGATTATGGACATTATCGAACAAAACAAACATTTATTGTGGAACTGGCATTCTGATGAAGATCATCAAAGGTAAGTTAATATTTATAATGTTATTTCTGACTTCTTGTTGACTCCAACACGGCGGATATCTGCTTGGGTTGTTTTGGTCTTTGAGTGCCGTACTCAAGTTATTGGTTTGCTTTTTCCGTAAACCTTTTTCAAAATCTGACACAAAGTTTGCATTAACCTGTTATGGTTACTTTTTGATGAATTGTGTGCCCAAACTGAACTGCCTCCTACTCTGTCCCAGATGCTAATATATGCATAGTATTATTACTATTGGATAGGAAACACTCTGAAGTTACTAAAACTGTTTGAATGATGTCTGTGAGTATAACAGAACTCATATGGCAAGCAAGAACCTGAGAACCTGTATAACACTTGAATTTTCATCAACATTTATTATGGGTATTTCTGTAAATTGATGTGGCTCTCTGCAAAATCCCCGGATGTTTTTGGAACTACTGAACATAACGCGCCAATGTATACTGAGATTTTTTAAATATAAATATGAACTTTATCGAACAAAACTTACATGAAGTCCTATGAGTGTCATCTGATGAAGATCATCAAAGGTTAGTGATTAATTCTCTCTATATCTGATTTTTGTGACTCCACTCTTTGGCTGGAAAAATGGCTGTGTTTTTCTGTGACTTGGCTCTGACCTAACATAATCGTTTGTGGTGCTTTCGCTGTAAAGCCTTTTTGAAATCAGTCACTGTGGTGGGATTAACAAGAAGTGTATCTTTAAAATTGTGTGAAATAGTTGTATGTTTGAGGAATTTTAATTATGAGATTTCTGTTGTTTGAATTTGGTGCCCTGCACTTTCACTGGCTGTTGTCATATCGATCCCGTTAGCGGGATCTGAGCCATAAAACGTTTTAACAGTCTGATGGCCTTGAGATAGAATCTGTTTTTCAGTCACCTGTACTGACCTCGCCTTCCAGATGATAGTGAGGTGAACAGGCAGTGACTCAGGTTGGTCTTTTTGGCCTTCCTGTGACATCGGGTGATGTAGGTGTCCTGGAGGGCAGGTAGTTTGCCCACAGTGATGCATTGTGCAGCCCGCAATACCCTCTGGAGAGCCTTGCGACTGTGGGCGGAGCAGTTGCCGTACCAGGCGGTGATACAGCCCGACAGGTTGCTCTCGATTGCGCATCTTGTAAAAGTTTGTGAGTGTTTTCGGAGACAAGCCAAATTTCTTCAGCCTCCTGAGGTTGAAGAGGTGCTGTTGTGCCTTCTTCACCACACTGTCTGTGTGGGTGGACCATTTCAGTTTGTCTGTGATGTGTATGCCAAGGACCTTAAAACTTTCCACCTTCTCCACTACTGTCCAATCGATGTGGATAGGGGGAGTGCTCCCTCTGCTGATTCCTGAAGTCCACAATCATCTCCTTTGTTTTGTTGACGTTGAGTGTGAGGGTATTTTCCTGACACCACACTTCAAGGCCCCTCACCTCCTTCCCGTAGGCCGTCTCGTCATTGTTGGTAATCAAGCCCACCACTGTAGTGTTGTCTGCAAACTTGATGATTGAGTTGGAGGCGTGCATGGCCACGCAGTCATGGGTGAACAGGGAGTACAGGAGAGGGCCCAGAACGCACCCTTGTGGGGCCCGAGTGTTGAGGATCAGCGGGGTGGAGATATTGTTTCCTACCCTCACCACCTGGGGGCGGCCCGTCAGAAACTCCAGGACCCAGTTGCACAGAGCGGGGTCGAGGGCCCAGGGTCTCGAGCTTAATGACGAGTTTGGAGGGTACTATGGTGCTAAATGCTGAGCTGTAGTCAATGAACAGCATTCTTACATAGGTATTCCTCTTGTCCAGGGTTAGGGCAGTGTGCAGTGCGATTGCGATTGCGTCGTCTGTGGATCTTTTGGGGCGATAGGCAAATTGGGGGGGTCTAGGGTGTCAGGTAGGGTGGAGGTGATATGATTCTTGACTAGTCTCTCAAAGCATTTCATGATAACAGAAGTGAGTGCTATGGGGCGATAGTCGTTTAGACTGGGATTGATTGAATATGTCCGTAAACACACCATCCAGCTGGTCTGCGCATGCTCTGAGGATGCGGCTTGGGATGCAGACTGGGCCAGCAACCTTGCGAGGGATAACACGTTTAAATGTTTTACTCACTTTGACCACGGTGAAGTCGAGCCCACAGGTTTTGGTAGCGGGCCATGTCAGTGGCACTGTATTGTCCTCAAAGCGAGCAAAGAAGTTGTTTAATTTGTCTGGGAGCAAGATGTCGGTGTCTTCGCACTGGTTTTCTTTTTATAATCCGTGATTGACTGTAGACCCTTGCACATATGTCTCGTGTTTGAGCCATTGAATTGCGACTCTACTTTGTCTCTATACTGACTCGTAGCTTGTTTGATTGCCTTGCGGAGGGAATAGTTACACTGTTTTTATTCGGTCATGTTTTCCGGTAGCCTTGCCATGATTAAATGCAGTGGTTTACGCTTTCAGTTTTGCACAAATGTTGCCATCCATCCACGTTTAGGGAAGGTTTTAATAGTCAACGTGGGTACAACATCACCGATGCACTTGCTAATAAACTTTCTCACCGTGTCAGCATAGACATCAATGTTGTTGTCTGAGGCTATCAGGAACATATCCCAGTCCACGTGATCAAAGCAATCTTGAAGCGTGGAATCTGATAGGTCGGACCAGCATTGAACAGACCTGAGCATGGGCATTTCCTATTTTAGTTTCTGTCTATAGGCTGGAAACAACAAAATGGAGTCGTGGTCAGATTTTCCTGAAAGGAGGGCGGGGGAGGGCTTTGTATGTGTCGCGGAAGTTAGAGTAGCAGTGATCCAGAATGCTACCAGCTCAAATCAAATTTAGGGAGCCTCGTTTTCAGATTAGCTTTGTAAAAACCCCAGCTACAATAAATGCACCCTCAGGATATATGCTCAATGTCAAGGGGTGCATTGCAAATGCCCATAAGGCTAATGCCATCATACTGTAGGCCAGTTGTTCCCAACTCCGGTCCTCAAGTACCCCCAACCGTACACATTTTTATAGTAGCCCTGGACAAGCATACCTGATTCAATTAGTCAACTAATCATCAGGCCCTCAATGAGTTGAATCAGGTATGTTCGTCTGGGGCTACAACAAAAATGTGTGCTGTTGAGGGTACTCACGTTGGGAACCACTGCTGTAGGCCTACAACACAGAAACACAGACACATAAGCGAGATATTCCCTTCCCCTCTTTCTTGAAGGATTTGTATTTCTGCTTAATCAATATTGATACTAGTTCATCTTCAATAATAGTTTTAAGTTAACCATTTAAACAAGTTTAAACACTTCAAAGAATCAAGACTATTTCATGTTTCAAAGTGTACAAGTAAGCTAACTCAAATGTAAAGGTAAAACATCTCAATAAGAAGTAGGCTCTTATTACTAAAGCATAATTTCAGGTGAAAAAAACTAATTTGATACCAGAGGTGGCCAACTTCGCTCCATTGATCCCTGATCTACTTGGTGAACAGACTTCTATTTCAGCCCAGTAATGGCACTCGATTGATGATCAACTAATTAGGTTTGATAAGTTGAATCAGGTGTTAGTGCTGGGCTGGGAAGAGAAGCCTGCACACCCAGCAGAGTTGGCCTGCACATGGTTGCTTACAACATTTGCTAACATTGGTACACATATAACCCATGGTATACAAGGATGTACAGTGCCTTCGGAAAGTATTCAGACCCTTTGACTTTTTCCACATTTTGTTAGGTTACAGCCTTATTATAGAATTGATTAAATAGTTACCCCCCTCATCAATCTGCACACAATACCCCATAATGACAAAGCAAAAAACTTTTTTTTTACATTTTCACAAAAAAAAGATTAAATATCCCAAAACAGTTTTTTAGACATTTTTGCTCATTTATATAAAACAACATCTGAAATATCACATTTACATAGGTATTCAGACTCGGTACTTTGTTGATGCACCTTTGGCAGCGATTACAGCCTTGAGTCTTCTTGGATATGACGCTACAAGCTTAGCACACCTGTGTTTGGGGAGTTTCTTCCATTCTTCTTTGTAGATCCTCACAAGCTCTGTCAGGTTGGATTTGGAGCGTTGCTGCATAGCTATTTTCACGTCTCTCCAGTAGAGGTAGACCGATTATGATTTTTCAACGCCGATACCGATATCGATTATCGGAGGACCAAAAAAAGCCGATACTGATTAATCGGCCAATTTTTGTATTTTTAGTTGTAATAATGACAATTACAACAAAACTGAATGAACACTTATTTTAACTGAATATAAAATATCAATAAATTCTATTTAGCCTCAAATAAATAATGAAACATGTTCAATTTGGTTTAAATAATGCAAAAACAAAGTGTTGGAGAAAAAAGTAAAAGTGCAATATGTGCCATGTAAGAAAGCTAACGTTTAAGTTCCTTGCTCAGAACATGAGAATATATGAAAGCTGGTGGTTCCTTTTAACCTCTACTGACTCCCCATCCCGCTTACGGGAGCGTAATCATCGCCTGACACGAATTAGCATAACGCAACGGACATAAATATCCCTAGAAAATATTCCTATTCATGAAAATCACAAATTAAATATATTGAGACACAGCTTAGCCTTTTGTTAATCAACCTGTCATCTCAGATTTTCAAAATATGCTTTACAGCCAAAGCTAGACAAGCATTTGACAAGTTTATCGATAGCCTAGCATAGCATTTTGTCCAGCTAGCAGCAGGTAACTTGGTCACGGAAATCAGAAAAGCAATCAAATTAAATCGTTTACCTTTGATGAGCTTCGGATGTTTTCACTCATGAGACTCCCAGTTAGATAGCAAATGTTCCTTTTTTCCCCAAATATTATTTTTGTAGGCGAAATAGCTCCGTTTGTTCTTCACGTTTGGCTGAGAAATCGCCCGGAAATTGCAGTCACGAAAACGGCGAAAGATATTCCAAATTAGCTCCATAATATCGACAGAAACATTGCCAACACTGTTTATAATCAATACTCAAGGTGTTTTTCTAATATCTATTCGATAATATATCCATCGGGACAATTCGTTTTTCAGTAGGACCGATTGGAGTAATGGCTACCTCTGTATTTTACGTGAGAATCTCTCTGGGGGCATCAGGTGACCACTTGCGCAATGTAGCCGCCTACGGCTATTCTTCAACATAAATGTGTAAAACTACGTCACAATGCTGTAGACACCTTGGGGAATACGTAGAAAGTGTAGGCTGGTTGATAGCACATTCACAGCTCAATAGGGACTCATTGGAACGCAGCGCTTTCAAAATATGGGGCACTTCCGGATTGGATTGTTCTTAGGCTTTCGCCTGCAACATCAGTTCTGTTATACTCACAGACAATATCTTTACAGTTTTGGAAACGTTAGAGTGTTTTCTATCCTAAGCTGTCAATTATATGCATATTCTAGCATCTTGTCCTGACAAAATATCCCGTTTAACCTCATAGTCTACCAATACCGGATCCGGGTTCGTGACTACGGCTCAAGCTCATTAGCATAACGCACAATGTGAAAAAATATTCCTAAAAATAATTAACCTCCACACATTAACAAGTAAAATAGCTCAAATGAAAGATAAACAAGTTGTTTATCTACCCAGCAAGTCAGATTTCTAAAATGTTTTACGGCGAAAACATAGCACATATTTATGTCAAACCACCACCGCAGACATAGCTCATTAGCATAGCCAAGTAGGAAAAAATATGCAATCAACAAACGCAGGATTAAAAAAAAAATCATTTCACTAACCTTTTGAAATCTTCATCAGATGACACTAATATAAAATGTTACACAGTACATTCATTTTTTTTTCAATAATCTGCAATATATATCCATAAATCTCTGTTTACAATGACGCATCGTTCAAAAAATGCTACTAACATGTCAGGAGAAATGAAATAGCTCCGGCAGATAACGTCAGCTAACAAGGAATACACATCATAAACTTTGACTAAATATGCATGTTTTACATATGTATAGGAAGATACACTTCTTCTAAATGCAATCGCTGTGTTACATTTATTTTTAACGTTACAGGATGCGTTCACTAGGCTATACTATGAGACAGCGCTCAAAAAGTAGCATTCTGGCTCCTCTATCTTGGAGTCAACAGAAACCCAAAATTAACACATAAATATTCCCTTACCTTTGCTGTTCTTCCATCAAAAGACCTGGAAGGGATTATACTTACCAAAACAGCGTTTAGTTTTCAAGTCTGCGTCTTTCGGTTCTCAAAATAGCCACATTTCGGTCGAAATGTAGGCAAAATTCAAGTGGATGCGCACCAAAACGTCAAAATTATATATTATATGTCGAGTTAACTTGTCAAACTAACTTCATAATCAAGCTTTAACATGTTATAAAGGTGTTCAATCGATCTTGGAAAAAAGAGAGGACTTGACCAGTGCGCACATAAAAGTGACCGTTTTTTTTGAGTGACTGGCAGCTTTCGGCATGCTCAAACTCTCGCGAGCGGGCGATTCTCACAATGAGAAGCCCCATTGAAAGCTGAGATCGCGCTGAACACGTAGGGACTCTTCCCAGAGCTGTAACTGTTTGGGGAGGGTGTTTGCGATGACGTCAAAGGTGGGCCAACTTTTCAGATGACAAGAGATAGTTTGGCAGAATGCATGTTCTGAGAGTTCTGCTTTACATAGAAACAAAATTTAAACGGTTTTAGAAGCTTTAGAGTGTTTTCTATTCGATAATATTTTTTATATGCATATATTAGCAATTTTGGGGAAAAATATTTTCAGTTTACTATGGGCACGCACTTTCTCCAAAAGGGGCAGTATAGAGCAAGAGTTCTAAGAGGTTAAAACGGGAACGTTTTTTTCCCAAAAATGAAAATACTGCCCCTAGAGTCGCAACAGGTTTTAACATGAGTCTTCAATATTCCCAGGTAAGAAGTTTTATACTATTAGCATTTAGCGTAGTACATTTGCATTTCCAGAGCTCTAGATGAGATGCCTGCGTGCCAGGTAGGACCAAGAGGTTAACTCCAAGAGCTTGCCATCCTCATCAACAAAGAACATTTAAAAAAAGACCCCAAAAGGTGCTTCATCCTAACTCATGGTACAATCAACGATCATCATACACCATCCTGAATTTATATGGTGCCAATATTGACAGTCCTCAAGTTTTCCATTCAATCTTGAAGCATTTACAAGATTTTCACAACTCCAGGGGCCGGATTCACAAAACCTTCTTCAGAAGACTTCTTAGGGCTAGGGTCTATTTTCTTGAAATTCCGCCTGACTGATGTGCCCAAAGTACACTGAATATTACTCAGGCCCAGAAGCCTGGATATGCATATCATTGGTAGCATTGGATAGAAAACACTTTGAAGTTTGTAGAAATGTTAAAATAATGTATGGGACTATAATATGATATAGTATCCAAGAAGGCGAAGCAGTCGAACGTCTTGTCGTGTCTTGTCCCTTGTGTATATCTCTTTTAAATATTTTTTAACATATTTTTCTTCTCATATCTTTTAAAACATTTTGTTAAACCTCAACTTCTAAATACTCTCCTGCAACCCACCTCACCCAATGTAGCTATTTTCTTCTAAAGTATTTATATCTACTTTGGATCCGGAACCCCTCAACTGAAGCTACCAGCAAGCTACCAGCTATCAGTCAGCAAACCATTGCTAGCGGTCTTCAGCTAACCGGTCATCAGCTAACCTTTAGCTCGGAAAGCTCTCGCCAGTTCGAACAACACGACTCTAACCAGAGCATAACGGACCTATTATTTTTTTTTATCCCCGGATTCCCACCGGATCCCCACCGCAAACGGAACATTTTCAGCTGGATTCCTCACAACTAGCTATCTAGCTAACCGCAACCCCGGATGATTACTCCTGGCTAGCGTTTGCACCCACTTAGCTTGAAGCTAGTCCAACCAGAGCTCCTGTGCTACCACCGAAGCATACTCCTGGGCTACAATATCCGGACCCACGACCGGTCTATCGATGTCACCGCATGAAGAGGAATAAATAGACTCACCCCATCGCGACGTCCCCCAAAGGCTAACTTTCTAGCCCTTGCTATCTCCTTGCTTGCTAATTCGGCCTGCTAACTGCTAGCTTGTTTAGCCCCGGTCCGCTAACTGCTACCTTGTTTAGCCCTGGCCTTTAGCACAGGCCTGCTAACCGTCTGAATCGTCGTGTCCCAAACACTCACTGGACCCATATTTACTTTCTATCTCTTTTCGATTTGTAATTTGTTTATACCTTCCGGTAACCTGCCTCACCCAATGTGATACGGAATCGCCATTATTTTTTATTTTTATAACACACTCAAGAACCTCCAGAAGCTAACCAGCTAACTAGCTACAAGCTATTTAGTCATTGTTAGCCACTGCTAACTGTTTTTTAACCTGGATAACACTCGCCAGTCCAGCTTCCCTGCCCCATCCACCGCTGCCCCCCTGGACACTGATCACATGGCTACATAGCTGATGCATGCTAGACTATCCATTAATCACGGTACTCCATTCTGCTTGTTTATGTTTTATCTGTCGGCCCCAGCCGCACTTAGGCTCTGTGTGTCGTTAATCCGACCCTCCCTGCCTAGCCAACGCCATTTTACCTGCTGTTGTTGTGCTAGCTGATTAGCTGTTGTTGTCTCACCTACTGTTTTAGCTACTGTTTTAGCTAGCTCTCCCAATTCAACACCTGTGATTACTGTATGTCTCTCTCAAATGTCAATATGCCTTGTATACTGTTGTTCAGGTTAGTTATCATTGTTTTAGTTTACAATGGAGCCCCTAGTTCCACTCTTCATACCCCTGATACCTCCTTTGTCCCACCTCCCACACATGCGGTGATCTCCACCATTACAACCAGCATGTCCAGAGATACAACCTCTCTCATCATCACCCAGTTCCTGGGCTTACCTCCGCTGTACCCGCACCCCACCATACCCCTGTCTGCGCATTATGCCCTGAATATATTCTACCATGCCCAGAAATCTGCTCCTTTCATTCTCTGTCCCCAACGCTCTAGGCGACCAGTTTTGATAGCCTTTAGCCGCACCCTCATACTACTCCTCCTCTGTTCCGCGGGTGATGTGGAGGTAAACCCAGGCCCTGCATGTCTCCAGGCACCCTCATTTGTTGACTTCTGTGATCGAAAAAGCCTTGGTTTCATGCATGTCAACATCAGAAGCCTCCTCCCTAAGTTTGTTTTACTCACTGCTTTAGCACACTCTGCTAACCCTGATGTCCTTGCCGTGTCTGAATCCTGGGTCAGGAAGGCCACCAAAAATTCTGAGATTTCCATACCCAACTATAACATCTTCCGTCAAGATAGAACTGCCAAAGGGGGAGGAGTTGCAGTCTACTGCAGAGATAGCCTGCAAAGTAATGTCATACTTTCCAGGTCCATACCCAAACAGTTCGAACTACTAATCTTGAATATTACTCTCTCCAGAAATAAGTCTCTCACTGTTGCCGCTTGCTACCGACCCCCCTCAGCACCCAGCTGTGCCCTGGACACCATTTGTGAATTGATTGCCCCCCATCTAGCTTCAGAGTTTGTTCTGTTAGGTGACCTAAACTGGGATATGCTTAACACCCCGGCAGTCCTACAATCTAAGCTAGCTGCCCTCAATCTCACACAAATCATCAAGGAACCCACCAGGTACAACCCTAAATCTGTAAACAAGGGCACCCTCATAGACGTCATCCTGACCAACTGGCCCTCCAAATATACCTCCGCTGTCTTCAACCAGGATCTCAGCGATCACTGCCTCATTGCCTGTGTCCGCTACGGAGCCACAGTCAAACGACCACCCCTCATCACTGTCAAACGCTCCCTAAAACACTTCTGTGAGCAGGCCTTTCTAATCGACCTGGCCCGGGTATCCTGGAAGGACATTGACCTCATCCCGTCAGTTGAGGATGCCTGGTCATTCTTTAAAAGTAACTTCCTCACCATTTTAGATAAGCATGCTCCGTTTAAAAAATGCAGAACGAAGAACAGATATAGCCCTTGGTTCACTCCAGACCTGACTGCCCTCGACCAGCACAAAAACATCCTGTGGTGGACTGCAATAGCATCGAACAGTCCCCGCAATATGCAACTGTTCAGGGAAGTCAGGAACCTATACACGCAGTCAGTCAGGAAAGCTCAGGCCAGCTTCTTCAGGCAGAAGTTTGCATCCTGTAGCTCCAACTCCAAAAAGTTCTGGGACACTGTGAAGTCCATGGAGAACAAGAGCACCTCCTCCCATCTGCCCACTGCACTGAGGCTAGGTAACACGGTCACCACCGATAAATCCATGATTATCGAAAACTTCAACAAGCATTTCTCAACGGCTGGCCATGCCTTCCGCCTGGCTACTCCAACAGCTCCGCCCCCCGCAGCTACTCGCCCAAGCCTCTCCAGGTTCTCCTTTACCCAAATCCAGATAGCAGATGTTCTGAAAGAGCTGCAAATCCTGGACCCGTACAAATCAGCTGGGCTTGACAATCTGGACCCTCTATTTCTGAAACTATCCGCCGCCATTGTCGCAACCCCTTTTACCAGCCTGTTCAACCTCTCTTTCATGTCGTCTGAGATCCCCAAAGAACTGGAAAGCTGCTGCAGTCATCCCCCTCTTCAAAGGGGGAGACACCCTCGACCCAAACTGTTACAGACCTATATCCATCCTGCCCTGCCTATCTAAGGTCTTCGAAAGCCAAGTCAACAAACAGGTCACTGACCATCTCGAATCCCACCGTACCTTCTCCGCTGTGCAATCCGGTTTCCGAGCCGGTCACGGGTGCACCTCATCCACGCTCAAGGTACTAAACGATATCATAACCGCCATCGATAAAAGACAGTACTGTGCAGCCGTCTTCATCGACCTTGCCAAGGCTTTCGACTCGGTCAATCACCATATTCTTATCGGCAGACTCAGTAGCCTCGGTTTTTCGGATGACTGCCTTGCCTGGTTCACCAATTACTTTGCAGACAGAGTTCAGTGTGTCAAATCGGAGGGCATGCTGTCCGGTCCTCTGGAAGTCTCTATGGGGGTGCCACAGGGTTCCATCCTCGGGCCGACTCTTTTTTTCTGTATATATCAATGATGTTGCTCTTGCTGCGGGCGATTCCCTGATCCACCTCTACGCAGACGACACCATTCTATATACTTCCGGCCCGTCCTTGGACACTGTGCTATCTAACCTCCAAACCAGCTTCAATGCCATACAACACTCCTTCCGTGGCCTCCAACTGCTCTTAAACACTAGTAAAATCAAATGCATGCTTTTCAACCGTTCACTGCCTGCACCCGCACGCCTGACCAGCATCACCACCCTGGATGGTTCCAACCTTCAATATGTGAACATCTATAAGTACCTAGGTGTCTGGCTAGACTGTAAACTCTCCTTCCAGACTCATATCAAACATCTCCAATCGAAAATCAAATCAAGAGTCGGCTTTCTATTCCGCAACAAAGCCTCCTTCACTCACGCCGCCAACTTACCCTAGTAAAACTGACTATTCTACCGATCCTCGACTTCGGCGATGTCATCTACAAAATTACTTCCAACACTCTACTCAGCAAACTGGATGCAGTTTATCACAGTGCCATCCGTTTTGTCACTAAAGCACCTTATACCACCCACCACTGCGGCTTGTACGCTCGAGTCGGCTGGCCCTCGCTACATATTTGTCGCCAGACCCACTGGCTCCAGGTCATCTACAAGTCCATGCTAGGTAAAGCTCCGCCTTATCTCAGTTCACTGGTCACGATGGCAACACCTATCCATAGTGCGCTCCAGCAGGTGTATCTCACTGATCATCCCTAAAGCCAACACCAGTGCTCTGCTGCCTGTGACTGGAACGAATTGCAAAAATCGCTGAAGTTGGAGACTTTTATCTCCCTCACCAACTTCAAACATCTGCTATCTGAGCAGCTAACCGATCGCTGCAGCTGTCCATAGTCTATCGGCAAATAGCCCACCCATTTTTACCTACCTCATCCCCATACTGTTTTTATTTATTTACTTTTCTGCTCTTTTGCACACCAATATCTCTACCTGTACATGACCATCTGATCATTTATCACTCCAGTGTTAATCTGCAAAATTGTAATTATTCGCCTACCTCATGCCTTTTGCACACAATGTATATAGACTCCCCTTTTTTTTCCTACTGTGTTATTGACTTGTTAATTGTTTACTCCATGTGTAACTCTGGTGTCTGCTCACACTGTCTGCTCACACTGCTATGCTCTATCTTGGCCAGGTCGCAGTTGCAAATGAGAACTTGTTCTCAACTAGCCTACCTGGTTAAATAAAGGTGAAATAAAAATAAAATAAAAATAACACAATTGATATGGTAGGCGAAAATCCAAAGAAAAACCAACCATCCTTAAGAAGTCCTTAAGAAAGATATTTACTAAGTTCCTAAGAAAAGTATGAATTCTTAAGAACATTTTGAAGAATTGCATTTATCCTTAAGAAACTTCTAATGTTTTTTCGTAAGTAATGTTTTGTGAATCCGGCCCCATAAGTACTTTTTTTCCACCACTGCATTCAACTAGTGCTTCAGGAACCATTAAAGGCTACATAGAAGAACAAAGTACGGTATTTCAATCCGAACGAGAGCGACTATACCTATTTCTCACCCCATCATGAAATGTATTCCCTTATAGACCTTTTCATCTGAAATGCATCTTTGCTATCACAAATTTCCAACTCAAAGATTAATTTGATCAGCACCTCCGATAACAAATTGATCAGCCTTGCCTTAACCATCAACCCCGGACAACGTCGTCCTTCACAGTGTAAATTTAACACCTCACATCTATCAGATCCCAAATTCGATAGGTACAGTATTTTAATAAGGAATGGAACAAATTCATTAAGCTCAATAGCACATCTGACTGTACACCGCTGCTACTGGGAAACGACAAAAGTTGTACTTAGATTAAAAATTCTCATTCTGCTGTCAGGGTGGCTGATCTCAGACAATTCCTCGTGTGAAGAAGCTAGATGTGGAGGTCTGTGGTTACATGTGGTCTGCGATTGTGAGGCCGTTGGACATACTAATTATATAAAACAATGTTGTGGAGGCGGTTATGGTAGAGAAATGAACATTACATTCTCTGACAACAGCTTTGGTGGACATTCCTAGAGTTAGCATGCCAATTCTACGCTGCCTCAATACTTGAGACATCTGTGACATTGTGTTGTCCCCATCACAAGGTGCACCTGTGTAACGATTATGCTGTTTAATCAGCTTCTTGATATGACACACCTTTCAGGTGGATGAATTATCTTGGCAAAGGAGAAATGCTCACTAACAGGGATGTAAACATATTTGAGAGAAATAAGCTTTTAGTGCAAATGGAAAATGTTGGGGATTTTTTATTTCAGCTCATGAAATATGGGACACTTCATATGTCGCGTTTATATTTTTGTTCAGTATAATTTCTAATCTGTTCAAATTACTAAAAAGGACCCGACAAGGCTGTCCATTATCTTCACTTCTGTTAGCCAAAACAGCCATAGGAGTCCGATCCACAAACATAACTCACAACATAAGTCTCTATGCTGATGATATTCTGATGTTTGTACAAGAATCTGATCGATCATTAGAACACTTGCTCTCGACAATCGACGCATTCGGTAGTATATAAAGATATAAGTTTCTCATAAGAAGCCATTGGAAAAATGGCTACTTGTGTACTTTACGGAAGATTTTCTTCGGGAGCCATCATGTGACCACTTGCCAAATGTGGTCCCTTACGGCTATTCTTCAACATAAATGTGTGAAAAGACGTCACAATGCTGTAGACACCTTGGGGAATACGTAGAAAACGTAAGCTCATTCGTAGCTCCTTCACAGCCATATAAGGAGTCATTGGCATGAGGCGGTTTCAAAAAATGCGGCACTTCCTGATTGGATTTTTATCTGGGTTTCGCCTGTAACATCAGTTCCGTTGCACTCACAGACAATATCTTTGCAGTTTTGGAAACGTCAGAGTGTTTTGCATTGGTCTAAGGCATTGCAGTGCTAGAGGCATCAATACAGACCTGAGTTCAATCCCAGGCTGTATTACAACCTGATGTGATCAGGAGTCCCATAGGAAAGTGCACAATTGGCCTCAGCCACCTTCCTGGATTGATATAGAAGACTTCTGTGTGAAACCAAGATCTGCCTTATATTTCACAATCTGTTTAAAAAACTGCCCTTTTCCTGTGGTAGAATTATTGTAATCACAAGGAGAGACCAATCGATTTTTTTCAAAACAATCTAACTTTATTATCTAATTACTTCAGGAATGGAGTTGGTCGGTGATCACCCCTGAAGGTGATCACTGAGAACTCAATGAGCTGGTTTGAGCCACAGAATGTTATAGCAAAGTCTATCCTCCTTCAGTCTACATGACACACAACAGATGTATGGAATGGGTCACAAGGTTAAGATTTGTATGAAAGATACTTAGAATTCACAGCAGACAGTATCTTCTGTAAAAACCGTTCTCATTGTGTAGAGACCAGTGTCTATCCCCCCCAACTCCATACTGGAGCCATCTCCCCCTGGTACCCCAGTACTGAAACATTATCTCCTGCTCTGGGAATGTGGTATCCCCAAAGACATCCTGTCGGTGTTCTCTCCCAGAGGCCCACTTTCAGTTCACACAGACACAATAGAGAGTTATAAGAACCTTCTATTCTGTTGCATAAAACAACCATTTGATGCAATAAAAGTATTATAACATAATCTTGTCATTTCCACCATATTCCAATCCCTTAACCTTATACACTGGAAGCATGGACAAAAGCCCACAAAGAAACGATGAACTCTCATATTTGGTCCAATCCCGTTTTTCAAATTTACTCAATGGAAAAATCAAATAATTATGTACATCTACCAGTTACTTGATAAAGGACAGTTCATTCCAATTAAGGAGTTACATGAAATGTATAATTTGAATAGCTCCTCAAGTTTCCAATAGCTACTGATTAAACAGCTACAGTACTGAAGTCTAAATTGCAATTTGATCCAAAGCAACGTATCTCAAGTCAATTTCTCTTAGACAGCCGAAGTTCAAGAAGTATTACTTTCAAAATGTGTAAAAAAATTGTGATACTCTATCCTTCCAAGAGAAATGGACCAACGATCTGGACATCTCCCTTGACAGAGAAGCCCAGAAGAATGTACTTACCAGCACCCATAGCACCTCGTGTAATACGGAAATAAATTGTATCCAGTACAAAATACTAGACCAATAGAACTGTCCCTGATGGGGCTTGTTGATTCGGTTCTGTGTCCATTCTGCCAAAAAGACCTTCCCGACACTCACCTCCATGCATTCTGGTCTCTTGTCTCATCATTGAGAGTTACTGGAAAAAGGTTTGGAGCATTCTCTCAGTCATCCTCGATATTACCATTCCTGCATCTCAACATCACTCTGTATCTTGATGATGACTACCCCTTTGTTTCTTCTCTCTCCAAGGACAAACAGCAGTTCCGATTGATTTCATTAACAGTCACCAAAAAAGTGATATGTTAAGCTGGAAAAGCAGGCCCAATGTTTCAACTATACGCTGGCTTACTGTCTGACCTGGTCTCCCTGGAGAGATACGCCATCAAACGGAGTAACAAACTGAAGGACGAGTGAGTCTAGTGATGCACCTGAGTGTCAAGCTAAGTAACGTAATACAAAAATCCCCATCAAAATCCATCAATTTAAGCTAGAGATACTGGTTTTAAAAAATGATGAAAGTATAGAGGTAGTTTTGTGACCAAAAAACTAAAATATCTCCTATATATCTGACAGACATTTCAAAACCTTATTCATTGATACAGTTTTTGACTGTTTTGCCATTTATGAATGTGTTG
Organism: Oncorhynchus keta; assembly: GCF_023373465.1. Taxonomy (NCBI): domain Eukaryota; kingdom Metazoa; phylum Chordata; class Actinopteri; order Salmoniformes; family Salmonidae; genus Oncorhynchus; species Oncorhynchus keta. The sequence goes on from NC_068428.1 coordinate 12,174,594, forward strand.
TTCAATGTGTTTCTATGTGCTATAGTAGTAAGGCCAAATTCTATATTGATATACCTACAGGGGTCCTAACATGTAAAATCAAATAGCTAAATGATCCATGGTATGACCATCTTAAAACAATTCCATATGTTAGCTTAGTAGAACCCTTTAATGTTTCCTAATGTTTTATACACCTAATGTTTTGTACACGGTGTATACAGTACAGCTCTTTCCATGACATAGACTGACGTGGTGAATCCAGGTGAAAGCTATGATCTCTTATTGATGTCACTTGTTAAATCCACTTCAGTCAGTGGAGATGAATGGGAGGAGAGAGGTTAAATAAGGATTTTTAAGCCTTGAGACAATTGAGACATGGATTGTGTATGTGTGCCATTCAGAAGGTGAATGGGCAAGGCTAAATATTTAAGTGCCTTTGAACGGGGTGCCAAGAGCACCCGTTTGTGTCAAGATCTGAAACGCTGCTGGATTTTTAACACTCAACAGTTTCCCATGTGTATCCACCACCCAAATGACATCCAGCCAACTTGACACAACTGTGGGAAGCATTGGAGTCAACATGGGCCAGCATTCCTGTGGAACGCTTTCGACACCTTGTTGAGTCCATGCCGCGGTGAATTGAGGCTGTTCTGTTCAAATAATGTCGTCTAAAAACTGTCTCATGAAATTCTTTCCTATAATTGCTATGACACGGAGGCCCTTGCATTCATGTTGTAGGCTCACAGATCCATGATCAGAGAGTGAGTCACTCTCACAGTTTCATAATGTACGTCACAGAGAGAGCCATCTTCCCCTTCACTGGCGTATGCCAAGTGCCTGATACTAACTCTATTTACACACTGCCTGTCGTCTTTTCATTGGACTGCAGACAACATTTTAAAAGTGTTTGATGCCAATTTAAACCACAGGCTTATCTTGACTGTGGGATATTGTAATATAAATAGTCTTTGTGTTCTCTAGAAAGCTCTGATTTAAGGTAAAGTGCCCACAGGGCCTGTAAAACTCTTTAATCACAGCTCCTGCTTCCTTTTCCTATTATATTCCATAGTTATTTTTTAGATGGCAAGTGTATTATTTCAAACTATGGCTACCTTCTTGAAGACTTTATACATTTCTATTAGAGTAGAATATCTCAGGATCATTGTTCGTTTTGAGTGACTTATTATTCATTTGAAGAGAGAATTGTTTTCGCTCTTTCAGCAGGTCAGATCTATTGGCAAATGAATAAAACATTTTTTTTTTAAATTATCCTTTATTTAACCAGGCAAGTCAGTTAAGAACACATTCTTATTTTCAATGCCGGCCTGGGAACAGTTGGTTAACTGCCTGTTCAGGGGCAGAACGACAGATTTGTACCTTGTCAGCTCGGGGGTTTGAACTCGCAACCTTCCGGTTACTAGTCCAACGCTCTAACCACTAGGCTACGCTGCCGCCCCATATATATATTTGTTACCCATTTCAGGAAACTAGGCGTATGTCACACGTCACCAGATCACAAGTGAGCCATTTGAACATTTTTATCAAAATGCGTTTTTGGACAGAAATGCCTTCTGGAACATGTGAACTTTCATGTGACTTAATAACAAACTTGTATGCCATCTGTAAATACGAATACAATTATTAAATTACGAACCCAGTTGGTTTAGCCACAGAAAAAGAAAGGATCCTTCCCGCTAGCCATGATTGGCTGAGATAATGGGTGGGCTGGACATGCCGAGAGATGAGTTCGGATTGGTCTGCCATGTAGCACGCTTCTGTCTATAACATGAGCTGGTCAATATGTGTGGGTAATCCTTTCAGATTTCAAAATGCCATGCTTCAGTGAAGTTATTGCAGCACTACACAGTTTTCTTCACAATTCTGAATTATGAACATTGTCTTCCTGATAATCAATGACAGTGCTCTTAGTGTTCATGTTCAGTTGTTTTAATCAGCGCGATGTAGTACTGTACTATGAAGGGAAAGGCTTTAGTGCTGATGTATATTGATCTCTATCAAGCCATACATAAGTGTATATTTACCCAATTGAGCTTTAATAGCATCTTAGTGCTCAGGCTAGGGGATCTAATATGAAACCTTGCCCCGGCCCAATTTTGTGAAAGTCCTTATACACAAGATAAGGAACTCAAAGGCAGGATCACTCGTAAATGCCAGTGACTATCTGCAGTCTTACACACACACACACACACACACACACACACACACACACACACACACACACACACACACACACACACACACACACACACACACACACACACACACACACACACACACACACACACACACACACACACACACACACACACACACACACACACACACACACACACACACACACACACACACACACACACACACACACACACACACACACACACACACACACACACACACACACACACACACACACACACACACACACACACACACACACACACACACACACACACACACACACACACACACACACACACACACACACACACACACACACACACACACACACACACACACACACACACACACACACACACACACACACACACACACACACACACACACACACACACACACACACACACACACACACACACACACACACACACACACACACACACACACACACACACACACACACACACACACACACACACACACACACACACACACACACACACACACACACACACACACACACACACACACACACACACACACACACACACACACACACACACACACACACACACACACACACACACACACACACACACACACACACACACACACACACACACACACACACACACACACTTCTGTGCAGTCTCGTGAGCAGCATGCTACCAATGTGTGCTTCTCAAGGCCCTTTCCCAAGGGTTGTGTGAATAATTGGTAAATATTTTACTTGATGTTGGGGCTAGCCGACTTGAATTGGGCTGCGTCACAGAGAAATGAATCAAAGTCGGACGACCAACAGTGACGTGAGTCACTTGAAGTGAGGTAAATTCCTGACAGGGATCTGGAGCACTTTGTGTTTGCTCGTAATTGAGAGTGAATAGGGAGGATGACAACACAGAGGAGGAGGAGGAGTGTAGTGGGGGGACCTTGTGCTATTTCAAGATACGCCCAGGCAATTACAAAAAGTCATTTAAATGCTAAAAAGCTCAATGAGAAAGTGAAATAGAAGCAAGCGGAGTCAACCTACCACATAATGCCCGTGATCAAATGGAAGAAAGGACTCAAGAGTTACACTCAGAGCAAACAAAAAAATGTTCAGATGTTTAGACATGTATCTTCAAAGGGTGTTGACACTGGTTGTTCTAACTGAATGCATCTGTTGAATTAGTAATGGGGAGAAGTCATGCAGCAGTTATTGACAGCCTTTATTAATGTGGCGAGACTGGAAACACACACCACATGGCCAAACGTATATGGACACCTCTACAAATGAGTGGATTTGGCTATTTCAGTCACACCCGTTGCTGACGGGTGTTTAACATCGAGCAAAACGCCATGAAATCTCCATAAACAAACAGTAGAATGGCCTTCTTGAAGAGCGCAGTGACTTTCAACGTGTCATTGTCATAGAATGACACCTTTCCAACAAGTCAGTTTGTCAAAATTCTGCCCTGCTCGAGCTGCCCCGGTCAACTGTAAGTGCTGTTATTGTGAAGTGGAACCGCCTACGAGCAACAATGGCTCAGCCGCAAAGTGGTAGGCCACACAAGTGCACAGAACGGGACCGCCGAATGCTGAAGAGTGTGGGGTGTAAAAATCATCTGTCCTCATTTGCAACACTCACTATTGAGTTCCAAACAGCCTCTGGAAGCAATGTCAGCATAAGAACTGTTCGTCAGGAGCTTCATGAAAAGGATTTCCATGGCTGAGCAGCTGCTCAAAAGCTTAAAATCAACATACGCAATGCCAAGCGTGTTGGCTGGACTGGTGTAAAGCTCGCTGCCATTGGACTTGATGTTTCACGCTTCACCATCTGGCAGTCTGACGAACAAATCTAGGTTTGGCGCATTCTAAGAGAACGCTACCTGCCCCAATGCATAGTGCTAACTGTAAAGTTTGGCGGAGGAGGAATAATTTTCTGAGGCTGTTTTTCATGGTTCGAGCTAGGCCCTATAGTTCCAGTGAAGGGAAATCTTAACGCTACAGCATACAATGACATTCTAAATGATTCTGTGCTTCCAACTTTGTGGCAACAGTTTGGAGAAGGCCCTTTCATGTTTCAGAATGACAATGCTCCAGTGCTTAAAGCGTGGTCTGTACAGAAATGTTTTTTTTTCGAGATAGGTGTGGAAGAACTTGACTGGCCTGCACAGAGCACTGACCTCAACCCCATTGAACACTTTTGGGATGAATTGGAATGCGGACTGCGAGCCAGGCCTAATCGCCCAACATCAGTGCCAGACCTCAATAATGCTCTTGTAGCTGAATGGAAGCAATTGCCGGCAGCAATGTTCCAACATCTAGCTGAAAGCCTTCCCAGAAGAGTGGGAGATGTTATAGCAGCAAAAGGGGGACCAACTCAATATTAATGCCAATGATTTTGGAATGAAATGTTTGACAAGCAAATTACCAGTTGGTGCTACAGCATGATCATCCCCTTGGTGACCCCCCCAAGCACCTGCTGGCACCTTGGTGATCCTCCCAAGCACCTGCAAAAATCCTATTTTTGACAGCTTTACTGATACTTTCTAGTATTCAACATTTAGGAGAAGTTCTCTGTTTGTTCAGTCATCACAAAGTGTGTGCTATAATTCTTTACATGTCATGCCAGAATGACTCAACATCATTGTATCTTCTCTGAAGGAGAATCGGGCCAGTGACACGGTATTTGTGGAGTATTGAGGGCTGGTTTTTGACAGAGCTGTTTCTCATTAACTGTTTTGTGCTGATTAATTGGGAGGCCGGATAAAAGGTGTTGCTGGGAGAATAAAGGTGCAAAGCAAGAGCCATTTAATTAAATATTGAGCACTCTCAGATGGATGTCTATGTTGGTGACCCAAACCGCTAGCAATGCTAATTAAAATTTCAGTTCTGTCTAGGGACCGAGCTTCACCCTCCCTTCGTGCCCACAAAGCTGCCTGCTCACCTGCTTAAGCATTGATTCAACTAGATAAACATGAAACAGTCACGTCTAGTCGCTTAGGCAGTGCTTTCACAGCTTTTCGCAAAGTGATAATGGGAAGACCTTCTGTGAAAATATAGCTTTTGTTTGCGTTGGAGAGAAACTGAACTAAAAGTTACTGCCCGCTGTTTCTAGGAAACTTGAATAATAGGTTGGCACTGATGATGGGATGTTTCACTTCATTTCTTATCAATTGAATACATCTCTCCCGGGACAGTAAGTCCCAGGAATGTCAGAAATTGGAACTCAATGTTCAGGGAAAGTAATGAAGATGTCTGCAAAGAGCCAGAAACTACAGAGAGAGTCTGGGGAAGAAATCCGACATTTTATTTTTTCCTCTGCAGTGCCAAAGTAACAACCGGTGTCGAGCTGAAAAAATAATGAGGAAGGACTGCTCACTCATCACTTTGGGAGCATCTTCCTTTGTGATTAGATGGTGAGGTGAGGCCAGCCCAGCCCTGCTACCTCGGCAGAGCGTGTTGTTATAACTCTCAAAGTTGCTTAATCGTGCTCGCTCCCTGGAGGCAGCACAGGTACTTCACCTTATGAGTGCACCGGTTGCAGCCAGACACTTACCGCCTGAATGAGTCTGCCGAATAGCATGCATCCCTATAAATGGATTGATGAGGTGGAGCGTTGTCATGGTTCAACCTCTGTCGCTGTGACCTTTGGGTAATAAGTTTGATGGAAGGCCAGGTGACAGTACTGTTGCTCTGTATCCACATTCTATTTTTAACATTTCAAAAGTGGTTAAATTAGTAATATACGCTTACATAACCAAGCCCTCGGAGGTTCCACCGCATCTGCTTCTCCTGGTGTACAGTAGCTGACATTGCACATCGCTAACTGAATGAAACATGATTTAGACATAGCCACAAGCCAAAATATGGTGATTCCAAACCCCCAAAAGAGCCCGAAAAGAAGGTGAGGGTAAATCCATTTGAATTCAAACACTTCTTGAAGGCACCGCTTTTGATTTGAACTAAACCTTCCATACACATTAGTCCATTGTAGAAGTGCTCAGAAAGAGACTTTTTGGACCTGAGTGCCGAAACATCCGTGGGATAAACGTACTCCACGTTGATACACTTTTCATACCCCAACATACCCTGAGGCATCCAGATAAATTGTTGAGGTTGATGTCATTTAAAGGCTTACCAACAAGGTTGTCAAACTATTTGATAATTTCTGGAGAATTTAAAAAAAATATTATTTTCCTTTGTATCGACAATTATCTAATAAAAGGTCAAATCCGATTTTTTTTCATATTGTTGTAGCTTAGACCCTGTTGAACATCGAAGGTTTTTGTGTTGTGCCGGCTATCGGTTAAGACGCAACATGCTCTGGATTATAGGGTGGGTTTCATGTTTTTGCTGATACATGTACTAAAATGGGAATAAAATAAAAAATATCAACTTTCTTATGGTACCACAAAGATGGTTGGAGGCCCACACATCAAGGAATATTGACTTGAATGGGAATATCTGTTGTTTTAAGTTATACTCTCAATCCTCCATAGAAATACAGATAATAGAATAGACCATTTATGTTGACATTCGATGGTAAAATAGTTTGACAGCACTGTTTGTAAAGCTTTTAAATGATATAAAAACGTAACCTTTTATCTTTTCAAGTGACGAAGACATGGACATCTCATGGTATGGCTGGGTATACAAAATGGGTTAACTTTGAGCACCTTTATCTCCTGAATGTTTTGGCATTCTGGTCCAAAAAGTCACTTTCTGAGCACTTCTTTCATGGGCAAACATATCTGGACAGTTTTGTTTAAGTCATAAAGGATGCTGTCAAAAAATGATTGAATTCAAATGGATTTACAGTTTACAGAGGGATAAAACCTGCCCAAGAGCAATTGAATTAAAATGTCAGCAGCAGGATGCATGGGGATTCAAAGCAGTGTCTCATCAGAGATGTTGGTTAGCAATAGAGAGAGGGAGAGAGCAGTCTAATAACAGTTAAGGGATGACCTCGATTAGATCCTCACTCCACATTAGTCAGATGAACACAGCCCCCATTAATGATACTTTGGCTTTTACATGAATTCTTTATTAGGCCTGGAAACTTCAATTTACATCACGCTGAGATTAGTGGCAGTATCATTTTCCTTATCTTTCAGACAAATCTCTTGCTTTACAGTACATGCAGCTGTCCTAAAATGGACATCGTGCAGCTGTGTTAAATTCCCGCCTATAGGACATGATGTGCAGGCACTGTATCTGGGTGGTGAAGAACGTGTTCATTCACGGAAGTTATTACACAGAGGAGGTTGCAGGCAGGCAGGAAGGGGCGTGGCCTTTAGCGCTGAACCTGTCCTTCTGTAGCTCAGTTGGTAGAGCATGGCGCTTGTAACGCCAGGGTAGTGGGTTCGATCCCCGGGACCACCCATACGTAGAATGTATGCACACATGACTGTAAGTCGCTTTGGATAAAAGCGTCCGCTAAATGGCATATATTATTATTATTATTATTAAGACAGAGAGGTTCAGCCACTTGTGAAATAAATGTTGTCCAAGTCGTCACCTTCAATAGAAGAGGTTCCTTTCTCAGAGAGGGATCTCGTTAACCACTTGGGCTCTCCCATCTCATTAGACATGTTTCACTACCGGCACTTCTTGATATTTGGATGGTGCTGCTTTATTGTGCTCCATGAAATGTGAGGGTCCCACAGCATAAGAGGCTCACAACAGAGCCACCTTGCCTCTCACATTTAACGTATTGGCAGCTGAGTGAGGCCGGTGACTGTCTGATGACACAGGAGTTGGCATCACATCGAGTTGATGATGAATCATAAATTAACTTCAATCGGGTTTGATTGGTATCTGGCAAATGCTAGATGGCCTAGACATTTTTTTTAAAGTTGGGTGGGTTGGTCGAAATTTACAAACAAAACATAAAAAAAAAAAAAAGAAATTATGATGAAGGTGACATGGCCTGAGGCCAGTTATACTAGTCTATAATGAGCCTTGGTCTGAATAACGGGCAATGATCACCACCCCTACCAAGATGGACCAGCTCAGTTTTCTGATAGACTGAAGCTGAGGTCACGCAAACTCACATTCAAAGTCAAACATGGCATAGCAAAGAGACCTGCTCCAACTCTGTCAACAGTTAGACAGCCAAGTTCATCGCTCGTAAAATGGAAAGGATGCCTATTAACGTAAAAAGAGCACATTCTACATTGTCACTTCAGTCAAAAACGTCTAGTTTTTTGAGTGGCTAAAACCATGATTTGGTCAATCAGTAAAGTGCATTATGCTTATGATTTCTGTAATGAATGTGTCTGGGTTGCCCTTGTGCTCATTTTGCTGGGGCCTGCTGCTGTGATGACCCAGACACTCTCCTTTACCCCCCATGCGTCTTATAACATTTCAAAATGCAATTGCGAGAAAAACACAGCTTTGGAAGCTCTGTTGCCTTGACCCTGTCTTAGCCTTCTGTAAGTATCATTTTAATTTCTCAATATTTTGCTCAAGAGCAACTATTTTACAACCAAGATATTTGATATGGCTTTGATATATGGAGCTGCCATTGTGAGAGTATAGGCCTATAGGTTTCATGGGTAGTATACTTTTTTGGGGGGACATTACATTTACTGTTGGATGAATACATAGCTACTAGCATTGGGTATTACATTTAGAGTTAGAGATGTTTTGAATTTCCACTTTCTCAGGTTTTGAACCCCAAATTAATAAGCCTAGTTAGTGTACATAAAGATGTATGTAATTCATCTTTAATGAACAGAAAAAAACATCTGGAAATTATGGAGTCCTATTTTAACTGTAAAATAAAGCAACTGTAGTCATAGTTTATTATAATTTTTAAAAAGTGGTTTCACCTTTATTTTACCAGGTAGGCTAGTTGAGAACAAGCTCTCATTTACAACTGCGACCTGGCCAAGATAAAGCAAAGCAGTGCGACAAAAACAACAACACAGAGTTACACATGGAATAAACAAACATACAGGCAATAATACAATAGAAAAAGTATATATACAGTGTATGCAAATTAGGTAGGATTAGGGAGGTAAGGCAATAAATAGGCCAGAGTGGCAAAATAATTACAATATAGCAATTAAACACTGGAGTGATAGATGTGCAGAAGATGAGTGTGCAGGTCGAGATACTGGGGTGCAAAGGAGCAAAACAAATAAAATATATAACAGTATGGGGATGAGGGAGTTGGATGGGCTATTTATAGATGGGCTATGTACAGGTGCAGTGATCTGTGAGCTGCTCTGACAGCTGGTGCTTAAAGTTGGTGAGGGAGATATGAGTCTCTAGCTTCAGTGATTTTTGCAGTTCATTCCAGTCATTGGCAGCAGAGAACTGGAAGGAAAGGCGGCCAAAGGAGGAATTTGCTTTGGGGGTGGCCAGTGAAATATACCCGCTGGAGCGCGTGCTACGGGTGGGTGCTGCTATGGTGACCAGTGAGCTGAGATAAGGCAGGGCTTTACCTAGCAAAGACTTATAGATGACTTATAGTCTAATTGTCAACCCAAAATTCAAGACAATCACTGGATTAGGTTGCACATCCACATATATTGAAAAATACATTCCTGTTTGGACGTGGTTGATGAAAGAACTTATTTCTTGAATAACTCAGTAATCTATTTATTACAGTTCTTAATAAAGCACTATGAATTACTGTATAAAATGATTACTCATGATATGGGGGACTGGTGCCACCAACTGTAGAAGTTGGTGGCACCAGTGACACCAGGGGGAAATGTTAGTCTGGAGCCCTGATAATAGTAATGAACACTTAGGGTAAGTGTTGATTCAGGGGAACACATATGACATGCACTAATTTGCAATGCGGCCTAAGGCGTTAGCTTGGCTTTTATAGCGTATGAGGCTTACGCAGACAGGCAGACAGACAGACCGAGAAGAAGAAGCACAGAGTGACAGCAGAGAAGAGGCTGAAACAGATAGACAGCACAACCGGGTCGGGAAGCAAAATGGCTCGAGCAGAGGAACAGTATTCCAGAGGCTGTTTTTACATATAGTTTTTTGTTTTAAACATGAGCTGGTTAAAAAAAAAAAAGAGGTGGAGGACCATGTCTCGCCAGTCACTTGTGTAGATATGGTTGAGAAACGCTGTACTGTACTGACAATGTTATGTGTTACTGCTGCCTGTGTCTAAGTAGGGCTTATAGGGTCAGGGTGTATGTGGCTGGTGGCCCGCCGGGGGAGTGGTGTAATGTGGGCTGTTCCAGACCGCCCCTGGCGTCAATATCAATAGGTCATGAAGTGAACCTTATGTCAAGTATTCTGTCATTTGATTTATCTGTTTAACTTTTGAAATTGCAGATTTACACATTCTGTAATGCTTGGTTCTCAATCACGTTGATAAAAGCCAAACAAACTTTAACAATAGGCAGAAAATAATCGTATTTGTGATTGAATGTGGTACACCATCTGTAAATGCATAATTATGGAATAATTGTATTGTATTTCGCCATTATTTCCTGCTCAACAGCAGTTTGGGACAGCATTTGAATACATTTGTAATGATACCATGCTAACACAACTGAATAAAAACAGTCTGGCCATTTAATTACCCCCCAAAATAAGAAAAAAACAACACAACTACTTAACATTCATATTCTTGAACCAAAGCAGCAAACATTTCTCTCTCTCTACCACAGCTGTGCCAGTTCTATTCTCACCACAGGACTCACCAGCTGTGTAAAAACAAAATCAGTTCCTACCATCTGCTGTGTGTGGAGGACCTGTTGGACAGCTCCACCCATCCAGTAGCAAGTAGCCTACATGTTGATAGTAGATTGGTAGTTTGTCAATTAGAAGCCAATGACACTCCTAGGTATAGTATATGTCAAATATAGCCAGTAGTCTCACCTGACAGCATGTAGGAGGAGGCACATTTCCTTTATTCCACCCATCAGTTAGAATTCATTTCCACAGGTTTTCTTTCTCTCAATCTCTTTTGCCCAAACCCTGCCATTGATAACTTTGAACTATAAGCAGTTAATAATAACCCACATTTGTCTTATCTGTTCTTTGTAGGCTACAATTCCTTTATTTTGGATTCTATAGCTAGATACTGAAGCACAGGCGGTGGCACCTTAATTGGAGAGGACAGGCTCGAGCTGTTCCATGTGTTTGATGCCATTCCATATACTCCATTCCAGCGTCCACCGTACTCAAACGATAACAGGCGTTAAGTGTTTCGCTGTTTCAGCACTCATCGTTCGGTGTAGCGTCCATGATTTGTATCATCGATTGCACAGTTTGTTTTGTTGATATCGGAAAACACTAGTTGATTTGGTTGTTCTATTTCCATTTTTTATGTGAGATGCTACTCGCTGAGATAAATGTCAGCCTCAACTGTGAACAAGTGTTTGTGTCGTTCTGTTTAAACATAACTTTCGGGTTAGCGGATAATTGGTTGAACTGTTTGTATTGAAATCATCTGTTTGAGACTCTCCAAATATATTGTTCCAGAATATTTTGATTACAGCTCAAATAGTAAAAATAAAGAAAAACCCTGGAATGAGTAGGTATGTCCAAACTTTAGACTGGTAATAAATATATATAATATATACACTAACGGTCAAAAGATTTAGAAGACCTAATCATTCCAGGGTTTTTCCTTATTTTTCCTATTTTCTACATTGTAGAATAATAGTTAAGACATCAAAACTATGAAATAACACATATGGAATCATGTAGTAACCAAAAAAAGTGTTTTATGTTTGAGATTCTTCAAATACCCACCCCTTGATGACAGCTTTGCACACTCTTGGCATTCTCTCAACCAGCTTCATGACCTGGAATTAATTTCAATTAACAGTTGTGCTTTCCTTCTTAAAACCTCTACAAGATTGGTGTGTCCCCCGCTGGACGGTTGAGCTAACGTAATTAGTTGTGTTGTGACAAGGTAGGGGGGTATACAGAAGATAGCCCTATTTGCTAAAAGACCAAGTTCATATTATGGCAAGAACAGCTCAAATAAGCAAAGAGAAACAACATTCCATCATTAATTTAAGACATGAAGGTCAGTCAATACGGATTTCAAGAACTTTGAAAGTTTCTTCAAGTGCAGTCGCAAAAACCATCAAGCGCTATGATGAAACTAGCTCTCTTGAGGACCGCCACAGGAAAGGAAGACAGACTTACCTCTGCTGCAGAGGATAAGTTCATTAGAGTTACCAGCCTCAGAAATTGCATCCCAAATAAATGCTTCAGAGTTCACATCTCAACATCAACTGTTCAACTGTTCAGAGGAGACTGTGTGAATCAGGTCAAATTACTGCAAAGAAACCACTACTAAAGGATACCTATTCTGACCTTGAGTTGCGTTCCCATGCAAAACTAGACAGATAGCTAACAACTAAATCTTCAATAAAACTCCCAAGGCGTGACTTTTCTTCAATGAATATATTGAAAACATTTATGTTGTGAAACTGCAAAATACAGAAAAGAATATACTTCAGTGTTCAAATCAACATATTGTAGCTGTAGATTATGCCTTTTCAAGTTGAAGTTGCATGAAAATACAAAGCACGTGCCAAGGTACCATGCATCTGGCATGACGCCAAACCATATAGCTAATTGTTACTCATATGGTAATTGGCTAACTCCATTCATTACTCTAATAATGTACAACCATCTCTGTAGAATAACAAAGCATATAACACTAGAAACAGTAACACAACTTCAGTATTGTATATTTTACAATTCGTTTGCATGACGCACAAGCAAAGTAATACAGCTAACGACATACATGAAAGGCATTGCAATTTGTGTGGGTAAATGCAACCAACCAACTTTGATACGTAAGCAACTCTATCAATAACAAGATTATCATCACTAGCAACATGCTTGAATCGAACTTACAAACAAATATTTTCAGAGGCTGAAGCGTGACAAGAAATAACTACACTGAATGACCTGCACCGTAGCGTTGTTTGTAGCTGCTGCTATGAATGCAGAACGAATTCTCCACTTCCTGTTTGCGTACAGTCTTTCTAAGTACCAGAAAGCTCCACTAGGTGGACACCATAGAACACAATGAAAATCCATCTTAACCACTGTAATAAAACAATCTGTTACCTTCTAATAGGATGGCAGCATAATACCAATATTAATAAGAGACTTGCTTGGGCCAAGACACCCCAGCAATGGAGTTGGAAATTTGTCCTTTGGTCTGGAGTCCAAATTGAAGATTTTTGGTTCCAACCGCCGTGTCTTTGTGAGACATGGTGTGGGTAAAATGGATGATCTCAGCATGTGTATTTCCCACCGTAAAGCATGGAGGAGGAGGTGGGATGGTGTGTGGGTGTTTAGCTGGTGACACTGTCTGTAATTCAAGGCACACTTATGCGGCATAACTACCACAGCATTCTGCAGCGATACGCCATCCCATCTGGTTTGGGCTTAGTGGGACTTTCATTCGTTTTTCAACGGGACAGTGACCCAACACACCTCTAGACTGTGTAAGGGCTAATTTACCAAGAAGGAGAGTGATGGAGTGCTGCATCAGATGACCTGGCCTCCACAATCACCCGAGCTCAACCCAATTGGGATGGTTTGGGACAAGTCGGACCGCAGAGTGAAGGAAAAGCAGCCAACAAGTGCTCAGCATATGTGGGAACTCCTTCAAGACTGTTGGAAAAGCATTCCAGGTGAAGTTTGTTGAGAGAATGCCAAGAGTGTGCAAAGCTGTCATCAATGCAAAGGGTGGTAATTTGAAGAATCTAAACAATTATTTTGATTCGTTGAACACTTTTTTGGTTACTTCATGATTCTATGTGTTATTTCATAGTTTTGATGTCTTCGCTATTATTCTAGAATGTAGAAAATAGTAAAAATAAAGAAAACAACTTGATTGAGGAGGTGGTCTTACACTTTTGACCAGTAGTGTACATATATTTTTTATATATTTTCCTTTATCAGTGTTCCCTACCATACCATCCCTCCCCTAGTTGGAGTAAACTAATGGACAACCCTTATGCATCTACTTCCAGCGTATACATACCATATACATTTTACAGTTGCAGTTGTTTCCCCTTTTGGTTGAATTCCTGTTTTCAACTGAGTATCAGCATTCATTACATCTATTTTCCTACGTCCCCTGAATTACAAATCCTCTCTCAATTGTGTCTCATAACAAAAGCCCCAAAAAATGATTCTGCATTTAGCTGTGATGAGTCCCCTGCCACACTCAAGCCGAGTGCTATAGGCCTTAAGTGCTGAAACACCTGTCAGTGCTGTGATGCATGGACTCATCCAGGCATTGGATTCAAAGGCATCGCCAATCCCTCACTTGTCTGACTTTTATGTGGTTGTAACCCTTTCTCTGGACTAGTAAACAACAGTGCAGGTGCAAAGGCAAACATAGCAGCAGATACGTATCAGGTCTGGTTCCAGCTGGAGGGTCTGAGTGGTAATCAATGAACAAACAAACGTGTTTTCACACCCCATTCTCCCCTGGGTCGAACTTTCAATAGTACACTACAGGAACACCAATTAATGAATTAAGATAAAGTAAGTGCTGTATAAAAGTTGCAGGTCTATTTATCTTTTTCCCTCCTGGAATAAGCACATGCACAAATGTTTCATAATAGAGTCTAATCATTTGGAATGTTTGAATATATGCATAATAGAAAATCATATTATGGCAGGTTGGAAACAGTGTCTTTCTGTGTGAAGGTAATGTCGGCACCCGGAACCAAATCTCACGTGCGCTTGCATCATGGTAACATTGGTAGCACACTGTCAATGTAATGTCAGCCCTGCCAGGCCTTGTTAAGTATCTATCTTTATCTGTGATTACCCAGTGCAGCTGAGAGCTCCATAGAGAGCTGCTGAATCCCATAGGTGGTGGGCTAATGAAGTCGTTTCCTGCTCTTCGACTTCAACCCTGCCTAGAGCTGCCTCATAAATGTGTAAGAGAATCTATACACCTTGTCAGACCTCAATATAGACATTCTTAAAAAATAGCTACTCAGCAGTGTGCTGTCACAGGGTTCTTCTGAAGGTGTTTTCGCAGGTGGAAAAAAACAGTGTCTCCTTGTCCTTCAATGTCTAATACCAGACTTCACTGTCGGTCTGTGGGGCCGTGGCTCTTTTGCTGTGGTGATCTCTGGTGTTGTCTTGACCAGAGTGAGCATTCCCACTCCGAGCCTGTGACTGAATTATTCACAAAAGCACAGTGTTGAGTCTATGAGCCACTCTCTTCTCTCCCCTTCATGTCCTATTCCCAACCTCACCTCTGCAATGTTCACTAGTCCACAAGACTTCATTTGTTTCTAGTATGGAGACCGACCAGGGAGAATTAAAAACACAGCTCAACTTTCCCTCCCTCCCTCCCTCCCTCCCTCCCTCCCTCCCTCCCTCCCTCCCTCCCTCCCTCCCTCCCTCCCTCCCTCCCCCTCCTCCCTCCCTCCCTCCCTCCCTCCCTCCCTCCCTCCCTCCCTCCCTCCCTCCCTCCCTCCCTCCCTTCCTCACTCACTCACTCACTCACTCACTCACTCACTCACTCACTCACTCACTCACTCACTCACTCACTCACTCACTCACTCACTCACTCACTCACTCTTCAGCCCACCCATTGGCTCCCTTCCAACACCCAAAGCCAGACTTCAGCATTTGATGGTTGTGGTTCACCAAGATGTCAGGACTGCTAAATGTGTTAGGTGGCATTATTGGTTCTGACAGGCAGCACCATTTTTTTTAACGGTGATTGCAAGCTGGGAAAGCTCAAAGAAAGGACACAGTGGCGATGTCGCAGCCTGACAAATGTGTTTTGCTGACAGCTGTGGTGGTTTGGTTTGATGCATTGATTTTGATTTTGGTGCGGACTGTGATCATAGTGCTGCACAGGAGGAAGTATCTCTCTTGCCATTTTGGATACTCTTTATCTTCAGGCAATATGTACTATGCTATACAGAATTCATAACACATTCAGCATAGGTCTCTACAGGCCCCACATATTCCTTAGAATTTCTCCTTACTATGAAGGCTTTTTAGAGAGTGTACTGGGGGTTATACAGCTCCCTTCCACTCTATCTTCCCTTAGTTATCTTCCTTCCCTGTCTCCAAGACGTTTTTCTGATCATGTCTGTGTAACAGCACTGATATTACATGGTCATTTGAAAAAGATGTAGAGGGTGAGAGATTCAATTGGTAGCCTGCAGGCCACTGTTGCTGTCGATGCCTGTACTTATGGTCATGAGATTGGGTTGTTCTGATGGGAAGATGGCTGGGAATACCCCAGGGAAGTTATTGTCAGGGGACAAATTAATAACAGAGTTGAAGACTGACCTTGACAAGTGGCTCTCATTTGGAAACAGGATTAGCAAGTGGCCTGCTGCGCCCATTGTGCTAAGTTCACAACATTTAAACCAGTTTCCCTGTCCTGGAAATAATTAAAAGGTGATCTGATAACAAAAAGAAAGAAGCCTGAAGCAACTGTTATTTTAAAAAGCCTCATGCTCATGTGGTGGTGGAAGACTCTCACCTACCCACTGAAGTGTATTGTTTATTGTCTTATATATCATTGAGGACCTTGTCCAAGGCTCCTCGGCCAAGGAGTTGTTGAGCTGAGTTTAATATAAAGCACTTAGGGGAAAGCGGGTGCATCCCAAAGACTTAATTTATGTAAGATTTAGGATTTTCACTGCACAATTACTTTCTGCAGATATTACTATATGAAGTGTGAATATGGTTTTGTCACACGGAGGGTATTTCTACTCTGTTGGTTTGGTTGATTGTGTGCCCACAGAGCCACTCAGGGCACATCATGTACTAAATGATGGAGTTGAGATGCCGTGCCAATGCTCTTTATCATACAGATATGGCAAATGGGTTGAAGATCACTGGAGAACTATAGTACCCACCTGCTCGAAACACTTGTGTTTTGAAAACTTTCCCTCTGTGTGTGTATGAATGCAGTATTTTACAGGGCTGTAACGATAACAGTATGGCAATATTTTCTCCATGGCAAAAAATGAAAACACAAAGCAGACTAAACTCTTTGGTCCTTTCAAAAGCTGCTATATGTAAAATATTGTGTGATAACTTTCAAAATAAATAAACGTGACTCTGGATAATGATGTTTATTTCCAACATTATAGGGCTGTTTTCCTACAGATGCTTTGTGTTTGTTTCCTTGCCACGATACTAACGAGTATCACAATACTGGTATGGTCCCGGCCCTAGTATTTTAGCTGCTCAAATTAACTTATTGTCGCAGGTCGTAATGTAATCAAATCAAATCAAATTGATTTATATAGCCCTTTGTACATCAGCTGATATCTCAAAGTGCTGTACAGAAACCCAGCCTAAAACCCCAAACAGCAAGCAATGCAGGTGTAGAAGCACGGTGGCTAGGAAAAACTCCCTAGAAAGGCCAAAACCTAGGAAGAAACCAAGAGAGGAACCAGGCTATGTGGGGTGGCGAGTCCTCTTCTGGCTGTGCCGGGTGGAGATTATAACAGATGTAATACTATAATAGTCCAGCTACAGGGTTGTTAGGAGTGAATGTGGCGGTCTTTGAAAGAGAAGTTAAAGAAAACAGTCTCATCTGATGCTGTATACAGGAGTATACTGTAGTTTCAAATAGCCACCACTGTGTGGTTTTAAGCACTTCCTCTGTTAGGCAACATGAGCTGCAGATGCAGAGAGAAACTACAATGTGCCCATGTGAATATAATCAAGGAGAGTGGTGGGTTCATTAAAAAAAGTGTTCCCAATCCAATGAACACCGTTTTGAATCAATTAAGGATTGAAAATGGTTTTAATTTGATTTGAACTCAGATTCACCTATAATTCATCGATATTTCATCCTCCTCTCTCAATCCCCCAGCATGCTGTATGTTCTATCTGGTGTTCTAAATGCTATGTGTCTGATGGCTGCCTGTCAGTGGTTTACATGGTTCTAATGTTCACCACTGACTCTAACAGTCTGCGAAATTAGATGATTGCTTACCATTTCATTCGACAATTGTACAGATTACACATTGACACCATCAACAGAATAACAATCTCCTCTCATAAATGAGTTGAAGCAGCACTACTCCATCCCACAGTGGAGAAACCATTGTGAGTGGTATTGGTCAAGTTTGAAACTTAAGGTGGTATCAGTGAAGGTAGCTACGGTATGACAGTGCATCAACCTGGCCATTGGTGGTGCCTCCACTTGATCTGTCGACTGACACTGCAGCGTAATAGCATATTACGCTGCAGTGTCAGTCAACAGATCAAGTGGAGGCACCACCAACTGCACCAGGGAGAGTTAGAATATTTCTTGTTATTTCCAGTCAAAACAAAATCCCTTTCTCCACTGTAAGCCTATCCCAGCTAAGTGTTATTTCTTTACAGTCCCTGGTTATTATATTGTCGAAGAGATTTCATATTCAATAGTCTGCTGTTAAACCGATTTGAAAAGCCGTGTTAAATGGAAGACTATTTACTATGTTGAGATGTCAAAGGATATTGTGTGCCCCAAAGATAACATATTTTCTGATTCTTTTGGGAAAAGTATTAGCTCCGTCTGTGAACCACAAATTAAAAGAGGACCTGACTCAAGGTGAACGTCCATTGTAAGATCTGGAACTGCTGTAATTTGTCGAGCCAATATTATAAGATACTGTAGCAGGCTTGGCGTCAAACAAAGGGATCTGCAATACATATACTGCCCTATAGGGGGCACACTATGAACAAGGAAGAAAGGAGAGGAGAAAATGACAGAGCTGAAAAGATTAAAGGGGAATATATACATATCTGAGGTAATCTGTCCCTCTTTGTCATTTATTGGGACTCAACTCTGTTTGATTCCTATTTACGGGCAGAGCAATGGAGCATGCCACGGGGACAGTAAATAGGAGGTATCACTCCGTGGGTCCATGACCAGACCACATCCCATTAAATGATTTGTCAGAGCTGACAAAATGGATGATATGGCCGTGTGCTAACGACTGCATTCTGTTACAGTGCTCTGCTTCTGTGTGCTAGAAACAGGGATAGAGGGAGAGAGAGGGGGGGTGGGGGGGTGCTAGAGAGATATTGAGGTGGGAGAGAGGGATGAGGCAAGAGGGAGGACAATAGTCACCTGAGGTTGATTAGAAAGGAAAAACATACATTTGTGTCATCCTCTGGCTCATAAGCCTGTCGTTAATAATGTGGCCTTATGAATAAACAATGTAATATCTTTCATCAAAACCCCCATTGATCGGTCAGACCAGAGAAGAATCATGTGCACACGGATGAATGACTCTAAAGGTCTAACTGGATAAAAAAAAGGCCTGCTCGGGGCATGGAAATGACTGCCCATTTTCACAGGTAATTTGCTTAATATTTCCTTATTAAGCCCACCACTGTGCTCAGTGCAGGGCTGGCAGGCAGTCACACCGGGTTTTCACATGAAATGTAGTCTCCTCCATTTTCCTCCGGGGTGTGCTTCCTGGTTGTTATAATTCACTCCAGATCACTTGTAATTATCACAGATTTAAGATTGGACTCCACAATTAGACAGCTCCTGGGTCTAATACGCCCCCCCTCCTGCAGCCTGCCCACTGATGACTGGAGTCAACATCTGGCTCAGCGGTATCCACTCTTTTTTTCCATCCTACTTGCCTATGATCTCTGATTCCTTTTTGTTCACCCCCCTCCAAGCCACACATCAAGCCAAACTTCAAGAGATTCTAATTTACTGCCACAAACAAATCAGCAACCTAACAGGCTTGCGGTTCTGTACATGAGTCGGAACTTGCCTGTTACCGCATCGCTCGTGGCTACATGTGGCCTCGATAGGGGAAGGTCTCTTTCTGCCCCTGTTGAGTTGTGGCTCCAGGGGACATGATGCTAGAAGGGAGTATCCGGGAATGGGAGGGGAGCATTGATACTCCTGAAATGCCCTTCACCTCCATGATGGCCATCAGGCTTCCTGCAGACTCCCGTATTATAAGTCTAGAAAGCAGTGACAGAGACTAAGGAGGGTCTTGAAGCCACTGGCAGGGGAATTCAGTTATGTAGTAGAAGTATACACGCTCTGCTCAATTGTAGGGCCGGGAATTGCCAGGGACCTCAATACACAATATTATTACGATACTTAGGTGCCAATAAGATATCTATTGCGATTCTAACGATTCTATATGTATTGCGATTCGATACTGTGATTTTATTGCGATTCGATGTTCCAAACATATTGCTCACCACATGTCTGCTGCAGAGGGACGAGAGAGAACCATGAGAAAACAAGATTTGGTCGGTCATGGAAATAAAAGTACTGAAAACAAATTGGCTCCATATTTAAAAAGAAGATGGAGAACAAGCTATGAAGGAAAAATACTGCCGTTTTGGTGCAGGTTCAGCCAACTAGCGCAAAAATAATATTGCGATATTGTCAGAAACGATATGATATATTGTAAAAAATAATAGCTTGATATGTAACTGTATCGATTCCCCCCCATTGACAGGCAGCCATCAAATTTCATTTTTGGTAATTGTTGTCACAAACAGACGAACTCCGTGCTGTTCCACAGTCTATACCCAGATAACATTTTATAATATTAATTTAATGGACATGGCAAGTAATGCTACAAGTATAGATCATGGACACAGGTACATTTGCAACATACTGTATACATTTCACAATAACGTTGATGGGGATAAGAGCATTTGGGGAGTAGGTACTTAATTGAATTTACGATTGCAGACATCTTGCATTAAGCAGATAGTGTCTCTTGCAGACATGGGGAAGGCAGGCGAGGTGTAGTGATGTATTGGTATTCATGGTGGCTTGCTCAGGTGTTTGGAGAGCTACAGTAAAGCCTGCCAGATCAGCTTCGCCGGTAAAGAAATGACAAATGTTTTGTCAGGATAAAATTGTATCAGACCTCCGCGGGCACAGAAAGCCATTTAAACCCTGTGCTCATGTCAACGCTCGCAAACACAGGGAGAAAAAGGGCCGACTAGCACCCAGAGTGAGATCTCATCACAGCAATATTGCGAAACTTAGGAGTTCTGTAGATCGTCTTCTCACAATCTCGTCTGTGTGTCTGCATTCAATGAGCCACTTCGGCAGCGAGATGCAATGAGAGAAGACATCTTGATTATCTGTCCGTTACATGTTTGAAGTCCCATTTTTTTCTTTTTTTTGTTAAGTGTGTGGGTTATAACTGAAGAATAATGCACAGGGTCAGCCACAGGAGGAGCTAAGGGGTTTGAGAGTGGACACTGACCCATTTATTCTGAGGGAATATTTTATCTCCAAAAATGTCCAGGAATGTCCAAACTATAGCTATATTCAAGATAAAGGAAACCAATTCAAAGGCCTCGACATCACTGACATTTCACCTTGGATTTAGGCATGGTGCCTGTCCAGATTTCCCTCCATGGTACACCTCCCTCCACCGCCCAGCAGACCTGCAGAATCATGCCCCGACCCAGCCCAGCTCCTTTTGAAGCTATCCCAGGAGCACAGCCTTATTTCCCTTTGAATCAAATTTAGTTCAGGAGTAGAGCTGTTCAATTACGTGGCCTGGCTGTGACCGGGCAGCGTAGTATAGTCCACGCACAAGGAGAGAAGTGACACACCACACACCCTACGCAGAGCCCGGGGAGAGAGCTAAGAAACCGCAGCCACAGAGAGAGAGAGAGAGAGAGAGAGAGAGAGAGAGAGAGAGAGAGAGAGAGAGAGAGAGAGAGAGAGAGAGAGAGAGAGAGAGAGAGAGAGAGAGAGAGAGAGAGAGAGAGAGAGAGAGAGAGAGAGAGAGAGAGAGAGAGAGAGAGAGAGAGAGAGAGAGAGAGAGAGAGAGAGAGAGAGAGAGAGAGAGAGAGAGAGAGAGAGAGAGAGAGAGAGAGAGAGAGAGAGAGAGAGAGAGAGAGAGAGAGAGAGAGAGAGAGAGAGAGAGAGAGAGAGAGAGAGAGAGAGAGAGAGAGAGAGAGAGAGAGAGAGAGAGAGAGAGAGAGAGAGAGAGAGAGAGAGAGAGAGAAAGTGACACATCACATAGAGCCCAGGGAGAGAGGGGGAAGAGGCTGCAACCAAAGAGAGGGAGTGCAGTACCCGCAATTTACAGTGGCTTAATGAGTGCTTTGTAGAATGTTAAGGCAAAAAGCCTCTGAGGGAAGATAAATATGGTATAGCAGTGTAATATCTCTCGCCAGAACTGACTGGATTTCTCTATCTCTCTGCCTTTTGAAACCCCCCAGCCCAGTTCAGACTGAACTTTAGACACGCGGTCACCACTGACTACAGGCACAAAGTGGCTGTTATGTGGATTAGGGTTGCTTTCTTTGATGTAGACCTAATCAAAGGCAGACAGGTGTCACCGTTCTCTAATACTCACCGTTAAGAAGTTGATAGGGTGATTTATATTGGTGTTGAAAATGTCGTTTTGCGTTAACAGCCTTTATTGGTTTCTTGATAAATTGTGTGTCACCGGCTGTATCCCAGTCAAGGGGGTGTATTGTGGTGGTTTCCCAGAGGAGAGGGGGGATCGAACACACAGGATTGCTTGCAAATAAAAAGGTTGAGACTCCCTGGGGAGCCTGCTCACTGTCATTATGACCCCAGAAATGAATCATCTGACATCGATTCCCCCACACACTCATACACAAGTGTATTCATCACAGGTCGATTTTTAGCATCTTTCCCTTTTTTGAGCATTTTCATAAAAGCCTTTTGATTGATCTGTAAATCGCACCTCATTTAGGCTTTTTTTGTGTTGCTCTTGTTCTGGTTCCAGGCTGTCCCAGGATCTGTCGCTTGATTATTTACGAGTGAGCAAGCATATGGCTCTGGTTAATTGAACCCCTTATTGTAACCTGTGCACACTTAATTGATTTCCGAGACATAACTTAGCTACAAATTAATAATATGAGCTCAGGACAAATGTGTCTGAAACTAGAACTGGGACCTTAAAATGTATGATCATTATGGAAAAACATATTTAAAAAAGAATCACTGATCCCACAGTTAGCCTGTCTAACAGAAGAGATTTCAGATCAGATGTGCAATTTATTGTTAATTTCTGTACTCCTCTGTTTCGTGGCAGTAAGATGAGTCATCACAGGTATTTTATACTCCTCTTTATATAAAAATAAAAGGTTCAAATCAACAGGATTATCCATAGTGCTTTAATTGGACAAGCATTATAGTCTCAAAGGCTATAATCCATCCTGAATTATTGCCCGTCTCAACCCGTGACAGGCTAAAATAGCAATAATATCCAAAGAAAGCCATCACTCATAAAACGTTTTTGCGTCTGCCTCTACTGTACTTTGAAGTACTGAAAGGATAACCATCAACCAATCTATTAACACACACGTTCAATCTCTTCCTTGTGGGGCAATAAAGTACTTCTCCTCTTCCACTCAGCTCATTCTAGAGGTGGCTTGGTTGTCTAATTGGGCCAGTCTTGCTCCCTGGAGACAGTAGCGTTCCTGTCAACTCCC
This sequence comes from Oncorhynchus keta, assembly GCF_023373465.1. Lineage (NCBI taxonomy): Eukaryota > Metazoa > Chordata > Actinopteri > Salmoniformes > Salmonidae > Oncorhynchus > Oncorhynchus keta. The sequence goes on from NC_068428.1 coordinate 12,198,177, forward strand.
AGTCTTGAGGTAGTAACGCTAGCCCAGCCGTGCCTGTGGAGGTGACCCAGTCCTATGTCCTCCCAGCCTCCCCAGCCCAGACAGGCCCACTGCGAGGATTAATGGAAAACTTCTGCCGTTTTCACCTGGTATTGGCGTTCCAGCTCCAAGGCCGCATGGGAGGGAATTGGCAGCTCCAGCCCTTGATGTTACAGAACTGGAACTATCGGATGTGCGGAGAGAGAGAGCCCCCACACAAGATTGCTTCAACACAGAGAAAATTCTTCAGCTTTATGACATTACTATATCTGCATGGAAACTTTTGAGTGGAAATCCTGCTCTCCATGTCAATCAACCTTGACGTTGACTTCATCTTGAAGCCATTGTTTAGCGTTTGGTAAGCCAGACAGATTCATGACCTCATCAAAGGATCAGAGCACCAAAACATGGCAGGTACAGAGAGCAGTGTCCCTTTCTTATGTGGAAAATGTGAAATCATATCAACCTGGCCTCGGTCTGCCATGAAACCAACAGCCTGCTGATAAGTAAATGGACACCAGCGCTTAGACTGTGTCAATTGAACTATTGGACATCTCCATTGATGTGGATGGATGGCTCACTTGTTCCACGTTCTTCCTATCACCTTCACTCATCATTTTGAAGAAAACAAGGAATAACTACAGTAACAAATATGTTTAAAAATATATTATTCCCTGTTTGTTTGCAAAGTGCATGTGTCAGAAGACAGAATTCATGGCTTTACCTGAGAAATCAAGTTCATGAGGTCACCGGTTATAAGGAAGGCGAGACTTTGTCAGTATAATATTTTGGCCACCTTTACTGTTAAGCAGCGTCAATCTTGGGCTATACTTTATGTCGAGGAAGCTACTGTGGACTACTTCCTCTTAGGTCCTGACCTTTCGGTGAACTTTGACTGTTTTTCTACAGCTGATTAAGGAGGCTTGCATATCCAAGAGCATTTATTCTCTTTCTCTTTTCATCTCCATCGGAAGTTTCCTGACAAGCCAGAGGGGATGTGAATCAATGAGAGATCTGGAAAAGAGCATTAAAGTGATAAGTTTATTCCAAAGACATGAAAGGGAATAGCATAATAAGCCGTCTGCCTCAAAGTATTTTCGCCATAGTCAGAGAGAAGAGCCTAATAATCATACCGCAGCAGTCTTCTCCAGTCTTACAGAGAGAGGGAGGAAGCTTCTTGTACAAGACATCTTCTGCATTACAAATCTGAAATGCATGGCATATCTCGGCTTCATTTTGAATCAGATGTAAATTTTGAAATGTGAACAATGAATATTTAGCTGGAATTCGATGTGTCCTCGTGTAGCAGATGTCAAAGAATCTCCGTGGATGTTCTGTGTTGGAAGTGCCTGCTGTTAGTGGTGAGGTGTGTGCTATACATTTCGTACATACGGCATTGGTTACATACAGTGCCTTCAGAAAGTATTCACACCCCTTGACTTTTTCCACATTTTGTTGTGTTACAGACGGAAATGAAAAATGATGAAATGTAGATTTGTTTTTGTCACTGGCCTACATATAATACCCCATGTCAAAGTGGAATTGTTTTTTGAAATGTTTACAAATTAATAGAACAGGAAAAGCTGAAATGTCTTGAGTCAATAAGTAAGCAGACCTTAATCTCCTTGAAATATTGAACAATCCAGGTGTTCAAAGCTCTTAGGGACTTACCCAGAAACACTCACAGTTGTAATCGCTGCCAAAGGTTACTCTAACAGGAGTGTGAACACTTATGTAAATGTGATATTTCTGTACATTTTCAATACATAAAAAAATTAATATATAATAATAATACGTTTTGACTTTGTCATTATGGGGTATTCTGTGGAGATGTGTGAGAAATGATATTTCATCCATTTTGTATTCAGTCTGTAACACAACAAAATGTGGAGTAAGTCAAGGGGTATGAATGATTCCTGGGGAATGCACTGTACAAGGTCATATTATGTCGAGTTTGAACAACTGCATCTTCAACAACTTTTAATTGTAACCCAAGTGTGAGGGTGACCGAGCACTGGAGGGTTTTTCCATGCAACACATGTTTTCTTCACAGTTGAAATGACTGAGCTTGAGGATTATGATGGCTGCATGCCTAACAAGCCTCATATACTGTACATGACATTGTAATTAAAAGATGTCTCTCATACATGCTACGTGTAGCCAACTCAAATCCTGAATTATTGTGAACCATGCACAGGCCGCTAAAGGAAGAAGTGCAGGCTAGACAGAGAACGGCAAACATCGCAGGGAACAACAAAACCCACTGATTGCTATACTAAACAGTAAGATGAGGTGATGATTGACAAATACAATACTCTCAAAATGCTAATAACAGAAGATAATCTATTTCTGTAACTATAGATGGGTTATACGATGCACACGCTTCAATGGAGCAGAAGTTCGTGGGTTGTTGTGATTCGGGGTGGTCAGCTAGCCACTGACAATGACAAGAAACTGCCAGGTGGGGAATCGTTAGAGACTAATTTCAGCTAGTTTAATCTTGTTATTGATATCATGTATTTTGTTTAGGTGTTTTGACTGATTTCATGTCAATGCTAATACGGCTCAAATTCACTAGCTAGCTAACCAACAACTGTAACGATGTGCAGAACCAGTCAACACTCATTCAAGAGTTTTTCTTTATTTTTACTATGTTCTACATTGTAGAATGATAGTGAAGACGTCAAAACTATGAAATAAAGTGTATGGAATCATGTAGTAACCAAAAATGGGTTAAACAAATCAAAATATATTTAATATTTGAGATTATTCAAAGTAGCCACCCTTTGCCTTGATGACAGCTTTGCACACTCTTGGCATTATCTCAACCAGCTTCATGAGGTAGTCACCTGAAATACATTTCAATTAACAGGTGTGCCTTGTTTAAAGTTAATTTGTGGATTTTTTTTCCATCTTAATGCTTTTGAGCCAATCACTTGTGTTGTGACAAGGTAGGCATCAGCTGTCAGAGCAGCTCACCGATCACTGTACCTGTGCACAGCCAATCTATAAATAGCACACCCAACTACCTCATCCCCATATTGTTATTTACCCTCTTGCTCTTTTGCACCCTAGTATCTCTACTTGCACATCTTCATCTGTACATCTATCACTCCAGTGTTAAACAATATAATATGGTGTCTCCTACTGCCCTGGAAGGGGTGGTCTCCATTGACATATCCCATAAACAATGTAATATGGTGTCTCCTCTTGACCAGGAAGAGGTGGTCTCCACTGACATATCCCTTAAACAATATAATATGGTGTCTCCTACTGCCCTGGAAGAGGTGGTCTCCACTGACATATCCCTTAAACAATATAATATGGTGTCTCCTACTGCCCTGGAAGAGGTGGTCTCCACTGACATATCACTTAAACAATGTAATATGGTGTCTCCTCTTGACCAGGAAGAGGTGGTCTCCACTGACATATCCCTTAAACAATATAATATGGTGTCTCCTACTGCCCTGGAAGAGGTGGTCTCCACTGACATATCACTTAAACAATGTAATATGGTGTCTCCTACTGCCCTGGAGGAGGTTGTCTCCACTGACATATCACTTAAACAATGTAATATGGTGTCTCCTACTGCCCTGGAAGAGGTGGTCTCCACTGACATATCCCTTAAACAATGTAATATGGTGTCTCCTACTGCCCTGGAAGAGGTGGTCTTCACTGACATATCCCTTAAACAATGTAATATGGTGTCTCCTACTGACCAGGAAGAGGTGGTCTCCACTGACATATCCCTTAAACAATGTAATATGGTGTCTCCTACTGCCCTGGAGGAGGTTGTCTCCACTGACATATCACTTAAACAATGTAATATGGTGTCTCCTACTGCCCTGGAAGAGGTGGTCTCCACTGACATATCCCTTAAACAATGTAATATGGTGTCTCCTACTGCCCTGGAAGAGGTGGTCTCCACTGACATATCCCTTAAACAATGTAATATGGTGTCTCCTACTGCCCTGGAAGAGGTGGTCTCCACTGACATATCCCTTAAACAATGTAATATGGTGTCTCCTACTGCCCTGGAAGAGGTGGTCTCCACTGACATATCCCTTAAACAATGTAATATGGTGTCTCCTACTGCCCTGGAGGAGGTTGTCTCCACTGACATATCACTTAAACAATGTAATATGGTGTCTCCTACTGACCAGGAAGAGGTGGTCTCCACTGACATATCCCTTAAACAATGTAATATGGTGTCTCCTACTGACCAGGAAGAGGTGGTCTCCACTGACATATCACTTAAACAATGTAATATGGTGTCTCCTACTGCCCTGGAAGAGGTGGTCTCCACTGACATATCCCTTAAACAATGTAATATGGTGTCTCCTACTGCCCTGGAGGAGGTTGTCTCCACTGACATATCACTTAAACAATGTAATATGGTGTCTCCTACTGCCCTGGAAGAGGTGGTCTCCACTGACATATCCCTTAAACAATGTAATATGGTGTCTCCTACTGCCCTGGAGGAGGTTGTCTCCACTGACATATCCCTTAAACAATGTAATATGGTGTCTCCTACTGACCAGGAAGAGGTGGTCTCCACTGACATATCCCTTAAACAATGTAATATGGTGTCTCCTACTGCCCTGGAAGAGGTGGTCTCCACTGACATATCCCTTAAACAATGTAATATGGTGTCTCCTACTGCCCTGGAAGAGGTGGTCTCCACTGACATATCCCTTAAACAATGTAATATGGTGTCTCCTACTGACCAGGAAGAGGTGGTCTCCACTGACATATCCCTTAAACAATGTAATATGGTGTCTCCTACTGCCCTGGAAGAGGTGGTCTCCACTGACATATCCCTTAAACAATGTAATATGGTGTCTCCTACTGCCCTGGAAGAGGTGGTCTCCACTGACATATCCCTTAAACAATGTAATATGGTGTCTCCTACTGCCCTGGAGGAGGTTGTCTCCACTGACATATCCCTTAAACAATGTAATATGGTGTCTCCTACTGACCAGGAAGAGGTGGTCTCCACTGACATATCCCTTAAACAATGTAATATGGTGTCTCCTACTGACCAGGAAGAGGTGGTCTCCACTGACATATCCCTTAAACAATGTAATATGGTGTCTCCTACTGCCCTGGAGGAGGTTGTCTCCACTGACATATCACTTAAACAATGTAATATGGTGTCTCCTACTGACCAGGAAGAGTTAGTCCCTTAATGCTAAATTGTAATTATTTCGCCTCGATGGCCTGTTTATTGCCTTACCTCCCTACTCTTCTACATTTGCACACACTGTACATAGATTTTTCTCTTGTGTTATTGACTGTACATTTGTTCATGTGTAAGCTGTTGTTGTTTTTGGTTGCACTGTTTTTCTTTATCTTGGCCAGGTCACAATTGCAAGCGAGAACTTGTTCTCAACTGGCCTACTTGGTTAAATAAATGTAAAATGTACAAATTATAAAGGGGTGGTATACAGCACATATCCCTATTTGGGAAAGACCAAGTCCATATTATGGCAAGAACAGCTCAAATAAGCAAAGAGAAATGACAGTCCATCATGAAGGTTAGGCATGTTAGGAAAGTTTCTTCAAGTGCATTCGCAAAAACCATCAAGCCCTATGATGAAACTGGCTCTCATGAGGACCGCCATAGGAAAGGAAGACCCAGAGTTACCTCTGCTGCAGGATAAGTTCATTAGAGGTAACTGCACCTCAGATTGCAACCCAAATAAATGCTTCACAGAGTTCAAGTAACAGACACATCTCAACATCAACTGTTCAGATGAGACTGCGTCAATCAGACCTTCATGGTCGAATTACTGCAAAGAAACCAATACTAAAGCACACCAATAAGCAGAACAAACTTGCTTGGCGCAAGAAACATAGCAATAGACATTAGAGCGGTGGAAATCTGTCCTTTGGTCTGATGAGTCCAAATTTGAGATTTTTGGTTCCAACCGCCGTGTCTTTGTGAGACGCAGAGTAGGTGAACGGATGATCTCTGCATGTGTGCTTCCCACTGTGAAGCATGGAGGAGGAGTTGGGATGGTGTGGGTGGTGCTTTGCTGGTGACACTGTCTGTGATTTATTTAGAATTTAAGGCACACTTAACCAGCATGGCTGCCACAGCATTCTGAAGCGATACGCCATCCCATCTGGTTTCGGCTTAGTGGGACTTTCATTTGTTTTTCAACAGGACAATGACCCAACACACCTCTAGGCTGTGTAAGGGCTATTTTACCAAGAAGGAGAGTGATGGAGTGCTGCATCAGATGACCTGGCCTCCACAATCTCCCGACCTCAACCCAATTGAAATGGTTTGGGATGAGTTCGACCGCAGAGTGAAGTATAATCAGTCAACAAGTGCTCAGCATATATGAGAACTCCTTATAGTCTGTTGGAAAAGCATTCCAGGTGAAGTTGGTGGGGAGAATTCCAAGGGTGTGCAAAGCTGTCATCAAGGCAAAGGGTGGCTGCTTTGAAGAATCTAAAATATAAAAAAATATTTTGATTTGTTGAACACTTTTTTGATGACATGATCACATATGTGTTATTTCATAGTTTTGATGTCTTCACCATTATTCTACAATGTAGAAAATAGTAAAAAATAAACTCTTGAATGAGTAGGTGTGTCCAAACTTTTGATTGGTACTGTATTTGAGAGACAACAAGCGGTCATTGTGCAAATGTATTTATGTTTTTAATAAACATTGGAGAAGAACTATAGTTTACATGTTGTCAACAATCTAAGCCAACCCAGTCTGTTTTGTCCCATAGTTGCGCACGCTTCGGGTTTGGTTGCTAAACAACCAACCGATCTATAAGATGGCTAGAAGGCTTTGGTACTGCATTTGATACAGTATGTTTATATAGCATCTGGGGCATAGGGATTCAGATTGACGTCTTGCCAAAGTGTTTAGCTGAAGACAGTGTGAACAGCTGATAGACCGTGCCGATACGACCCAGTATTGTTCATATGAGCTTGCTATGATGACGATCCAAAACATCCTAATGCTTTGGGGGATTTAGTCTGCATAGGATTTACACTGCCAAACAAGGTTGAAGTTCAAACCCCAAAACCTGGAACGACTATTGATTGCATTCACATTATCCTGCCACATACTCTATCAATCTCCCATGCAAATCACTGGAATCCACATCTCCTCCTCCTTCCAATAAATAGACAAGATCATTACTGTATGTCTCTGAGCTTAAACAAAAACAATCCTTTTGTTCTGTGGTTCAAAGTGGAGGATGTTTGGGAGGATCTTGACATTTTAGTTTGGTGGCACAAAAGAATGGTAAACAGCTAGAAGTGCCAAGGTCAAGTCTCACTGTGTGGTCCATCATCCAGCATCCAAACAATGGCATCTCTTGCCAGTTACCTCAGCTATCCAAAACTTGAGGGTCTCCACTATTTCAGCCAGTCAGCCAGCCAGCCATTTTGACCTTGACTATGTTATCAGTGTGTGTTATTCCTTTGTCTCGTCTTAATGAAATTGTGGGATAGTCATTGTAAACTACCGGTCTATAATGGCTGACTGATGAATGTGTATTATGAGTGTCTTTGATTAGAATGAAAAGGTAAGCAATCCGTGTAGCCTAACCTAATCATGGTAAATTGAAAACACATTTTTTTTCTGTTTATTATGACGCCAACAGGAAAGCACAAGCGGTGAGGGTCACAAACTACATGGCATCTGACAGTGGTGGCTGAGCTGGAAGAGATGGGTCTCTCATTGGACAGCACACACGCTGTGGCTAAAGACAGACTCCAGTGGTAGAAGATTGTTGCAGCCTTATGTGCCACCTGGGATTAAGAGGACTAAGGAAGTAAGTTATGGCCTGATAGTCAACCATTTGGTCATCTATTCAACATCAGTGCCTTTGTGCTACTTCTGTACCCTATTGGCTTGGCGGGAATTCGTTGCTAATGATTGCCAGCTCTTGCTTTGTCTTGATGCTGGTCTTGTACTGCTTTGCCCGGGAGGGTCTGTAAATGGCTCATACTGTGGGCTGCCAACTGACAGAGCACTGTGAGAGAAACCCTGATAAAGATAAATACCTTCTACTCAGGAAGATTTTGTGCATCATTAAACATGGCAAACATATTAGCTTGCATAGGGGTAGAGGAGAATCCCAGAAGAGATGGGCTAAATCCAATCCAGTGCAGTGATCAGAAAGGAGGTGTAGTGACTTGCCAACCTCGGGAACATCGAAAGGAATGAGATATGAGCTATAGCATTACCGAACAGAGCAGCACACTTTGCATACAGACCACAGATATGTGAATGAGCTATTAAGTTCCCTCTACTCTCTCCCAGTTTCTGTTGTCATGCAAGCCTATTAACTTAATGTCCACAACCATTTTTTGTCAGCAAATGACATTGGGTGTGGAAAATGTTTGATCATTCCTTTCTTTCCCTTTTCTCTTCTGAAAGACATTACTGATATGGAGTACGATTCAGGCAATCACAGAGAGGCCGTATGATTTCTCTTCCACCTGCTATGGCTAATTGGTAGCTTTTGTGAACTCAAGGGACACAGACAATGTCACCTGGTGGCTAAAGTTATCAGGGAGTTATTTTTATAGCAGATTTACACATTTGGAATAGGAATGGAGAGACAAAAACACAGCAGGATATTCATTTCCATTTAATAATGCAATATTTCCAAATGTATATACACTATTTCTATTACCATCTTGTTCAAAGACAGCCTTTTTCCTCCAGTGCATATTCTTAGGTTCAACTTCATTGGAACTCTGGGAAAGTGACTAAAACCAATTTCTCAGTTAAGAAAAGAGCAGAATCCAGCAGATGTCTGGGCCTGTGAGGACACAATCCAGCTCCCTCTGTGTTGGCAGAGCTCTTGATCTTTCCCCCAAAGAATAAGTGGACAACAGATTGTGGTAATGAGAATCTTTGGCTCCGGACTGCCCATGTATACAGAGGCATGCTGCTGGGGATCAGGCCTAAATGAGTGAAGCCACAGGTTTGGACGTGAGGTGGCATACCTTTGTTGTGAGTATATATTGACATTTAATACTCTAGTAAATGAGTGGGCCCTGGCCCGTGGCCCTGGGTGTGGGTCCACTGTCACAGAGCAAATTAAATGGTGCAATGGGGAGCTGACAGGAAATAGACTGGCCTTCTCCTTTGTGCTGTTTGTCTTTTATGGACCAATAAAGTCAGCATGGAGGTCTGTCTGGGAGCTTTTCATTTGGACTGTCCTTCTGGTTGAATAGGTACTTTTTTTTTCTTCCAAAGGTATCATGTTTGGATTATTGATTTCCCATCCCTTCCCAATTTTCTTTATTTGGTTGTTAGGGGCGATGTAATTGGAAAACAATGCACCATGTCAGGAGAGGGATTTTGAGCATCATTTCTATGACACTATGTCACTTTTTTAGGGGTTGGAAACCCCTACAAGGTTGGGAGTGTTTTCTTTTCTTGCTGATATTGCTAATAGTATGAACTGTGTCCTGAACTGTGTCCGGGCCCTGGCAGGGTGTGAAGGTTGCTGATGCATAGTAGTTGTCAGGAAGATTAAAGTTTCCAGACTTTGACAGGGCACCAGTCTGGGCCCTCTAATAGGCAACGCCTCTGTCCTTGAGAAGAGGACACAGTTCATGCAGTTGAAAGGGAGGCTCAGGCACTGTCTGCCCAGGTCCTTATTATCTCACTTTATTAAATGATCTGTCAATAAGTCATAGAGCGTGCCTCTTTCCTGCGGTGGCGTAGTGCCTAGAAGAGTCAGGGACTTGAGAGGAGTTGAAAAAGTGTTTCACGCCCCAGGCTACAAAATACCCTATTTTGAAATTTAGTATGCGATTTAAGATGCTGCGCAGCACTTAAACCAGTGTTAACTAAGGACAAAAGTGAAACAAACTCAGAAAATCAAACTGCAAACTCCCACTGTCCAACCATGACACATCACCTTTCTTGTCCATGTTTGGTTGTTTACTGTACAGCTATTAAGTCTGCCTTTAACGAAAAACGATTTTGATGAATTCCTGTTCTGGTCAACATTGACCTCTGTATGTTATCATGATTTATGTTGTGCTGTATACTAACAGTCTAATAAAGAAACCCAGGACCAATAAAGTGCAAAATGTATACCCTGACCAATCCAGTGCAGACTGATGCCCACAGGAATCCAGAGGACTACAGTGTCATAGATCAGACAAGCGCCTGTGCCCCAGACATGCTTAATGTTTCTCTCTGCACTAATGAACTGCTTTACAAAGTGAAGGTTATCAGAGATCCATTCGGCTGAGGGAAAGCCTCATATAAACTAGTCTTAAGCTCTCTATTTGTCTTTATGGCCGGATGGGTCTACATCCACGTAGGGAAAAAAATACAGCAAAACCCTCAACCTTGTTAACGGATGTCTGTCAGGACTTTAAAAACAGATCATCTTCAGCTTCTCCTTGCGTGGGCACTTTATTTAAAAATGGGCCTTGTCAGCCAACGCTTGACTGGCTTTTCCCGTAAACCAAAGTGGACACGCAATTCCTCTTGAAATTGCCAGTGAATACTTCTCGATCCTGAGAGCTCCCGGGTTCAACCGTATCCACTCAGATAGCAGTAATAAGATCTGTTAGTCAGAGGGGGAGGACAGGGCCTTTTAGAGCCACTCCCTCATTCCTTCTTGGACAGGGCCATTCACAGCTCTCCCTCCTTCCTCCTTGGACAGGGCCTTTCACAGCCACTTCCTCCTTCCTCCTTGGACAGGGCCTTTCACAGACACTTCCTCCTTGGACAGCGCCATTCACAGCTCTCCCTCCTTCCTCCTCGGACAGGGCCTTTCACAGCCACTTCCTCCCTCCTCCTTGGACAGGGCCTTTCACAGCCACTTCCTCCCTCCTCCTTGGACAGGGCCTTTCACAGCCACTTCCTCCTTCCTCCTTGGACAGGATCTTTCACAGCCATTTCCTCCTTGGACAGGGCCTTTCACAACCACTTCCTCCTTGGACAGGGCCTTTCACAGACACTTCCTCCTTGGACAGGGCCATTCACAGCCACTTCCTCCTTGGACAGGGCCATTCACAGCCACTTCCTCCTTCCTCCTTGGACAGGGCCTTTCACAGCCACTTCCTCCTTCTTTCTTGGACAGGGCCTTTCACAGACACTTCCTCCTTGGACAGGGCCTTTCACAGCCACTCCCTCCTTCCTCCTTGGACAAGGCCTTTCACAGACACTTCCTCCTTCTTTCTTGGACAGGGCCTTTCACAGACACTTCCTCCTTGGACAGGGCCTTTTACAGCCACTTCCTCCTTCCTCCTTGGACAGAATCTTTCACAGCCATTTCCTCCTTGGACAGGGCCTTTCACAGCCACTTCCTCCTTCCTCCTTGGACAGGGCCTTTCATAGCCACTCCCTCCTTCCTCCTTGGACAGGGCTTTTCACAGCCACTCCCTCCTTCCTCTACAGTAACAGCATGTAAGGAAATTAAATGAATAACAAATACTTGACAAAAAAGACATGACATTTTTTTTCGTAGCATTATTGCGCTTGTCATAGCTTGACAATATGATGTATGGGGAGGACTTCCTTTCCAAAATCCTTTCCTGTGACTTGTTAATATGGCTTTAATAATAAACGTTCCCTCTGCCTGCCTTCCCAAAGAGGACCAGGCCCACTATCAGTCAGTTGAATACATTACCACAACACATGTTGGCACCCATTCATTAACTACTAATCATTTTGAGTAATACCACTGTGGAAGCCTGCTTTTATGGCTGTATTAGTCTTCTAAAAGGAAATGGGTTAAATGCTTAATATGGTAACCGAAAGGTCAGTTAATAAACAAATTAGTCACATGTGGGCAGTCTTGATACAACATTTTGAACAGAATTGTTCATTGGATCAGTCTAAAACTTTGCACATACACTGATGCTATCTAGTGGCCAAAATCTAAATTGTACCTGAGCTGGAATAATGCATTATGGCCGTTCTCTTGCAATTCAAAGATGATGGTACAAAAACAAATACAAAAGAAAGGTTGTTTTTTTCTTTGTATTATCTTTTACCAGATTTATTGTGTTATATTCTCCTACATTCCTTTCACATTTCCATACACTTCAAAGTGTTTCCTTTCAAATGGTACCAACAATATGCATGTCCTTGCTTCAGGGCCTGAGCTACAGGCAGTTAGATTCATTTTGGGCAAAATTAAAAGAATTGGGTAATCCTTAAGAGTAAAATAGAATATTGCCTAGAAATTAGCAGCTAGTGGTTGAAGGTCCAATGCAACAGTTTTTATCTCAACATCAAATCATTTCTGGGTAACAATTAAGTGCCTTTTGTTTCTTTTTGACCATATTAATTGAAAACAATCACAGTATGATTGTTTTCAATTAAAATGGTCAAAAAGAAACAAAATTTGCCTCTTAGCAAAGAGCAATTTCTCAAGCAAGAATTTAGCTAGGACTGTCTGGGAGTGGTCTGAGTGGGGAAGGGAAAACGGAAAACTAGCTGTTATTGGTAAAGAGGTTTGGAACTCTCGCTTTTATTGGTGTATTAACTAATATAACCGCCTGGTGATGTCAAAACTCCATCCCGCCAAAACAGGCAAAAATGTATGTTACACAACAAGGGCATGATCATAATTTTCATAATTTCACAGTAGTATTGCGACCTCATATTGTGGAAATATATACAAAACACGTAAAATCACATTTTTTGACTGCACTAGGCCTTTAATCTATTTTTTTCCATTCAACAGCAATGATTCTTCATTTGAGGTTTTGCAGCAGAAGGAGCCAGTATGGATTAGTGGTCTTGATTTAATTTTGTAGAATTCCCACGAATGCCCACATTCTGCCATTAAAGACAAAGCTTATTTTTTCAAAAGAGGCAAGAACACAGTGAGGGAGCACGCAGCCAAACCAAGCTCTTCCCTTTTCCAACAACATCATTTTCACCATAAAACATATTCACATTAATCTGTTCATTAACAAAAACGACCTGCTGCCTTTCCATTGGCTCCCCTGTGTTGCTTGCTCCCTCTACAACAAAAAGGCCATTCCGTCCAATATTTCAAAAAAACTATAGCTCCTGATCTTGTAATTTGTGCCTACTTTCATTATTCAAGGATCAGAGGGAGATTAGAGATAGGACAAATACAGATTAGGGGATTATAGTCTACAGTAGATGAATGTAATTATTAAATGTTAACACAAGTCAAAAATCTCAAAGAAAGTTGAGGCAAATTGTTTGAATGCATATCCAAGGAGCATACTATGAATCAGTACAAGCCATAGAGATAGATAGAGGACTCATCTTTATATCTGTGCCATTATAACATCTGTGACAGCATGGGCAGCACTATTGAGGCAACGACCCCACCAGGTGGAATCCCCATATGACCCCAACAGTTGGAATCCACATCCAATTGACTACTTTAAAATGGCGGAAGCATGGGGGAAGTCCTCAATGGCAATGTCCATACTAAAACGGGTTATGTCCATGGCAGGGATTCCAGACAATCACGGATTAGAAAAGGGAAAACCAGCCACGTCGCGGACACCGACATCTTGCTCCCGGACAAGCTAAACAACTTCTTCGCCCGCTTTGAGGACAACACAGTGCCACCAATGCAGGCTGCTCCCGTGGACTGTAGGCACTTGTTCTCCGTGGCCGACGTGAGTAAAACATTTAAGCGTATTAACCGTTGCAAGGCTGCTGGCCCAGACGGCATCCCTAGCCGCGTCTTCAGAGCATGTGCAGACCAGCTGGCTGGAGTGAAACCTCTCCAGTGGAAGACCTAACCAGTGTAATTGAAATCACAAAAACTTTAGCTTGTGATGATCTGCCTTGTAACTCATATGCTGCACTTTGCCAAGGTTGCACTATATCTGGTGGCAAATGACAAATAGCTTGCTTCTTCTTCCCGGCGTCACCTCTCTGGGGGTGACTCCTCTCCCCAGTTATAGCAAACAGGGATATTGTTTCAAATGAAAGGGACACAGAATAGGGTTTCCTTTCCAAAGGAATGTCACCTGAAACGACAAAGCCCATGTTTCTACTGGACCTACAGTGTACTATTTGGAAGCAGCTCAGCGTTGGAATAGAAAACGTTCAAATAACGACAGTGGCTTTAACCTTTGAGCGTTTCTGCACGTACATTTAAATGTTTTATGTATAATGTAGCGTCTAACAATACTTTTACTGAGCAAGTGAAGTACAACATAAAGTGAATGTGTCTGCTGGAGGAATGGGCAGACAGAAATCGTACATAGGGATATAACAAAAAAAAGACGGAATCATTGAATGTACGATTACAGAACGTGACCGAGCAAACAAGCGGCAGATAATTGTGGCGGCTTTGAGGATACATCGTCAATGAGACTCATTCTCTCTGGAGAATGAGGTTCAGTCGACCATATTCGATAATGATAGTTATCGCCCCATCATAGGAATACAATGGATAGGTTGCATGCAACAGGCATTGCTAAGGTCACAGCAATATAATAAATACAAAAAGAAACCTCATTGATTATGGAAAAATGTACAGTATACATGCGTCTAATCATCTGACAATTTATTCTTGCAAATAAATAGAGGAATCTAATTTGTAATCCCATACTTGATGTCATTATTGCTATTGGCAGTACATCACCAGCAATCTGGGCTACTTTAGTGGTGAATTCCCATCAGTGTGCGATGAATCTTAGCGATAGTGTGATTAGATTGGACACGGAAAAGAGAAAAGTTGTATTTCACAGAATGTGCTGCTTATTGTCCGTCAATTAATGAGGGTGGAATCTCAGTGAATGAGCAGATGAGCAACACTGCAGACATATCTCAGGACAATGCAGTATAGGAGATCTCCCACAATATCCCACATGTATAGTACACAGTATGACATCATCAAGAGCAGTTTCTAATAGACTTTTCCAAAGGGAAAGCAGTCATCCGCTTACATTTTGGCTTCAAATGACAGTTGTTGCATCACAGATGCAAAATAAATACTAGGATATGACAATTATGCCACATTTTACATTAGGCTTGTACCACAGTAAATACTTGATCCAAGATAACTACAAAAGGCTCTAATTTAAACAGTTAACATTTTTTCAAAAGTCACGGCAGTGAAGAAGAGGGGACCATAGATTTTTAAGAGCATAAAACTTTAATGCTGTGGTAGCATGTGGTAACAACTATTTATGCTGAACCTTGACTTTTCCCTGGGTATCAAAAAAGCTGCTTGGCGCATCTTGAAAGTGCTTGTAGAGATACTACAGCAATTAAAAAGTGGGAGATGATATCATCACGGCTCAAATATTCTGCCGCATTCCCCTGTCATGGAAACATGGCCTCTCCTCAGTAATCCGGCATTAATGGGGATGGGTTCAACGAGGGTGTCAGAGCAGCCAAGTGCCCAGGATTTTTAGAGCTCTCGCTCTCGCTCTCTCTCTCTCTCTCTCTCTTCGGACTCCTCGGTGGATTCCAAAATCACTCCAGCATTGTGATAACGAAGCTTAGCTAGGATGCCAAAAAGTGTAGTAGCATTTTATAATTAGCCCTCTGGGTTGGAGGCAAGTGTCCTATTTCATCTCTGAGATGCACTTTGTCAAGACTGATGTTGTGGTTGTTAAATTGGGATGAAATCGGAAACAATTAGGGGCATCACAAGCTGTTTATCTCCAGCCTCTTACAAGCTGACATGTCATCTGTTTCAACACAAGTGTCTCAGACTAGCTGTCTGGATCAGACAGTGACATGATCAATTCTGCTGTGAGGCTTCAGTCTTCTCATCCTTGAGTTGCGAGGCGGAGGAGGACCTCTACAGTATCGTGTCATTGTTGCCAATTTGGCACGGAGAAATGTGCGAGGGGGGGAAAAAAACGGCATTGTCCATCCTTCGCAAACAGTTTTCGGACGCAACAATTAAGGT